>NC_136909.1:28210582-28340970 GCF_949606895.1 Notothenia rossii
ATAGTGATGACATGTCATGTTTTAGACAAAAAATACAGCCACTTAACAACCAGGTGTTTTTGTATCCATCTGTTCTTAACGAGCTACATTTCAATTCAGTCGTTTACTCCGCCTTCCTCTTTGTCTTTCCCTTTCTGCCACAGCACCTCCGGAAGCAGTAACTGCAGGTCTTGATGCAGAGGAGTATGACAAACAGAACAATGGCGAGGAGGAAGGCCAAGACATCCAGGCTGTGATACTGGTACCAGGTGAGTTCATGGGCCTGGACCCTCAGGTGCTTTGCTCCTTTGTTTCTCATGGTGAACTCGATCCAGAACACCGCCTCATCCCGAGGATTCATTGGTCTGTCGTGGAAGATACTGGACAGCCTCATGGCATTCTCCTTGTACCTGTGAGTGTGGACATAAAGGTTTCATGTATTTTAAGTCAGGAGTCTAATTTGCCCTCATTCTGGCCGCTCCCTTGGTAACATTATCCCTTGAAAGACCCTAGCAGGAGCTATTGCTTACACTGCTCCCATGGTCACAGGGACACAGAAAACCGTCCACCAGGTTAAGAGGCCAATTCTTTGTGGGGACATTGTAATAGCTCTAATAACTCACTGAAATAGAACAAGTGCAGATAAGAAAAGTAACTTACGATTTATCATTGATTACAGTATTGAATGCATCTCTAAGTTCTTCTGTCTTCATGAAGTTTAAGTCTGCGATTATGGCAGCTCCTTTAGCTTTCATATGGACCATGTTGTCTGGCTGGTCAGCGAACTGAGGGAGGCCCACCATGGGAACACCGTGGTAGATGGCCTCATAAATCCCATTTGTGCCACCATGGGTGATGAAAGCTCTGGTCTTGGGGTGACCTGATAGGGTTCCAAAAAATCATGAATAATTATTTACTTCTTCAGACAAGAATCGGTGTTTATGCACATCTTTGTACTTCTCTATGTTGACTACTACGCACATATGAACATTGGGCTTGTAAGTGGGTGGAAGCTGGCTCTAATAATAATAATAATAATCAATTTTATTTATAAAGGCGCCTTTCAAAGCTCTCAAGGACGCCATACACAAAACAAAAACAAAAGTACAAAAACAAGACAATATAATCAAACAATAAAAACTGAAAAACGGAGGACGTGTGGATCAGGGTGGATATGCCAGTGTGAAAAGATATGTTTTGAGGCGTGATTTGAAAATGGAGAGAGTCAGTATTCCGGATGTCAGGTGGGAGGGAGTTCCAGAGGCGAGGTGCAAAGCGGCTGAAGGCTCTGGACCCCATGGTGGTTAAGCGGAAAGGTGGTGCAGTGTGGTGGATGAAAGCAGAAGATCTGAGATTGCAGAAGATCTGAGATTGCGGCTGGGTTTGTTGATGTGCAGGAGGTCGGAAAGGTATGGAGGAGTGAGGTTGTGGATAGCCTTAAAGGTGAGTAGCAGAATCTTATAATCTATTCTATATGGTATTTGACAGGCGGCCAGTTAAATTGCTGAAGAACAGGAATGATGTGGTTAATGGAGGGGGTTCTGGTGATGATGTGGGTGGCAGAGTTTTGGACCAGTTGAAATTTGTCGATTGACTTGAGAGGTCGACCAAAGAGAAGAGAGTTGCAGAAGTCGATGCGCGTGAAGTGACCAGGGCGTGAACAAGAATGGCGGTGCTGTTAGGTGTAAGGGACAGGCAGAGGCGCTTGATGTTACGTATATGGAAATAAGCAGACCAAATTACATTACTAATGGGAGTTTTGAAGGAAAGTCTACTGTCGAAGATGACACCCAGACTGAGGAGTTGATGGAAATGGAGAAACTGTCAGGATTGGTTAGGCTGGATTTGGTGCTAATGAGGAGAACCTCAATTTTATCACTGTTAAGTTTGAGGGAGTTGTTGGAGAACTAGGATTTGATTTCCTGTAAGCAATCAGAGAGAGAGGTGGGAGGGAGGATGGAGGTTGGTTTGGAGGACAAATAGAGCTGGCTGTCATCCGTGTAGCAATGAAAGTAAATGTTTAATTTACGGAAGATATGGCCAAGAGCAAGTAGATGGATGATGAAAAGAAGAGGCCCCAGGACAGAGCCCTGGGGAACACCGGTATTTACTGGAAGTGGCTGTGATTTGAAAGTTTTGAGTTGGATAAACTGAGTGCGGCCAGAGACATGCAATTTAAACCAGTGCAGGGGTGTGTCAGTGATTACAATGGAGGCAGGTCTGTCTAGAAAGATGCTGTGAGAAATGGTGTCAAAAGCCACATTCAGATAGAGGAGGATTAGAATGGTTAACAGTCCTGAGTCAGCAGCCATGAGGAAGTCGTTAGTGATTTTCACCAGTGCTGTTTCTGTGCTGAGATTGGGGCGGAAACCAGATTGGAATTGTTCGTAGAGGTTATTGTCAGACAAGTGGGCATGGATCTGGGATGTAACTGGTTTTTCCAGGATTTTTGAAAGAAATGGTAGGTTAGAGATTTGACGGAAGTTATAGAAATTGTTGGGGTCTGCACCAGGTTTCTTAAGTATGGGTATGATGGTGGCTGATTTTGAAAGGTGAGGGAACAAGACCAGAGGTGAGGGAGGAGTGTATGATGATAGTTATTAGGGAGGACAGAGAGGGTAGACAGGCTTTTACCAGGGGAGAAGGAAGAGGGTCTAACTGACAGGTAGATGGCTTGGATTTCCGTATGAGGTCCGATTTACAACAACAGAGGGAAGTATGAAACGGGAAAGTGAACGAGAGAGGGTCAGAGAGAACAGGAAGAGATACACCGCAGGAGGTGTTATGAGTCTGTTGCTGATGAATCTTGTGTATCTTGGTATCAAAAAATGACATTAGTGAGTCTGATGAGGTGCAAGAGATATAAAACGCATATCTTTTTTTGTAAAACTGCAGAAAACTGTGGTGAAAAACTAATTGTGGTGTTAGAGAAAAGTTAGAAGGATGACAAAAATAACTGGAAAATGCATTTCCTGCAGAAAATGCGTGCGAATGCTGTAAACTGTGAACATTTATTGCTGAATTTAGCTGAATATGTTATTAGCTGAATGGTAGCTGCTTTTAGCTACAAAAATGCAGAAAAAGCTTAATATTTAAAAGAAAAGGTTTAAAAAAAGGTATAAACAACAACATGTATAGCCTTGATGTCCTGAAATAGCTGAATAATGTAATAGTTGAATGGTTTCTGCAGCTGAAAATAGGCTGAAGGAGTTAAATATCAGATGTAAGTAGTAGTGAATGAATTTGTATTAAGATGAGAAAAGAAAGTAAAAAGGCTTGGGAAAGCAGCAGAATATTTTGACTGCAAACTTTTCGACTAAAACCATACTTCACCAATAATGTATAAAATATGTGGAACCTGTTGAAGTCTGTATGAAGTCTTCATCAGACAGAAAAGAATAGTTTGAGACAGTCTGTTAAAGTCCAGTCTGTCAGCGGTTTGTTTCTGTTCCTGAGCACCTACTCATAACACCCAATCATAATACCTGTGTGTGTGTCCAGAGAGATCAAAGCAGGGTGTCCGCGGGGTCTTAAAAAGTATTAAAAGTTGATAAATCAATTTAGCGAAAATTAAGGCTATTAAAAAGTATTAAACGGCATTTTCCAAGGTATTAAGAAGGTTCACAGTAACGACAACATGAAACACCCTTTAATTTACTGAAACGACATGTCGGGAAACCCCACAAGGCGGCCCCATGCATAGCGCGCCGTAAAATGCTGCTTATTATTTTAAGTTTCGTTGCCTTGCTCCGCTCTGTGTGGGGGGGGGGGAACTAAACGACTACGGTAACGGATCCCAAGGTGGGTAGACCGGCATACGCAACGCTCTGGGGGTCCAACAGCTCCGTGTGTGCCCTATATGATCATTTTCTGATAACGATTAAATAGCCCGCCTCCCTCTCCCCACGTCTCCTGCTGCTGCTGGCCTGTCAGAAGAGGGGGAGGAAAAGAGAGGCAGTCACCGTTTATTAAATATTCTTATATTATTATACAGAGAACAGAGTCGTTATCAATTTGTTTTAAAGCTCAATAAATAACAAAGAAGACCTCTGACCGGCACTTTTCTAATTTTGTACGGAAGATTTAAACTTTAACGGACATGTTGACCGGAGGAACATTTTTTTTACGGAAACTGCCGCACGGTCCCCTCGTTCCTTGGAAGAGGCGGAGAGGTGGGTGTTTTTCATCTGCTGGTGGACTACCTAAGAGATACAGCATTATAAAAATGTTACTTACCCAGCAGATCATTCTGAGGGATCCAGTTGTATATTCTGGTGTTGGCACCCAGAGTTGCTGGTTTTTCTCCACTGTATCTCCACAGCACCTTAAAACCATAGTAAAAACACTTAAACCCAGTGCTAATTCAATGTCCTATTATACTGCATATTAGTCAATCTAATAATGTATACTAAAATAATAACTTTTCATATATATTACAAATAATTTGTTTATTTATTATTATTCAAAGCTCAGTATATTTTTGGGGAAAATAGGAAGTCCTGGATGATTAACTTGGTTTTTAAAATACTCTTTACATTCAGATTTTGTACAATAATTTATTTTCTAAAATATCTCAAAATAAAGTGCCTTGGTTGTTTTCTTATAAATGATTTTACATTCTCTTGTATATGCGTCGGAATCCTTCATTTGTAGAGTTTTGACACATTTTGATGCAAATTAGTACAAATGTGTGCAGTGTGTCTGGTTAAGAGAAAGACAGAGACACTTTAGATTACTAACCTGGAAAGTAAATTGTTGATAATTGCATGATTATATTGTTGCCTTTTTTAAATTAAGCAGTGCTCACTTATCCAGATTAATGTTGCTATTTTGATCATGATATACTTGGAAACTGCAGATTAAAATGTATTTTCTAGGAATTTATATTAGACTAACACTGACTGTCCCTGTTGGAATACTTTTGCATTTTTGTATTGGATCATCACCTATTAATGCAGTTTCCAATAGTAGCTTAAACATATTTTTTGGAGGTAAGGATTAGTTAAAAACTATTAAATTCACCAAATGTATTTTTCCAAAATAAAACCTTAAAAATTTTGTTGAGCATATTACAAGAATAACTTTTAGAATATACATTGTTGTGATACAAGTTCAACATTGTGCTTGGGGTCATTCTAATCAGCTCCAGTACCGTGGAGATTGTCCCCTGACCTTTTGTGGGATCTGAGCGAGTGCTGAGGCGACCATGTTTCCCTTCTCTGTAGTAATGTTCTTGATGAATGATCCCAAAGTGAAGACCACAATGCCAGCATCACCAGAACTCTGCACAAACTCCTCCATATCCTGCAAAAAGATAAAAAATGTCTTGATGCAAACCAACCAGCTCCGTCTTTTCTCAGCATTGTAATGGTCAATTCTCTTCATTGCTTTAGTCATCAATTACCTCTGGTAAAGGTTTAGCCGGTCTGCAGTGGATTCCACCAACACATTTGAAGTTGGGAAGGAAAGGACGAGGGAAATCAAAATCCCAGTAGGTTCGCATCAACCAGATATCTGCTCTACCCATCGTCTCACAGGCACTGGTGGGTGTTCCTGTCACAATGCAAAAGTTATGGATACAGCCACCCATTGAAAAGTATCCCCAATAAATAAGATGCAAAAGCTAAACATGACATTTTTTCCTGCTCATTGGGGAATATTGGTTCTAACTAAAGTAAAGTGAACAGTCCAGACCTGATCTCGATCTGTATAAAACGTTTCATGTCTTAACTTCTGTAGAGATTTGGTGTTATATCAAGCTAATAGACTTGACTATAAAATGTGGTGTTACGCAGAGGTTTTTGTTTCTGAGTTACTCACCTTTGACTTCGGAGTAGTATTTATCGAGTTCTTTCCAAAAAACGTTACCTATCACAATGTCTTGCAAAGCGTAGAAGAGGAAGTTCCACACTCTCTCTGAGAAGTCCATCTTGTCGGTCAGTTTGCTCATAGCTCCAGGGACAAAGGAGGGAGGAGCAGGGAGCTGACCACAATATCTCTCCCAGTTGTGGGCTAGGGAAAAGCGGAGAGAGTAGACCAGGGGGGTGCCCAAAAGCTCTGCTAATAAGTCACCACCGGGGTAAATGGGGTCAACCAAGAGAAGGTCATATTTTCCGTCCTTCAACTTTTTCATAATGGTTTCTGATTTCAGCACACCGTCCACGAACTTCAAAGCATACTGCATGTCGATTCTCATTAGATCCATGTATTTTTTGTAAAGCTGAACGTAGCTCATATGATCCATCTCATACATTGAGAATCGAAGATATTCTTCAAAAAACTCTTCCATGGTCTCTATTGAGACGGAGACGTTAAAGGGTTCATAGCCAAAGGGTGAAGGTTCATTAGAGTTCATGAACATGGACGTGCTCGGCACCAGCACCTTCACCTGGTGTCCCCTGTCGACCAACGTCTCCAGCACAGGCTTCATGTTAATCCAGTGGCTGCCTTCAGTGAACCACACCAAAATGTTCCCTCCACTTGCGCTCCATGTCACAGAAAGTAGCAGCAGGACACAAACGGAGACATGCTGCTCCGGCTTCATGGTGCCGGTTTGTCAAGACGCTGTGGCCTGATCCTTGTTTTAAACTCGCTCCTAGAAAAACAATCATTAACAGACAGAGCTGAACTCTGGCTCCATTTGTCTGTTGCACGGCACAATGGATAACAGGCCTATGCCAAGCAAGTTGTTAGTCAAAGTCAAAGTGAACTTTATTATCAATATCTGTGATTGTGTGTTACAAAGAGGGAGACTTAAATTCCCAAAGGTTAATAATATACAGAAAAGATATATGTATATGTACTGTTGACAGATCTGCTGTTTAAGTGGCCGTGACAGACCTCACCTACCTCACCTACCTCTATTCAATTTAACATTGATAAATAAATGCTGAATTGGCTTTAGTTTGGTTTGATGGAAAGGAAGTATTTCTCAGAAATGTCTTACTAGACATATGAAACCAGACATAGAACATCCTGAACTTTTGAACTGTGCTCATAGTGCATCTTAGAATTTGCAAGCCAAGCATAAAGTTTCCACCACAATTCTAGGAAGGCCTTGTGGTTTTTGACACCTTGAGAGCGTTTACAACGGTTGAAGAAGACAATGCACACAGGATTCAGGTGAACTGTGTAAAGACTTGAACCTACATCCTGGACCAACAAATCTTAGAGACAATAGAGTGGTGCAGAGAGGACGTATTTACCCGGAAGTAAGCTGCGCATCGGTTCCCTCAACAAAAAAGCAATGGGATTTCTCCATAGCATTTTGGAAAATAGCTCGAAATATGGTCTGTGGAAAACGAACCTGTTTGATTAATGCACGTTTTGTTCAGCCGGATAATATCCACATGTCTACCCTACTTTTATAATTTCCGAATCTTAAATCTAATCGTCAGAAGCAAAATGCTAACGTTATGCTATAAACAAACTACAGCAGGGTCGCACGACTTCAACGCCACGCCAATTTAAGATCGATATTCAAAAATACAGATTCAAAATTGTAAAAGTTGAAGCGTTTGTTTTAGCACACGACCAGGAATGTTGTCCGGTCCAGAAGCTTGGCAGGGGTTAATCCTTAACAGTGTGCTCCTTCTGTCTAGTGACAGAAAAATAGCCTGGATGTTATTGTGGTTTTCTGTGCTTCAAAGCGTGTGGAGAAGCTGTTGACGTTGTTCAGCAGAGAGGTGTCACTGTCACAGGTCTGTGGTGGCGGTTTGTAGTCCGTGATGGTCCTAATACCCTGCCAGTGCCACAGGCTCTGTGCTGTCACTGAAGTGAGCTGTAATGCGCCGGGTCGGGTGTACTGTTGTTTTCCGGATGCCACGGGAAAGGTTTGCCCCGGCTTCTGAGACCAAGCCAGAGGGAAATGGTAATGGTGGACAATTTAAGTGAATAATAACACAAACTAGAGTTTCACAAACTTGTAGTTAAAGCAGACTTCAGATCCCCAGATTTAGTTACCTGCGTGTTCTCATCTCTCCACAGACAAATAAAGCTGGTTGTGCTATGCTTAGTTAAGTAAAAACATCACACATGTTTTGGAAAATAATTTGTGTTTGTTTGTCTATTATCTTACCTCTAGCCCTTTTTAATGGCCAGATCAAGAAAAAAGCTATGGAAAAATGATTTGTTTGCATTTTTTTATCAAATGGGACACAAATAACCACAAACAATTTGGATTTCTTTGACTGACCACACCATTTTGTTTTTATGAGCCTCTACCAACTGGTCGAGCTGGCTTTTTATGGTAAAAGTGCATTTTCAACAATCATCATATACAGTACAGTATTTGTATGCATCAAACTCAAATAAAACAAAAACTCAAATACATTTGTTTCTTTTATGGAAAATGAGCAATATATACAACCAGATATATTCATAAAAGATAATAAATTATAATTGTAAAAAACAAAACCATTTAAAGAAGTAATGTAAAGTGATAAAAAAAAAGACTTGCTCATCTTACTGTATATCAGGGGTGTCAAACTCATTTTCACAAAGGGCCACTCTGGGAAATTGGAATCACATTAAGGGCCGGACATATGCATTACTGACATGCCTTTTTTATTCAATAAACAACATAAAACATATCTTTCCATGTATTGTTGTATACTAGCCTTCCCATATATATTTAAACACATTGCTTGGCAATCATAGCATTTAGTAAAGCAACAATAATGCTTTCTGGCTAGCATACAGCCAACTCAGAACCTGTTGCACAGGCCTGAATATGACAACAATAGGAAAACATTGTTGTGTTGAATAATAAACAAATCAACCTGATATAAAAGGACAAATATTGAACGTTGTCCCACATTTCAACAGCTATCACAAGCCTTGATACAACAATTAAATGGTTGTGTGGAACATTGTATAAAAGTAAAACACATCTGAACCGGTTGTCCCTTGCAGTCTGTCCCATTGGCATAAAATCAGCTGCACATAAAACCCCCAACATTTACATACTAACCTCACTGTCAAGCAAAACACACATTTAACCTAATTCACAGACCAGTACCATATGTACATTTATATATATCAAATATATATAGCCTTTTCACATTAGTTGTTCAACATAAAGCCCAAACTAAGTCGACAAAAAACAAAATTTCTTAGCATCATAGCATTTAGTCAAGCAAAATAATGCGTTCTGAATACATTTGAACTGGTAGGCAGCCAACTCAGAGCAACCTCTTTCACAGGCCTGAATAGGACTATTTAAAAAAAGGTTATTTGGGACATTAAATAAAAAGGTATGGCCTGATGTAAAAGCTAAATAATGAATAGTGAATGTTCTTGCCCACATTCTACAACTCTCAAAAGGCTTGTTTTAAAGTCCTGAATATGGTTGTGTGGGACATTAAATTGTAAGCAAAAAAGTAACAGTAACAGATCTTTGATCATATTGTTAACACGTCCCATATAAACTGTAGCTTTCTGATTTGCAACCAGGTGCACATAAATGTCAACAAACGTACAAATAAACGTTTCAGTCAAGGAAAACTCACATGCAGCTAATTTCCCAGATTTTATACATCAATATTGGCATGCTATTTTAAGCCACCAGACACCTGACATCTTTTCTTTGATGCAAGTTCATCTATTCTTGGCTGAAAGTCCTGAGCTGTAGCCACTTTCAGAATGGAGCCAAGGTGTTTGTCTGTGAGTCGGGATCTGTGAGAAGACTTTTTGATCTTCATCAGATAGAACATCTGCTCACACAAATATGTGCTCCCGAACATGCTCAGGACACGGGCACACTGAAGGCGGAGCTGTGGCATTATGCTTGGGATGAATGAAGCAAACTCACCTGCCCCAACAGAGTCAAACTTGGCCTTTAGTGGCCCATTGCATTGTAGTTCTATTAGTTCTAACTGTAAGTTATCTGGGGCGCTTTCCCCATCAACAGAAAATGGATTTTGTAAAAGGTCAAACCTGAATTTCTGGGTCTCAAAGTCGGAAAAGCCTTTCGAATTCGGCTTTGAGTGTTTTCAGTTTTTATTCGCATCTCTCATTCGGGAAATCAGTGTTGAGGTTGTCTGACAGACTGACAGGTCGGGAAGTGAACATAGTTTCCCTGCTGCATTTGGTTCTCCCACAAGCGCAGTTTTGTCCGAAAGGCTTTCACTGCATCGCGCATGTCCGTGATCAGCTGTTTGCGTCCCTGCAGTTTCACATTCAGTGCGTTGAGATGGTGCGTTATGTCACACATAAAAGCCAAGTCATGTATACACTTTTCATCGGCCCTTATCGGCGACAGCTTTCCCCTTCATAGCCATGAAACTAGCAATATCCTCGCGCACCTCATAAAATCTGTGCAACACCTTGCCACGTCTTAACCAGCGTACTTCTGTGTGGTATGGCACATCTTCATACTCCAAATTTCTCTCCTCCAAAAGTGCCCTGAACTGGCGGTGGTTCAAGCCCCGTGCTCGGACGAAATTCACAGTTTTCGTGGCCACTGTCATGACATGTTCCATACCTAGCACTTTTCCACACAGGGCCTCCTGATGAATAATGCAGTGGTAAGCAGTCAGCTCTCCTCCCTTCTCCTTCATCTTCTCTTGCACCTTTGCTACCAATCCATTCCTTTGCCCAAACATAGCAGGCGCCCCATCGGTCGTCAGCCCCACAAGTTTATTCCATGGTAAGCCGGTTCCACTGATGCACTCATCCACCTTTTGGAAAATATCCTGGCCGGTGGTTGTTCCGTGCATCGGTTTTAAGTCCAAAAGCTCCTCAGTAACAGACAACTGTGCATCCACTCCGCGGATGTAAATCGCCAGCTGAGCCGTGTCTGATATATCCGTGCTTTCATCCACAGCAATTGAGTAGTTTACCAATTATTTTGCTTTATCTTTGAGCTGTGATTGCAAATCGTCAGAAAGCTCATCCACACGGCTGGCTTGGGTATTCCTTGTCAGACTGACATTTGCAAAGTTTTGTTTATTGGCGGGGCAGACGATGTCACAAACTTTAAGCATACAGTTTTTTAGAAAGTCCCCCTCAGTGAATGGCTTCCTTGATTAAGCGATTTCCTCTGCTATGATGAAACTTGCCTTTACAGCTCCATCTGTTAAAGATTTGGCCCTATGAAACATATTTTGCTGTTGTTGCCTGCCTTTTTTGAGCTCCGTGACCTTCTGAAGCCTCTGTTCCCTGTCCATGTTGGCATATTGCTGCTGGTGGGCCATCTCAAAATGACGACGCAAATTATATTCTTTGAACACGGCTTTCGTCTCATTGCAAATACTGTAAGACACACAGGCCTCTCTTTATACTCAGTAAAGAAGTATTCTATCTCCCACCTCTCTTGAAATAGCCTCTCTTCAACATCAATCTTCCTTTTTTTTGACATTCTCTGTGTTACTAGCTGACAGGTGCGGGCTAGTTGATATTCGCAGACCGTTAATGCTTCTGTGTTGGTTGCTACTAGGCTCCGCTGTAAGACACGCAATTGGCCATAGCAATTGAGAGCATTCTGCCTGCGCCAATCAGGTACCACCAACAACGACATTTGCGTACCTTACGGCGTAGGCTCTTCGTGCGCCAGAACAGAATCATACATTTAAGCGGGCAACATTGTATTGGTGATATAAATTGATATGCGGGCCTGATCAAAACTGTAGACGGGCCGGATTCGGCCCGCGGGCCTTGAGTTTGACACATGTGCTGTATATGCTGAATTGGCCTTACAGGAAATCACTGGCCTAACGACAAATGTCTATATCCTGTGTTGGCCTAACTTGCTCATCTGTGTGCAACTTTGGGCTGAATGCCATGCATGAAAGCTGCTATATAAATTATTATCACTCTTTCACTCTGAGACTCATAAGGCAGTACTAGATTTAGTAATATTACCATGAATCTAGCTATTTATGTACCATATTTTATTGGAAAATATCTCTGAAAGTCATATTGCTAGCTTACCATAAAAGGCCAATTCAACCGTTTGGTTGAGCATATTTTCCAAAAAAGAATTACACCCTTGTTAAAACCTTTTTTGTGCATCAAGTTATCTAATTATGTTCAGTTGGTGCTCTGACACTAAAATATGTCAAAAATGATATGGTTACTTTACAAATGTTGACCAAAAAGATTGTTTTCGTCAGCAGTGATTTTTAGCATGCCAACTTTGTCAGTGGAAGCTAGCTGAAGGGCTTTCTGTTCGAACCACAGTGACATCTAGAGGTTGTTTTGTGCATAACATGTCAACCAAATGGTAGAGCTGGCTGAATCAGATGGAGTTCAACTTTTAAAAAAAAATTTCAACAAGATATCAAGACACAAAGAAGGCTTCTCAATTCTCTAATTTCCCCTCCTCTACTCCTCGGTCCTCCGGTAGTGACCCGGAAATGGATTTCAGCTCGCCATGTTGAAGGACATCTCATTTCTCTAAATGCACACCGATCATCGAGGAGGCTCTCTGGAGGAGCTATAATCGAGGATACACTGATGGATCCTCCACGGCTCCTCCACGGATGTATTTCCGGCAACAGTGATGTTTAAAAGAGTTGTGACGCACGGCCGGACTTATCTCAGCAAATGACAGCTCTGCATGCATCCCCTGGATATTATTTTATTAACTGCTTTCATCGCGACGCAATGTTTACAGTGAAAACAGCTGTGAGGTCCGTGCAGAAAGCAGAGCAGTATGTATAATATATATCACTCACTATAACAGGCCTACATTACTCTCTTTATTTGTATGCTTTAGTTTAGTAGGTACAAACAAAGAGTCAATATTTTTCTAAAACCATTTTGTGCTTCACATAATAAAATACACAACGGCTGTATCCTGATATATTATATATTTTAGGAGCTGTAGGTGCGTGTTGTACAGTGTGTAGGTGTGTGTTGTACAGTGTGTAGGTGTGTGTTGTACAGTGTGTGCGTGTTGTACAGTGTGTAGGAACGTGTTGTACAGTGTGTAGGTGTGTGTTGTACAGTGCGTAGATGCGGCGGACAGACAGGTCTGAGTTGGTTTGGTGTCCTATGCTTGCTTTTAATACTTGTAAATAAAACTTTTGGCCCGTAATTTCAATTCCCCATTGTAGCGACCAGAGAGGGGGGGGGATATATCCAGTCTCTGATTGTGTTACGTTATTATGAGAGTGCTCTCATACTTGTTTGATTCTAAAATTGTATATATTTATATAAATATGTGTGTGTATATGTCCGCATCTGTAGCCTGTTATTGTCTCATTATACCGCACTGTCAATGAATTAAAAGTAAATATATAAGTCGTCATGAACACATCTGTCCATCAGACAGAGGGCTGCTGTGCCTCCTGTCATCATTAATGGACGTCACTTTAAAATAACCGCTCAGAGGAGAGGATTTCTCATTTCTCTAAACGCACGCTACTTCCACTCCTTTCTCCTCGGTTTCCCTCGTCGACTCCTCCGCTCGCATGTCCTGTGGGCGGGACTAAGACACGAGGATAGGAGTCGAGGAGGGGAATTAGAGAAATGAGAAGCCTTCAAAATGTGCTCTTCCAAATGGTGGCACTGGCAGTTAAAGGGCTAGAGGACTCACTCAACCTAATAGAGAGGCGAAGTCCCGCCCATCTACTTCCGCCCCATGGGACCTTGTTAAAAATTATGTATTGAAGTCAATGGGGAGAGAAGGCTTATCTTTCGATCCAGTTTGAATTGTGCCACGAATTACACATATGATGTTTGTCAATCTTAAAAAATAATTTCCATGTCAGAAAAGTCACAGTTTGTCGTAAAACTGTTGAAATATAAGACTATGAAAAATAGACAACTAGGAAGACTACAAATCCCAGAATCCCGGTCCCGCATGCTGGCTCTTACGGAACCGACTAACTCCCCTTTTGTGTATACAGCTCTCAACATGCCCAGAGTAGTGATTTTCACCTCTTTTAATACTTTTCGCCTCATTCTGAAAGAAAGAAGCTAAATGTGCCAACGGGACGGTCGTCTTGGTGTGTGGTGCGAGACGGGAGATGTAGTTCATTGAGCGGTTTCACACAAAACAAAGGGTTGCTTCAGTTTTACGACACATTTCGATTTTTTTGACTTGCAAAATTATCTTTTAAATTGACAAACATCATATGTGTAATTCGTGGCACAATTCAAACGGGATCAAAAGATAATCTTTCTCTCGCCATTGACTTCAATACATACTTTTCCGAAATAAGGTCCCATGGAGGTCCCCCGGAAAGGGAGGGACTTCACCTCTCTATGTCTACTTGGAATGAGGATTTTGTTTCTCATCACATATTGTTCTTTTTTTATTTTAATAAAATAGATGGAAATGCTACACAGGACGTAAGAAAAACATCTAAATATGATCTAATTAGAAACTTTTGATGATATTTTAATATGTATCAATACATGGCACATTTTACTTGTGCTGTAGTTGCAATGAGGCTTTTTCAGTTTTTGTTGGTTAATGCCCTCGATAAGATGTAGGCCTATCAGTGTTCCACTAGAACTTGGACGGCTTTAAAACAGTGTGCTCTATCTTCAGGTCAAGGATTGAAACTTTTTAAAGAACATAATGATAACCAAATAAACATTTAATTAATGAAATAATTTATTTAGAAATGTTAGACAATGAAATATCACATATGTCAATATCAGACCACCACGCCAATGTATGCACCTTTTTTTTCTCTAAGGAGAACAATCAAGCTGCAAGATGGAGATTCAATTTAACATTATTACAAGATTCACAATACTGTCAAGAGCTTAAAAGAGTTTATGTTTAATTATAATTCAGTTAAAGATGTTAGGCATGTATGGAACGCTGTAAAAGGTTATGTTCGTGGCAACGCCATAGCGTACTCCTCAAACCGAAATAGGGAAGAGCTCAAGACAATCGTGGATCTAGAATGTACATTATCATCACTGACTAGAGAACTACAGGAACATTATAATTCAGATAAAGAGATAGCAGTATGCAAAGTTAAAGCTGAACTCAATGCGCTACTTACCAAGAGAGCTACATTTCTGATTCATAGGGTAAGAAACACAGGATATCTAGATGGAAGTAGACCGAGCTTCCTGCTGGCAAGTAAACTCCGAAATAACGAGCAGCTGGCCCAAATATCCTCAATTACGAATAATGATGGCATTGTCCTTTATGATCCAGTTCGTATTAATCATGAATTTGAACAGTTCTATAAACATTTATATACATCTAAGGTACAGACATCAAAGGCAGAGTTAGAACATTTCTTTGTGGATCTGAATTTACCACATCTATCCCCTGAGGACATTGATCGCTTAGATTGTGAAATAACACTTAAAGAATTATCTGAAGCATTGGAAGACATGAACCTTGGCAAATCCCCTGGTATAGATGGTATCCCTCCGGAATTATATTCCCAGTTTTGGCCTGATTTAGGACCAATATTATTGGAAATGATTCAGGTAGCACTTAAAGAAGGATATTTCCAAAAGGATATGAATACAGCTATAATTTCTCTCATACACAAGAAGGGGAAAGACCCAAACGTATGCACAAGTTTTAGACCAATATCACTTATAAATTCAGAAATCAAATTTATGCAAAAGTAATAGCTCGACGATGGGAGAAAGTCCTTCCGACATTTGTTCATTATGACCAAACAGGCTTTATGAAAAACCGATTCTCATCAGACAATATCAGGAGACTACTGCATGTTATTCATTTAGCAGCAGACATAACATCGCCTTGCGCCGTATTATCAGTTGATGCTGAAAAAGCTTTTGATAGGCTAGAATGGCAATTTTTGTGGCATACAATGCAAATAATGGGTTTTGGGGCAACATTTATGATTATGGTGAAGATCCTATATAATAATCCAAATGCTATGGTTCTGACAGGCAATCAGTGGTCACCTAGATTTCCAATTCTACGTGGCACACGGCAAGGCTGCCCTGTCTCCGCGCTTCTGTTTGCAATTTCTCTAGAACCGCTTGCACAGAAAATAAGACTATCCAAAGAAGTAAAACATATAGTTGTAAAAGAGACAGACCACAACATTTCGTTATATGCGGATGCTCTACTACTGTACTTGGACGAGGTACCAACTACGCTTCCTAAGCTGTTAAATATCTTTACCCAATTTAGTTCAATATCTGGTTACTAGATCAATTTGAATAAATCATGTCTTTTACCCCTCAATAGTGCCATGGTTGAACTAAAGACACGCATAATGTGCCTGGCTCTTCTTTCTTTTTCTATTTGCAACTACGTACTGCCATGCTGCGCACATATGGAGTTCCTTGGAATCAAACTCTGCCAACACATCAATTAGTTAAGGTCATATTAAGTCCAAACAGTGTGAGCGGAACTACTTCATATATATATAAAAAACTGCAAGATAAATTAACCGGATATATTGGCATCTCTGCAGTATGGAACACAGATGTAAAACATTACACGGACTATTGATTGGAAGAGAATATGGAATAATATCTCCTTAACATCGCGTAACCACAATCACCAATTTATACAGTATACAAATGATACACAGATATTACCTGTCAACCAGAAAATGCTGTCAATTAAGGATGATTCCAAGCCCCATATGCCTTCTCTGTAACCAAAAGACTATTGGCACATATGTACACATGGTTTATGAATGTACTGCTGAAAGAACGTTCTGGAAACAGGTTATTGACATTGTATCTGAGATTATTGGAGTTCACATACCCTGTCTCCCAAATATTGTATTGTTGAATGATGATTCTTCTCTTGACCTACAGAACCATCATAAAAGGGTGCTTTTCGCTGGTCTTACAGCAGCCCAAAAAATAATAGTAATACGATGGAAACCCCCACATACTTTATTTATTAAGCAATGGATATCACCCTTCCATGACCTACTAATCTCAGAGCTGTCAATCGCTTCTGCTAATAAGGCTAAGGGGGAAACATTAGAAGCTATTCAAAGAGCTGCTGATCTGGTAATATCATTCATGTAAATGATGATTGTACAGTGGGGCAAAAAAGTATTTAGTCAGCCACCAATTGTGCGAGTTCTCCCACTTAAAAAGATGAGAGAGGCCTGTAATTTTCATCCTAGGTATACCTCAACTATGAGAGACAAAATGAGAAGAAAGAAATCCAGAAAATCACATTGTCTGATTTTTAAAGAATTTATTTGCAAATTATGGCAAAAAATAAGTATTTGGTCAATAACAAAAGTTCATCTCAATACTTTGTTATATACCCTTTGTTGGCAATGACAGAGGTCAAACATTTTCTGTAAGTCTTCACAAGGTTTTCACACACTGTTGCTGGTATTTTGGCCTATTCCTCCATGCAGATCTCTAGAGCAGTGATGTTTTGGGGCTTTCGCTGTGCAACACCGACTTTCAACTCCCTCCAAATATGTTCTATGTGGTTGAGATCTGGAGACTGGCTAGGCCACTCCAGGACCTTGAAATGCTTCTTACGAAGCCACTCCTTCGTTGCCCGGGCGGTGTGTTTGGGATCATTGTCATGCTGAAAGACCCAGCCACGTTTAATCTTCAATGCCCTTGCTGATGGAAGGAGGTCGTCACTCAAAATCTCACGATACATGGCCCCTTTCATTCTTTCCTTTACACGGATCAGTCGTCCTGGTCCCTTTGCAGAAAAACAGCCCCAAAGCATGATGTTTCCACCCCCATGTTTCACAGTAGGTATGGTGTTCTTTGGATGCAACTCAGCATTCTTTCTCCTCCAAACACGTCTAGTTGAGTTTTTACCAAAAAGTTATATTTTGGTTTCATCTGACCATATGACATTCTCCCAATCCTCTTCTGGATCATCTAAATGCTCTCTAGCAAACTTCAGATGGGCCTGGACATGTACTGGCTTAAGCAGGGGGACACGTCTGGCACTGCAGGATTTGAGTCCCTGGCGGTGTAGTGTGTTACTGATGGTAGCCTTTGTTACTTTGGTCCCAGCTCTCTGCAGGTCATTGACTAGGTCCCCCCGTGTGGTTCTGGGATTTTTGCTCACCGTTCTTGTGATCATTTTGACCCCACGGGGTGAGATCTTGCGTGGAGCCCCAGATCGAGGGAGATTATCAGTGGTCTTGTATGTCTTCCATTTTCCAATAATTGCTTCCACAGTTGATTTCTTCACACCAAGCTGATTACCTATTGCAGATTCAGTCTTCCCAGCCTGGTGCAGGTCTACAATTTTGTTTCTGGTGTCCTTTGACAGCTCTTTGGTCTTGGCCATAGTGGAGTTTGGAGTGTGACTGTTTGAGGTTGTGGACAGGTGTCTTTTATACTGATAACGAGTTCAAACAGGTGCCATTAATACAGTTAACAAGTGGAGGACAGAGGAGGCTCTTAAAGAAGAAGTTACAGGTCTGTGAGAGCCAGAAATCTTGTTTGTTTGTAGGTGACCAAATACTTATTTTCCACCATAATTTGCAAATAAATTCTTTAAAAATGTGATTTTCTGGATTTCTTTTTCTCATTTTGTCTCTCATAGTTGAGGTATACCTAGGATGAAAATTACAGGCCTCTCTCATCTTTTTAAGTGGGAGAACTTGCACAATTGGTGGCTGACTAAATACTTTTTTGCCCCACTTTACATATATGCACACCTTGGTGCAATTGTAGATTATTAGGAGTTCATCGCAATTCAGCTTAAACAGATGAAATGTTATGTGGAAAAAAGGTATGAATGTATTTTATGTGGATAAATTGTTATGCTATAAATTATTATGCTATAATATAAATAATATATATAATATATAGATGAACTCAAACGATTGCTAAAAAACATCAGGTAAGATTTTCTGTGAAATGGCAAGATGGGTGGGAAGAGTGGGGGACGGGGTGGCATGGGAAAGGGATTCCCTATATTTTTTCTTTCTTTGTCTTTTCTTTTTCTTTTTGTATTGTCTATATTGTCTATATACCGTAATTTGTATCTGTATAAGTCCCTTTTGTGAGGGCAAAAAAAAAAAACAACAATAAAAAGTTGGTAACAAAAAAAAGAAATGTTAGACAATTAGGTATATACATTTCAACCAAATCAATAAGAAATTGTAGAACATACATTGTAATGTAACCAATTTACTTTTCAGAATGTGGATCATCAAGATCGTGCTCTTACTGGCTGATGATCCAGCTACACCTGTACTAACAAACTTCAGCAAAGCATCTGTAGATTTTAAGATAACAATACTGTACTTATATTTAATCTGCTGCATTAGGCCCATTTAACTGGCTCCCTCTGATCCTTTAATAAAAAATGCTATGGCTTGATTGAATCCTTTATGGTTGTTATTTATAGTGAGCACATAGGGCCGTTCCGCTCAGTTTCAAGAAATTTCAAGCGCTCTGGGCCCCGGCACCTATTTTGCTGCACTGTTTTTAGACTTTAACCTGCACTCACATCTGCACACTTATGTAAATATATTTAACAATCCAAATATGTAAATATGTCTATTCAATTGACCAACGTTTTACTATGATACCTTTGTTCAACAGTTACTATATCACTTTATTTTAAACGTTTCTATTATTTTATCCTATTTTATATTTATTACCTTGTGTCATTCCTGTTTTTGACTTTGACCCTGTTGCTGCTATAAACGTCTGATTTCCCCACGGGGATAAATAAAGTTCCATCTTATCTTATCTTTAACCTCGGGCACGGTGCTGATCAGAGAAATCTTAAGTAACACAAACATGATATGGTTTTAATTAACACAATATAACTTTGGTTTATTATCAGATATTCTTATACATTTTGTACAAAATAATAACTATAGCTTTTTTGAACCATAATTAGTTGTTTCAGCATTGTGGGTATTATCGGTGCTAGACCATACGTTATAATCCAGGGCATAGTGATGACATGTTTAGACTAAAAATATTTATATCCATCTGTGCTTTACCAGCTATATTTCAATTCAGTCGTTTACTCAGTCTTTCTCTTTGTGTCTCCCTTTCTGCCACAGCACCTCCGGAAGCAGTAACTGCAGGTGTTGATGAAGAGGAGTATGAAGAACAGAACAATGGCGAGGAGGAAGGCCAAGACATCCAGGCTGTGATACTGGTACCAGGTGAGTTCATGGGCCTGGACCCTCAGGTGCTTTGCTCCTTTGTTTCTCATGGTGAACTCGATCCAGAACACCGCCTCATCCCGAGGACTCATTGGTCTGTCGTGGAAGATACTGGACAGCCACATGGCCTTCTCCTTGTACCTGTTAGTGTGGACATCAAGGGGCAACAATCTCAACAATGAACCAAGTCAATTTATATTTGTATTTGTAAGTTTCTTTGCTTGAACGAAATGGGGATATGGTTACATTTGTTATGTTTCATGTATTTAAAACGTATCCAACAAGAATTCCTGAATGTCTGAGGGGCCTTGTGACCCTGGTGTTAATTAACTGGCATACTGCATTAACCATGCCTCTTTTATGGCAATCTTTTTCTGCATTAATAATGTGAGCTATTAAAAAAAAAAAAATCTTATTTTAATACCTTTTTAATAGACTATAACAGTTAAGATTAAAGGGCTTACGATTTCTCATTGATGACATCTCTGAGAGCATCTCTTAAGTCCTCGGTCTTCATGAAGTTCAAGTCTACAGAAAGTGCAGCGCCTTTAGTCTTCATATGGACCATGTTTTCTGGCTGGTCACCAAACAAGGGGATGCCCACCATGGGAACACCGTGGTAGATGGCCTCATAAATCCCATTTGTGCCGCCATGGGTGATGAAAGCTCTTGTCTTGGGGTGACCTGATAGGGAACCAACATTCATGAAACATACATTACTTTCTCCCAGCAGGACTGGCTTTAAAGCACATCTCTTCACTTTTGTATAATGTGACACATACACTTAATGCAAAATGTAACTGTGGATGTTGGTGAAACTGATAAAGAAGAGTATGGGGAACAGAGCAATAGCGAGTTGGCAGAGGCATCTCAAAGCTGTAGTCTAAATGGCATCTAATGCCACATATTTTATTTTATGCCAAGTATTTTATCATCTCATGTTCGTTTGGTTAGTTGATTTGTTTTTGTATCTTTATATATTTACTTCAAAAAGGTGCAATTCAAAGATAAAAAGAGAATTTATAGGAATATTGATTAGTATATAATTTGGCAACTGCATGCGTTATTATGTGAAGCTACTTAACCTACATAATTAGGTATATCACTGGATAGTTTATAATTGTGTATAATATGAATGTTTAAGGGTAGAATTATCCTTCATCTCTAAATTGACAAGCCACAGAACAAACCATATCGAAAACATATGACTGTTTTCTTCCCTTACTGTATTTCTCCTTAGAATTTTGTAAAATCAAACCAAAAAGGGTGGTTGATACCCTATTTTATTTTAAAGCTTTACTTACCCAGTAGGTCATTCTGAGGGATCCAGTTGTATATTCTGGTGTTGGCACCCAAAGTTGCTGGTTTTTCTCCACTGTATCTCCAAAGCACCTGAAACCAACAGTAAAAACTATTTTAGATCCCAACTCTATGTCACACATTTCCACATGGCAAAACATTTGATAATACCTTTACGGAAAAGTAGTTGTGTTTTCAAAATGTTAGTACTTTTCGATTGGAAAATTGTGAGGCAATCTATCCAAAGTGATTTTCATATATTTAAAAAAACCCATCTGAATCCCCCGTATTTAAAACTTCTTAAATTATAATAATAATAATATAGCTAATGCTATAAATGAACCAAATCACAGTCGCATGTATTTACGTCAACACCTGTAAGCTTAAGGCAGATTAGTCTAAAGCATGGTTAGTAGTCTCATTAACCCAAATAGCAACAGTGGTTTTAAAAACACGGAGGCTGTGGGTGTTTCTCAATGTCGAGGACGCTTCCTTGGTAGGACATGTCTTCCGAGTCAGGTCCTTCAGAAGTGAGGCAAGAATCCTTCCTAACCTCGGAAAACAAAGAATGGTGGAACAGGCTAACAGGTGTGCAGGTGTGCGTCATATGTGAGGCCCTGCCTTAAATGGAGCGCGATTTCCGCCAAAGATTTGGGAAATTGGTCCGTGTGCAAAGCATTGTGGGGATTTTAAGACAGCAAAGGATACACATGTGCAGCCTTGAAATTTCTCGCAACGAAGGACGCCGGCCTCGGTGGAATTCCAAGGATCCTGGACATTGGAACAGTCCTTCGGCGGGACTCGATGACGTAGCATCCTTGAAATAGTGGCTCTGGAGGAGCCTTCCTCGACATTGAGAAACACCCAGTGGCCGTTTCTCAATCGCGAGGATGCTTGCTTGGTAGCACATGTCTTCCGAGTCACTTCCTTCAGAAGCTAGGCAAGAATCCTTCCTGGCATTCGGAAAACGAAGAGTGGAACAGGC
This sequence comes from Notothenia rossii, assembly GCF_949606895.1. Taxonomy (NCBI): domain Eukaryota; kingdom Metazoa; phylum Chordata; class Actinopteri; order Perciformes; family Nototheniidae; genus Notothenia; species Notothenia rossii. The sequence goes on from NC_136909.1 coordinate 28,232,882, forward strand.
TAGCAAGTGTGCAGGTGTGCGTCATATGAGAGGCCCCGCCTTACATTTTCCGCGACAGATTTGGGGAAATTGGTCCGTGCGCAAAGCATTGTGGGGATCTGAAGGACACAAAGTCTAACCATGTGCAGCCTCGAAATTACCCCCAAACCAAGGACGCGGCCTCGGTGGAATTCCAAGTATGCTGGAGATTGGAACAGTCCTTCGGCGGCACTCGTAGTATCCTTGAAATATTGGCTTGGAAGCCAGTTTCCTCGCGATTTGAGAAACGGCCTCTGTCTCAATTCAGGGGCCGCAGCCTTCGGAGGCTGCATTTGTAAACCGCATAGGCCACTTCCGCTGAAAGAATGCTGTCCCAATAATTAAAAAAAAGACAAGACTCCTCCGAATACGGCCTTCTTTTCCGGGATTTGAAGGATACATCTGATTTATCCTCCGCGGTCTACGATATCCCAGGATGCAATGCGGGCGAGTGAGTTTTTTCAAATTAAATGGCGGTCCGGTCTCCCCAGCAGAGTGGATTTAAAAGCAGCAGCAAGCGGAGGAATCACTAATAAATGTGAGTATTGGGTTTCAACTAACACACGTCAAGCCCAGGGGCATTAAAAGTACATTTTCGTTAAATAATACGGATAAATACGTGACGTTAGTGACGCTAACTTTCTAGCTGGACGTGCTTCACTGTTGTTTACACTTATTTTTTATTCAATTCAGAAGTTTACAAAAGTCATACAGAGATCTTGGCTCTGTTATAGATAAGTTATACTTTATATTAGATCTATAAATAGACCAAAGTGAAAACATTTAGACCGGTATACAGTAGCCTACAGTACGGTGGGATTTGTAAAATGGTACCCTGAGGTGTTGCTGCTGTTTGCTTTATTTATTTCTCTGACATTTTGCAATATTTTACTGTTTATTAAACTTGGGGCCAACATTACAACCTTTGTATTCAGCTCGTGCTGCTTTGAGGTAGGGCTAAAAAAAAGCCTATTTTAAATATTTCCACCAGATTTGATCATCTTTTATTTACGTGAACGTTTATTTAATTTATCCTGATCCCATAATAATAAGACAATCAAAAATGGACAGCAGCCTTTTGCTTGATTTTTGTTTTTGCAGTGTTGTCAAAGGGATGCAAGTGTGACTGTCACTTCATCTCTTTAGTTTTTTAAAAACCAAAACAGTACATCATTTTTAAATAATCCTTTAGGGATTGTTTGTCTGTAATGCTTAGTTACATTTTGCAATAATAATTTTACAACTCTGTGTTTAGTGTGATTAATTCATTTTTCTTTTTCTCTTGTTTTTCTCTGTGATTAGGACAATTCTGGAGAAATAGATCTGAAAGGTGCACGGCAAATCATCAGGACAGAGCTGCCATCCACCTGGACACCCCGTGGGGCTGGAGAAAGCAGAACGGCGTTCTGGAACATCCTCCACCCAAACCTCTGCTTTCTGCACTCCTACGTAGAACTCAACACTGCTGTCACTTTAGCCTTACATACTTTTACTTCAAATTAACATATTTCATCTGTGTGCCATATAGTACTTCTCATTTTGAATACTGTATATACGTATTACATTGCTGTTAACAGTTAATTTATTTGCAATATTGTCTAGATTTAATCTACAATTAAGATTATATTAATTTATCTAAATTGTGTTTGTTTATATTTATCTATATTTTATCTTGCACTTTTCTGTGTCTTAGTTTCAGAATTTAATATTTTCTTTGTCTTTTCTTTTAATAGATATTTAATGATTATAGCTTGAGTCTGTCTTATTCCCGAAACGGCTGCTTATATACTTGCTGCACATATAATACAAATAAACAACTCCATAAACACACTTTTTCTGCTGATATTTGTTTTAGTGCTGTTGATGTTAAATGGCATGATTGATTTCCTCTGTCTTAATGATGAAATTTCTCTTAAAAGAATACATGAAGCTGCAGAGAGAGGATGGATATATTCTTACCTCTACATTGTGATTAGATGAAAATACAAAATTGAATGAAAATAGTAATTTCTAAACACATTGTTTATTTCATTTACTGAGGTTTTATCCATTATTTCCAACATGTGTACATAAGCAGTGGAATAATAGGATATCTCTACGTCATTAAACTGTCTTAAATTCTGTTTAGTTATATCAATACAGAACATAGGCAATAGAAATTTTTTAATTGTATATTTCAGCAGAGCAGGGGGTCATGGTGCTGTTGACCTAGTGTAGGTACTGTAGGATATCATCTGGGCTGGTTTAGGGGAAGAGGGAGAATATAAACAGTTATAAACCACAGCTAGATATTAAGATTAGAAAAGTAATATTGTTAAAAATCAATCTATACAACATGCTTTTGTTCATTTAAAAAAAGCATATTGTTTTATTAGTAGGCTACAGAAAAATGAAGACTTATTTTAAATATGAAATAATATGATTTAAATTACCTCAGCTATACATAATTTACTTGTTAACTTACTAATGTAACATTACTGGGGGCTAAAGGAACAGCTTAATCTTATTTACCTGGCCATGGTCCTCTTTATTTCATCGCCGTCGGTGATCTCCAAAAAATGGTTAAAGTAAAAAAGTGAAAGTAAAGTTTCTGGATCCTTTTCAGCTGAGTTAGCTTGTAAGCTAATTTACTAGCAGGCTGCTGGAGCAGCGCAACAGAACAGCGCGTATCACGTGACGTAAATACGAAGTCCTCCGTAGGCTGGACCATCTCATTTCGTAGGCCACTCGGTCCAGCCTACCCGGTCTACGTGGGCTGCATCCTTCATGGACCGCGTAGTCCTCTGAAGGATGCATACCCTGAATTGAGACACGGCCATAGAAGCAAAACCTTAAAAACTGCTAATCTGTTAAGCATCTGTGAACCAGACTTATCTAAGGCAGCTAACCAAAAACCCACTTGACTTTGAGAACAAGAACCCAAAAGGGGCCTAACTCATTTTATGGATTTAGGACTCATTCCTGCTCCACTTTCAACCATAAAACGTTTCCTGTAGCCTGAACTTTACTCCCATTTAATCCAAATCATATGTTGCTCCTGAACTCCTTCCTTATCAAAGGGAACTTGTTGGATTAATTAAAGACAAGGCTTGAAAGCTCTTCTGACAAATTATTTGTTTTAGTTTCTTACTGTACTTACTGGCCTATATACACACATAAATGTATGAAAAGGGGTCTGCCATGAGCAGTTTGGGTTTCAATGCCTTCCTCATGGGCCGCTGGGTAGTAGTGAAGCAGAGATTGAATCGGCAAAATTCTGATTCCCAAGTAAAGTCCCAACAGACTGAGCTACTGCTTCACAAAAAAATAAAACTATGTCTATCTAGGGGTCATTCAAGTCAGTTCCAGTTCCGTGGAGATTGTCCCCTGACCTTTTGTGGGATCTGAGCGATTGCTGAGGCGATCATGTTTCCCTTCTCTGTAGTAATGTTCTTGATGAATGATCCCAAAGTGAAGACCACAATGCCAGCATCTCCAGAACTCTGCACAAACTCCTCCATATCCTGCAAAAAGAGAAACATTTCTTGATGCAAACCAACCAGCTCCGTCTTTTCTCAGCATTGTAATGGTCAATTCTCTTCATTGCTTTAGTCATCAATTACCTCTGGTAAAGGTTTAGCCGGTCTGCAGTGGATTCCACCAACAAATTTGAAGTTGGGAAGGAAAGGACGAGGGAAATCAAAATCCCAGTAGGTTCGCATCAACCAGATATCTGCTCTACCCATCGTCTCACAGGCACTGGTGGGTGTTCCTGTCGGAATGGAGGGTATTGATATTGATTTTTATACAGCTTAGTATCATCTTTGTGATAATTACCAAAGTGGGAACAACCACGATTGGAAGTGAAATATTGCATATGGTCGAATCATCATTAGTCTCCGTGAGGTCCATTAAAATAAGTGGTGTTTCAAAGCTCACCTTTGACTTCGGAGTAATATTTATCAAGTTCTTTCCAAAAAATGTGGTGCTGTACAGTGTCCTGCAAAGCGTAGTAAAGGAAGTTCCATACTCTCTCTGAGAAGTCCATCTTGTCGGTCAGTTTGCTCATAGCTCCAGGGACAAAGGAGGGAGGAGCAGGGAGCTGACCACAATATCTCTCCCAGTTGTGGGCTATGGAAAAGCGCAGAGAGTAGACCAGGGGGATGCCCAAAGTCTCTGCAAGTAAGTCACTGCCGGGGTAAACGGGGTCAGCCAGGAGAAGGTCATATTTTCCCTCCTTCAACTTCTTCATGATGGTTTCTGATTTTAGGATGCCATCCAACATTTTCAAAGAATTCTGCATGTTGACCTTCATCAGATCTATGAATCTAATGTAAATCTGCAAGTAGCTCATATGATCCATTTCGTAGACAGAGAAGTGAAGGAACTCTTCCATTAATGCCTCAATGGTTTCCTTTGAGACCGAGACGTTAAAGGGTTCATAGCCAAAGCGAGAAGGTTCACTAGAGTTCATGAACATGGAGGTGCTTGGGATCAGCACCTTCACCTGGTGTCCCCTGTCGACCAACGTCTCCAGCACAGGCTTCATGTTAATCCAGTGGCTGCCTTCAGTATACCACACCAAAATGTTCCCTCCATTTGCGCTCCATGTCACAGAAAGTATCAGCAGGACACAAACGGAGAGATGCTGCTCCGGCTTCATGGTGCCTGTTTGTCAGGTCATTGAAGTCTGGCCCTTTTCAAACATGCTAGAAAAGTAATCATTAACCAAACAAAGCTGAACTCTGGCTCTTATCATCTCTTTTTCCTGTATGGCACATTAGATAACACACCCTACTGAAGGCAGTGGTCAGAGGTAAAAGGTTATGGGGCTTAACAAAACTAAGTAGTATTAGTAGCAATAAAACCAGAAATGTCCTTATTGGATTTCTTGTTAAATACACACTTCAGATCCCCAGATTTGTGTTAAATGTCACAGAGTGATAATGCTGTTGTGCTACTCTTATTGTTGACAATTGAAAAGGACATAGGGAAAAAAAAGATATGTGTTTTATTTAACATTTAAAGCTATTCTAACATTTTATCAATACAGGACGCACTTCACCTGTGCTGTAGTTGCAATGAGGCTTTTCAGTTTTTGTTGGTTAAAGCCCTCTGGAGGATGTGAGCCAAACTTGAAAAACACATCAGTAAGGAGAAGTGTAATTACCACTCTAGGAAGCAGTTACCACGTAAGGTTAGTATACCATAGATTTATGCTTTAAAGACATCCTAAATATTTAGAGTGTGTATAGCTTTTCTTTATACTTTAACAGAGTCCAGTAGTGAGAGGATAGATGCTGTGTGAAAGTCAGAGAGCACCCGAATGTCCAGTATTTTAAGGTAGGTAAAGACAGAGTGAGAGATTATTGCAAACTTTGTTTCTCTCCTAAAATCTCCTCACATTGACCAAAGGGTGAATGTCTGATGATTTTGACAAGTATTTTGTTTTTTCATTTCGTCGTCACAAGCAGTGTATGTGTGGGATCAAAATAATTATTAAACATGAGAATATAGAATAACACTTTTTTGTAACCTTTTATTAGTTGTTTCAACGTCTTTAAGAATAGGCCATTATTTATAACCCAGGGCATAGCGAGGACATTTTATGTTTTAGACTAAAAAGAATGAACAACCAGGCAGATTTCTTTATTCATCTGTTCTTTACCAGCTACATTTCAATTCAGTCGTTTACTCAGCCTTCCTCTTTGTCTTTCCCTTTCTGCCATAGCACCTACGGAAGCAGAAACTGCAGGTCTTGATGAAGAGGAGTATGAGGAACAGAGCAATAGCGAGGAGGAAGGCCAAGACATCCAGGCTGTGATATTGGTACCAGGTGAGTTCATGGGCCTGGACCCTCAGGTGCTTTGCTCCTTTGTTTCTCATGGTGAACTCGATCCAGAACACCGCCTCATCCCGAGGACTCATTGGTCTGTCGTGGAAGATACTGGACAGCCTCATGGCATTCTCCTTGTACCTGTGAGTGTGGATATACAGATAAATTACTCTTGGATTGTTACGTTTCTTCCCCTTACAAAGAGTGTTAAACTCTCTTGTTGACTGACATATTGAAGGACAGGGTTATAGAATATCCTTCATTAACTTGTATTACCCGTCAATTAGTTATTCAATAGGTTATATTTTAAGCATTGCATTTCATTTAATTAATTAAACTTTTTTTTGTAATATTTATTTTACAAAACAAGCTGTTAGAATATGAAATATAAGTGCATGAAATATAAATATAAACATAGACTGTGCGGTCAGTTTTCATGTGAACACGCCAAACAGATAACAAATGGGTTTCCCTGCACTGGCAGCAGAGGCCAAATGAAACAGCCTTTTTGCCCTACAAACGAATATCTGAAAAATAATTGATTCAAAGGAGTAAATCCTGCTGCATTGGGTGCCCTGTGAATTACTTTGGGTGCCCTGTGAATTACTTTGAGTTACCAGAGATCGACCTCAGTCTGTGTTCTTACCCTTCAAAATCACATACAGCCTTTAGAATTTTCAGTTAACTCGACTTTTGGTGTCATCATTTTAAAACCTAATCCCAACAACAATGCCAATATATGAGAGGAAAAGGTCATCCATGATTTCGTATTGTCTTAATGACCTTGAAACACTGCTGTACATTGAACTGATATCCTAGCACTATAGCTCCTTCGAGGTATGTTGTCAAATGTATTCTCTTCAAAAAGCTATCTTTTTTCAATACCTTTTTATTAGACTAAAACATACCAAGATATATAAAATAACTTACGATTTCTCATTGATGACAGTTTTGACTGCATCTCTAAGGTCCTCGGTCTTCATTGAGTGAAATTCTACAGAAAGTGCAGCTCCTTTAGTCTTCATATGGACCATGTTGTGTGGCTGGTCACCAAACAAGGGGATGCCCACCATGGGAACACCGTGATAGATGGCCTCATATATCCCATTTGCGCCACCATGGGTGATGAAAGCTCTGGTCTTGGGGTGACCTGATATTTTACCAAAAATAATGAAACATGTGTTACTCTCTTTACTCAGGACTTTCTCTAGAGCACATCTCTACTCTTCTTTATGATGTGACTGCTATACTATACAAACTGAACATTTGAAAAAGCTTGGGTTAGATTCCAAAGAGATTTTACAAACTGCAGAAACGACAATCATGCACACAGTACCGGACCTCATGGTTTGTGCTTTTAGTACAGCTTTTAGACACTCTGGTTGTTGGTCCAACCCAGGTATAAGCTGTCCCAAACGGTTGAGTTTGAATGGTATTCAAAGAGATAGTGAGTAGGTATTCTCAAAAACATTGGAATGTTAACTCAAAAACATTTGAATTTTTTTTTGTGTGCTGTTGATGTACATTCTTTTTATCATAAAGAAATGTACAAAAGAAATGGAATAAATACCAATAGCATTCAAAATGAATTTGGCATTTGGTAAGTAATTCTGTAGTGTATGAAGTTCAAAAATGTTTGATACTACTGTATGATAAATAGGGAAAGGGACACAGCCTAAATTGTGTGGACCTACGTGTACTGCATAGGTAACTTTTCACTGGATAAATAAAAGTTATTAATTATCCATTTAATACATTTGTAAGGGTTGAAATATCCCTTATTCAAAAGGACAACCTTTACCAAAATAGTATTACTATGCTTTCTGTCATAGTGTATGTCTCTTTAGGATTTTGTTCTGTGAAACGAAATTATGATAACAGATGTGGTGGATACCCATTTAAATGTGAAATTCATGAATCTCTTTGTCAAAGGATTTTATTAAAGCTTTACTTACCCAGTAGATCATTTTGTGGGATCCAGTCGTATATTCTAGTGTTGGCACCCAGAGTCGCTGGTTTTTCTCCACTGTATTTCCACAGCACCTTAAAACAATTTAAAGTAAAATAGTTGTATTTATCTCAACATTGTAAAACATTGAATTAGCAATGGTTGATCTTTAATTCTTAACTTGGCGGTTTTAGGGATCTAGTTAGTGGGACGGGTACCATAATTCGTTTTTTAACTTCATCTTAACCTCTCCCAACATCTTCCTAAATGTTACATTATTGTTAAGACTTTATTGTTCCTCCTTACCTTATGCCCTACACATCGGCAGGACCTATACGTATGCATTAAACCTTAGTTTTGGTTTGGGGTCCATCCATCCATTGTCAACATCTATTAAACGAAGTCTGGTCGCAAAGGTAGCAGTTCCAGCAGATGGCCCCAAACCTGCTTTTCCCAGGCAAACCTTTGACTGTTGTCCTTGCCTATACACCGAACAGCAGTTTTGTGTATTCGGCCTTCTTGGAGACCTTGAACAGAGTCCTGTATGGGGCACCTGAAGGGGACTACTTCGTCTTGCTAGGAGACTTCAATGATCATGTAGGCAATGATGTAGACTTTTAAAGGGGTGTGATTGGGAGGAACAGCCTCCCTGATCAGAACCCGAGCAGTGGATTATTATTCTGTCCTAGTCATAGATTGGCCATAACAAACACCAAATTCGAACATAAGGTGGCTCATAATTGTACATAGTATCACGGCAACCTAGACAGAAGGCCGATGATCGATTGCATCATCGGACCTGAGGCCGTATGTCTTGGACACTTGTGTGAAGAGAGGGACGAAGCTGGCAGTTGGCAAACCTGGTAAGCCCAAACATGTGGTGCGGGTGTGACCGTTTAAAGCAGGGGTCGGCAACCCCTGGCACCGTAACCAGTGGCACACTAGGAATAAGTATGCAAAATATTTAAATTGTATTTTCGGATCCTGAACGAGACCGCCGACAGAGCGCGTCAACGCAGCCCCGCTCTCTTTATCTCCAGGTGACTTTCTGCCGCTTTCCTCCGTGGTGCAGTGCTGATCGTTTCACCACGGAGGAAAGCACTTCACTAATTGCAGTAGGCCTACCCATAAGGAGCTGTCAAAATGCCGCAGTTTTTGCGTGGTTGTGTATTTAGTTGAAAGCCCAGTGGCGATCTGCTCATCTCTCATCTAAATAATATGCTACAAAGGGGCGGACTGGCCATCTGTGTGTTGAACTTTCATGTCAGCTCCCAGACCGTAGTCGAGTAGGGCAGAAGCAACAAGCTTCAGGTTCAATAACCCACTTTAGCTTAAATGACTGGAGAGAGGCGAGCTCTTCTTGGGAGGCCGTTGCATTTATTTAGCTGTTCTTCTGTTTCACAAAATACATCACAGACCTCTGTTTTTCTGCTTTCCCGTTTCACTTCCACAAACATACACACGTTCCCTCACTGTCGCTCTACCATCCACAAACACACATGCACAAGCCACACCCCTCTCTCTCTCTCTCTCTCTTAAAGGCACAGCGATCTCATCTCACTCTGCATGACCCTAATATCATAACATGTGTGCTCTGGAGAATCACAGAATGGACGATCGTCCTTATTATTATGCCGTTTAAACCAATTATTTAAATGTGTTTGTTAAATTCAGCATCATGTAAGTTGTGCTGACAGGTCCACACACTGCTTCCCCGCCCTCCTGCTGATAGTTGACAAGCGTCAAGCTCCTCAACCCACCCCCCCGTTGATAATTCTCGAACGTTGGCACGCTGATAACAAAACAATTTTTAAATGGCATTTCATATCAAAAATTGCCGAACCCTGGTTTAAAGCCTCTATGCTGAAGGTTCTGCTGGGGGCTGTGACCTGTGGAAGGTGCAGTGACCCTTGAACATCCTAGTGGACAAAAGTGGTCAGGGAACCCATCGCACTGAAAAAGGAGGTCTTCCGCCTTATGTTATCCAAGAGGAGTCTGTAGGTGGTTGCAAGGTACTGACAGGCCCGAAGGACAGCAGCCATAGCCATAGCAAAACTATAGTAGCGGATGTGGGAGTTCGGAGTCGGTCAGCACCAAAACAGTTCTGAAAACTGTTGGACACCAAAGGAGGGAGAAACAGGGAATCATCTAAGCTGTATTGTAAGGAGGGGACACTGTGGACCTCAAATGATAGTGTGATAGGGCAATGGAATTAACAAAAGGTTTTCTCCCTGGAAGAGGGTTATTTCAAGAAAGGATCCATCTTGTGTAAATATGTCACGTTCTCGTTGTAACTCTGGTTGGAGCGGCTCGGAAACACATCTACAGCAGTAACATGATGCAACATACACATTAATGCACCAGGATAATAGTAAAACACTGAAAGGGAACATTTTATTGCACCAGGAGCTATCTTGGGACTTTTACTGTGACAACGTTGACTTGCCTGTGAATAAAAAATAAACCATAGTGTTGGTGATCTACAGTGTTGTCATTCTTCTTTGAACAGCAAGAACGCTAACACCCTATTTCAACAATCACACTTCCTGTAATTGACATAATTAATAGATAATTTAGCTTCTCACGATCATTTGCTGTGGCCCACTGATGTTAACGATCGTAACTGAAAGGCTGCCTGCCAAACGTAAACATTCAGCCACGTGACTTGCAAACTCTCGCGAGAGTTTTACACTAGACAATCCTTTCTAGCCATAACCCTGTGGTAAACAACACCTCAGTGGTCCCGGGTGTTGATGAGATTGTCCAGAAATGCTGAACCTCTAGGTTTTATGAGACTCATAGATGTAACGGCTCACAAACGTTGTGTGGAAGTCTCGGGCAGTACCTAAGAAGTGTCAGACCCAGATGGTGGTTTCCTTATTCCAAAATAAGGCCCAGGGTGGATGCCGACTACAGAGGCATCACATTACTCAACCTGTGAAAGTGTACTCTAGGGCAGTGGTTCCCAAAGTGGGGGGCGCAGAGGCATGACAGGGGGGGCGCGAAAGACCAGGAGGAAAAATGGTTATTAAAAAAATAAAAAAAATAAAGAAATCATCATTTCAAAAACGATTGATTTGAAAATAATATGATACAGTACAGTACTATTACGTCTGGGTCTCTGTGTTTCATTAAAGCTCGGCTCTGTGTGTGTGAAACGAGCCATTTTGTGCGTGTGCGCGAGAGAGCGCACTGGTACCGGAGATCGTTGTTGTTAGCTTCTGGTGCTAGCGAGCTACGCTAACGGATATAAGGAGTTTTTTCAACAACAAAGTGGAGGAGAGTCCTCTCCTGTCAGACTGAGACTCAGTGAACTACATTTAGGACTCACTCAGTGTTATCTCAGTGGTTCTCAAACGTTTTGGTCACCATTAATGTAAACAATTATTTCCGAGGCACACATTTATATGATCATTATAGTTATAAAAAAATATGAGAATAAATGAAAAACAGGTATGAAATACTATATGACAGTAAAAAAAGAATAAAGTTTAAAAGGATGATTTGTAAAATATCCATAAAGAAAAAGTTAATCTGTTAACAGTTCTGTTTCAAATGGGTGTTGAGAGATGTATCCATAGATCTCTTCATTTTGCTCTCAAAGTGCACCAGATTGATGCATTTAATTCAATATTTAAAAATAAATCTTCCCGGGGGAGCTTGCCCCCGGACCCCCCTATGTAAGGTCCACACACCACCTATAAAAATAGCACTTTACCCCTGCTTACACCTATATGCCGTGAGCTGATTATCGAGCCTTCATTGTAACAGTTGCGGGTACGTTGTGTATTTGCGTGGGGATTGTTGTAGTAGAAAATTCCACTGTAGCGACCGGTACATTAATGGGAAACCCTAAATGTTTGAGCACCCTCTATGAAATGTCAAGCTACCCCACAGCACCCCCAAAATAAATCTCTGGCGCCGCCACTGAGCCTGACTTTTGTTGGGGGGGCCCGACTTTTGTTTTTCTCCAAAGGGGGGGCCTGACAGAAAAAGTTTGGGAACCACTGCTCTAGGGAATTGGGAAAGGAGGGTTGGACAGATAGTTGAACCTTGATTGAGGAGGAGAACTGCAGATTGTGGCCTGGCCCTAGAATGTTGGACCAGCTTTTTGATCTTGCAAGGATCCTGAAGGGGACCTTAGAGTTTTCCTATCCCATCTACATGTGTTTTGTGGATTTGGTTAAGGCTTATGATCGGGTAGGTTGGGAAATACTGTAGGAAGTGCTGTGGGAGTATGGGGTGAGTGTCAATGCTCAGGGCCGTCCCATATCTGAACGCCCAAAGCAAGAGCTGTGTCCTCTGCAGTGAGTAGGCCTAGTTTCCGGTGAGCATTGGCTTCCATCAGGGCTACGCTTTGTCAACCATCATGTTGTGACTTTCATGGACAGGAACTCAACGCTATTCATGGGGAGGGGAGTTGCAGTTTGGTGTACTTAGTTATTGCAGTTCTGCTCAGATGATGTTGTTCTGAAGGCATCACTGGTTTGCAACCTTCAGCACTCATTGCATCGGTTAGCATTTGAGTGTGGGGATAAGGATCAGCTCCTCTAAATCTGAGACGATGGTTCTCAGCAGGACTGTCTACTACTACTTTGGAGTAAGTCCTCACCCAAATTAAAGGATTACAAGTAGCTAGTCATTCAAGTGAATTCCAGTTGGCACAAAGAGATTGTCCTCTTACCTTTTGTGGGATCTGAGCGAGGGCTGAGGCGATCATGTTTCCCTTCTCTGTAGTAATGTTCTTGATGAATGATCCCAAAGTGAAGACCACAATGCCAGCATCACCAGAACTCTGCACAAACTCCTCCATATCCTGCAAAAAGAGAAACATTTCTTGATGTAAACCATCCAGCTTTTTCTTTTCTTTCTCTTGTGGTCTTTATCATTTAAAAGGAATCAAATGTTGTTGTTATTGTTTGTAAACACACAGCATTCAAAGTTGCCCTCTTCTGCCCAGCTCCACCAGTGAAAAATAAGGAGGCATGTCAGGAACAAAGCAGTGAATCAGATCAAATAAAACAATACACAGCGGTTACGTTTTCTACTTTTCTTCAAATAAAGTAAAATACGAAGAAAATGCATGTGACACACTTCTGATAGTGATGATTAAGCAGAATTATTGTTGTATAAGTCTATAGGCCTACATGTTTTTTAGGAAATACTACATAATATGTATATATATATATTAGGGGTGGGGGAAATAATCAACACAGCATAGTATCGCGATACTCTGCGTGGCGATATTGTATCGATACACTGATGCCAAGTATCGATATTTTATAATATAAACTTTTTACATTTTTTATTATTATATAAACTGTAGCATATCCCTCCGAAAGATGGTCGTACACTTGACTGATGATTTCAAATTCACAAGACACAAAACAACAAATACATTTAAGTTACATCCATATGAGCATTACTTTAGCATACCATTCAAAAAGTGAACTTCAAATAGTTAACAAAGTTATAATACAGTATATATATAAATTGAAATGTTGTTATCTCTGTTAATATATACTTTATCTCCGTTCTTTTTCTCCGTCAAGTTTTTGCTTTGGAAACAGTAACTTCCTGCCAATTGCGCAAAGTCGCCTTCAAAATAAAAGCATGTCTATAATATAAATCAGGAAGTTACGTTAAGACATGTATACAATTACAATGAAAGTAACAAAAACAATGCCATCTCCTTTCAGGTTCAAAGAACACAAATTGGATTATTTACATAAACTATTCATATTGCTAATACATTTTTTTAACCAGGAAGGGAAGACGGACATGGATATGACCCATGTGATTTGCAATATCTCAATATATCGTATCGCAATACTATCGTAACGTGGCTTAAGTATCGCGATAGTATCATATCGTGGGGAGTCTGGTGATTCCCACCCCTAATATATATATAAATGCCTGTGATATTGGAGATAGCCCTACCTCTGGTAAAGGTTTAGCCGGTCTGCAGTGGATTCCACCAACAAATTTGAAGTTAGGGAGGAAAGGACGAGGGAAATCAAAATCCCAGTAGGATCGCATCAACCAGATATCTGCTCTACCCATCGTCTCACAGGCACTGGTGGGTGTTCCTGTCACAATGCAACAGTTATGAGTAATATTTATAAAACACATTTTATGAAGCTAATTCTTATATTTCATATGAAAAATAATATATAAGTAACTTTGATTGCAAGCATTGCATTTGATCAAATCATCATTAGACATCATAAGGCCATTAAGAAAATCTGCTGTTACAACATTTTTCCTTACCTTTGACTTCGGAGTAGTATTTATCAATATCTTTAAAAAAAAAATTACTCATCACAATGTCTTGCAAAGCGTAGAAGAGGAAGTTCCACACTCTCTCCGAGAAGTCCATCTTGTCGGTCAGTTTGCTCATAGCTCCAGGGACAAAGGAGGGAGGAGCAGGGAGCTGACCACAATGTCTTTCACAGATATTGGCAATGGAAAAACGCAGAGAGAACACCAGGGGGATGCCCAAAATCTCTGCTACTAAGTCACTGCCGGGGTAAATTGGGTCAGCAAGGAGAAGGTCATATTTTCCCTCCTTCAACTTGTTCATGATGGTTTCTGATTTCAGCACGCCATCCAAGACCTTGAAAGTATAATGCATGTTAAGCTTCATCACATCTATGAATCTGATGTAAAGCTGAACATAGTTCATATTATGCATCTCGTAGACAAAGAACTGAAGGAACTCCTCAAAAAACTCTTCAATGGTTTCCTTTGAGACGGAGACGTTAAAGGGTTCATAGCCAAAGCGAGAAGGTTCACTAGAGTTCATGAACATGGACGTGCTCGGCACCAGCACCTTCACCTGGTGTCCCCTGTCGACCAACGTCTCCAGCACAGGCTTCATGTTAATCCAGTGGCTGCCTTCAGTATACCACACCAAAATGTTTCCCCCATTTGCGCTCCATGTCACAGAAAGTAGCAGCAGGACACAAACGGAGACATGCTGCTCCGGTTTCATGGTGCCTGTTTGTGAAAACCAAGCAATTGGTTAGAGGTAAAAAAAAAAAGCAGTGGCTGTCTAGTTAACGTTCAGAGTTGAAAACAAAAACAAAAGTGGTCTCTAACCTGTACTACAAATCCTAAATCGGTAAGCAAAAACATAACCTAGTTGTTACTGCAGAGAGACTGAATGAAATAACAGACATATAAGGATTCCAGCCAAGTGAACTTCGACACACTGAAGTAATTTGAGCGTGTGTGAGCTTGTCTTTTCTTGCGTAATAAATCTTTTGTGGGAGGGAAAACATTTCAAAAGCAGCTTCCTCAAAGGGGTGTGTGTGTGTGTGTGTGTGTGTGTGTGTGTGTGTGTGTGTGTGTGTGTGTGTGTGTGTGTGTGTGTGTGTGTGTGTGTGTGTGTGTGTGTGTGTGTGTGTGTGTGTGTGTGTGTGTGTGTGTGTGTGTGTGTGTGTGTGTGTGTGTGTGTGTGTGTGTGTGTGTGTGTGTGGCCGTTACGTCACTATACTCAGCAAAATCTCCAACGAGGCGTTCTGGGCCAGCACAAACAGGTCTTTTCTGTGTTAGAGTTTTACTCGCTACAGGGTGTACTTTGAGGGTTTGTGACTTTGCAGATCGTTTACATGCAGAAAAAACGGGGGACGGGTAATAACCAGAAAAGCATGTCATGGGGCCTTTAACATGGTGGTGTAGCATTTAGTTCTATTAATTGCTGTGCATAAGTACAGCCTCACACAATTGACAGCGTGTTTTCGAAATGCATTTAGCTGTAGGAAGAGGCAGCTGATTTCAGCTCAGGGGTCAGGTCGGTGTTAATATTCCGGAGGCGGGGGTGGTCGACCATGCCTTTAGGAATCAGTGGCGTTGAGTCTATGCTGTTCTTGGGAAATGTCACCAGCGACTCTTTGGGTGTTTAAATCTAAACTCTGGGTACTCAGGCCCCCTCATTAACATTGTAGATTCCTTTTGACGCTCGATTCAGGAGCGTCTGGAAAAACAATAAGCATTTGAATATTGAATTCAATGCCCTGTTGAGGGAGTCAGTGCCATTCAGAGTGTGTAAGTGAATCGTCCTCAGACCTCCCCTGGTGGCATAGAGGATGTGTGAGAGAAAGTGATGGTCGGTATAACAGCTTGTTCAGCGTATCATTGAGTCTAAATGTAAAATTCCAGAGAAAAATGAAATACAAGCGTAAAATGCTATGATTCCCTCTCTGCATTCCTGCTGCTTCCTTCCTTCCCTGCTCTGTCTTTCCACCACAGGGTAAGGGTTACAGCGCATTGCTTTTTGAAGTAGATATTTGCATAATCAGATTAGGATGCGTGATTGTCAGTGGGCTCCCCCATCAGAGGGTGCTCCAGAGGAGAGAGGGTGCTGTCCAGCCCAACAATGGATAACTCCCCTCCTCTCTCACCCTCCAACCCGCCTGCACCTGCATCCCACCCAGCCACCCGGGTTGCTGGTCGGCCGTGGCGGCAGTGCACGCTTGGTCTTGCAGCCATGGAGGGGGAGAGATAGAGTGGGAGGAAAAGGGAAGAAGGAGGGGGTTTGAGTGCATGACGGGAGTGGGAGGGCAGGGGTTGAGCTGAGATATTTAAACATGCAGAGTGTGAATTGGCTTTAAAGGGATAAAGAGCTCAGGGCCTATCGGTTGGCACCCAACTCCAGAAATTCTTTTTCATGGGCGCCTCAGCCGAGAGAGCGAGGGGCTGCCTGCACTGATCTGGTCCATTGTGATAACAGATTCAGACAGTGTGCTAGACGCTGATAAGGAAATGTGCTCTCAATAGACGATTACCCACATACTTGGGAGAGAATAGTCAATCAGGCAAATATACTTGGTAGAGGGAAAGAGACGCGTACAGATTTGTTATTATTTTCAATGCAGGGTTTCATAATCCTGCAAAAGTTGAGGTCAGGGTAATTCTCATATTGTGATTGGGTGATTTCTGTAAATAAGGTGTATCAGCAAAATGCATTACACTGCCTGACAGCATGGATGTGTGGAAAATCTGTCACATGCTATCCCGTTTCTAAACATGAGTGAATATTTAAACATAAGTCTAAAATACAACAAAACCTTCAACATACAAAGGATTCAGGTTTTAAAAATATAGTATCTCATATTGCCTGGTAGTTCAGTTATTAATAACCAGAGTAGTTTTATTTCAGTTCACCATGAAATTGCTCGATTTACTGTGAAATTGCACAAGAGGTAAATACCTCCCAAATTGATGCTGGGGGAGAGGCACACCGATGCTGTACAGTTGTTTTCACTCTCCCAATATGATTTATTTAGTGTGTTTGCAGCATTACAAAGAGTCACCTGTCAGTTCCCACAGGCCTCCAGTCAGTGTATCCAGCTGCCCTCTTCTCCGTTTACACACCATTAGCCAGAGTTTAACAGCGGCAGTGAAAGGGCTCCAAACCAACTTGGTGTTTACTCTTCAGCTCAGAAAGTTGCACCCTTTTGGCTTAAAATGTGTTACATTTTCCACAGGCACAATAGACGATTAGGCATGTCGATGTTTGACCTCAGGTCTAGAAAACAAACAAGAAGACGGGTGCAAACAAACCTGCTGATATTCCAACTAAAGCTAAAATACTTTACATTACAGTGCGTTCGTCATGTTCTGGACTGACAAAACATTAATCAACAACTGTTTTGATAATTAATTATCGAATAAAAAAACATACCAAATGTTTGCTGGTAGCGGTTTTACCATAGGGCTTTACCCATGTGTGTTTTTCCCCCTTTTTGAAATGAAAAAACGAGTAATTTGACATTTTAACTTTGGCAAATTATGATGTGTTTTTCTCACTTTTGTCTGACATTCTACAGACTTACCAATCCAACAATTAATTGAAAAAAATTGTTAAACCAAAAATGAAAAACAATCAGCACTTGGTTGCGCAATTTGAACTTTGGTTGATTTTTAACTTTTATTTATTTTTAGAGTTTGATGTTTTTTTCTAGAGGAACATTTATCAAAATGCACAGTAACATTTTGTATATTGATGCATTGGATTTGTAACCTTTTGTGGATGATTCCCATATAACATAAACAAACTGGTGGCTTCCGTCAGTTATCTTTTTCTAAAACAAGTTACACTCAAAGTTCTGCCTACAGTGCTTCTACGTTTTCCTGAAGCGAACTACATCTGCACATTGGTCAACTGGACAGTGTTTGACTCCAGAGTGACCTCCGACTCCCGGGGTCACAAGTTAAGCTGTCACTTTCAGCGCTCCTCTCACAGACCTCTGGTCAGTGGACAGAGAGCAAAGGTCAGCTCTGTGTCCACACGGTCATTACACGACCTGCGGACAAATGTTTCTGGGATAGTGAGCAGGAACAAAGAGGCGGTAGCTCCGCTCTTAACTTCACATCAGCTGTGTTTTACACAGGGAAATTATTTCATTGGAGACCAACATGATGTACCAATTCCACACTGTGTACTCATTGTAAATGTATTGTCTCAGTGCATTATCTTTGCTGTTACTATGCAATCTACATCTCATCCAAGTCTATACAAACAGGAAATGACACAATGTTGCTGTTCACACATCAATCAAACTGTTACTGAGGTTGTTTATCCAAGGATTTAATTGCTACTTTATTTTATTTATTTTAGGTGTTTCTGGTCTTGTTTTACCACAATTGTTCTTTCCAGTCACTACCCTATTTCACCTGTCACTTGTTTTGGGTAAACGCTTTTTACCCAAAATTGTGGGACAATTGTGTCCTTCAACACTCACAAATAAGCTGTTTTAGTATGTATAATGGAAGTTTTGGGCAATAACATATACAAATAATTGCATTTCAAATTGTATATAACACCACATTTAAAAAGTGTCAGATCCAGTAAGTAGTTTAAACTCTACACAAAAATGTAATCTTTCGTACATCTTGAAGTTTCCTGCTGTAAGAATTACAAACAATTAGTGACCTCTTTAATTAGACAAAGTGTTTTTTTTAGAAATCATTTATTAAATAAATAGTTCAAATAAATACGATACTGTATATATTAACAAGCACAGCAAAATAACTTAAAAAGGAGGTATAAGAAGATAAATAGCACTCTTCACAGTAGACAATCAATTCATAATCTTTGGCTATATGACATGCGTATTTTACAAAAGCTCAAATAAACACATTTAAATTAGAAGACATATGCGTTGTAAAATATGTAATTCATCGAAAGCGGATTGTCATTTTTGAAATTTCTCAACCCAATCCTAAGAAAACAAATTGCTCTTCAAGAAACACTGATAACTGTTGTGTAATACTGTATGTGTGAGAAACAGCAAAAGTCTTTCAAATAACTGATTCTTCTGAAGTCACATAACCTTTACAAACAAAAATAAAGGTCAGATTTAGTCTTCAAAAAACAGCATGTCGTAGAAAAAAGGAGAAAAAAAGTGCCCTTGGCTATTTTGAGACGATTGCAGTCTGGAGAATTGGCTGAGCCATTATCTATTCAAGTGCTGAATCTATTGCTTGAAATGAGAAATTCCTTAATCCCCTCCATTTTCCTCATCGACAAAACACCCTGTCATTGCAAAACTAATTTAGTTCCAGGCGGGCATTAACATGAAGACATGAAGGGAATATTGTACATCCAGGCTTTTACACATCCATGCAGAATACAAATTCATTTTCACCCGCAAATCATATTTGAACACTGATCAGCGTGGAGGCTGTACCAACATTTTCAGCCATGTTTGGAGCCCACATATATCACACAATATTGGGTCTTCTGCATTGAAACACGCACGGGTGACAAATGCAGAGACAAAAAGAGTCTTGAGAAAAAACAAGAGCAGTTTGTCAAAACCCCAGGTAAAGGGTCAGAAGGTCCACTCGAGAGTTTCCTTTTTTGTGTTTTCTACCAGGCCTCGGAGCTGTCGCAGCTGGAGTCAGGTGACGGGACCTCTGTGTCGCTGGTCATGGCCCAGGGGTGAGGAGGGGAGTTCAGCTGCTCCATGCTTCCTCTGAGGAAGGTGAGCAGAGCGGTGGGGGAGTGGCTGGCCGGCTGACCGGTCTGGCTCTCCAGCAGCTGCACCAGGAAGGTGATGTAGCGCATGGCCAGGCGCAGGATCTCGTTCTTGCTCAGCTTCTTCTCCGGAGGATGGGTGGGGATGAGCTTGCGGAGCTCCGTGAAGGCGGTGTTGACGTTGTGCTGCCGCCAGCGCTCCCTCGTGTTGGTGAACACCTTCCTGGTCATGGCGCTGAGTTGAGCTGCAACGATTAATCAAATTATTGATAAGTCGATTGATAGAAAATAAATCAGACTATTTTCATAATTTAAGAAATTGTTTTAGTCTATTTTTTTAAAGCAAACAAATTCCCAAACATGCCCAAATTCCAGCTTCTTTAATGTGAATATGTTAGGCTTATCTTTGTGATTAATGATAGTAAACTAATTTGATCAGACATTTAAAGATGTCACCTTTGGGAAATTATAAAGCGCACTTTTCAATTTGTTTTACATAAAGAATAATAATAAGAGTAATGAGCAGAATCACAGTAAATGTAAACAATCTTAGTTCTTAAGTGACTGACGGAAAGGAAAAGGATGGAACATTGTCCAAGGTACTGTAGTACTTTTCACAAAACGATACATTTTGATTGCACCAATTTACAAAATCCTTCAAGAATATTTACCAGAATCTATGTCGCTGTTTTCTGCTCCTTACTTCAACATACAGCTCTAATGTATTTTCTTTTTCTCACAAACGGACATTCCTTCATATTCTAAAGGCTTATTTTGGAAATGCTTTAACCATACTGCATTATTAAGTATTTATAAGCAGTATATACATTACTGATGGCTTTTCACATAGCGTACGCGACACGCAACATTTTCTGTAGGCACCCACATTTATGGCTGGTGTATGAATAGATAATAAACAACAATATAGTAAATAGAAAACAATTCAAAAGAGATGCAGTTGTTGTCAATTACTCTGCAATATATTAACTGTGAAATAGATGGGTTGAAATAGAGTTTAACCAAATAGTTTTTTCTAAAAAGCTTAATAACAAACAGCTCTTGGAGGAAAATAATCATTATAAACAGATCATTTGATATTCCGGTCAGTGCAAAGTGTTGTATAGAAAATCATCATCATAACACTCTGGCTGATTAATTATTTACTTGACCAAATTGGAAACACATGGCCTGAATGAGAAACGGAATCCACATCAGACGCCTCACCTGTATGTGTGCAGAAATGTGCAGTAATGTCAGTTTGAGAGTGGTCCTCCGCAGGTCACCGGTGTCCAGTGGTTCGCTGTGAATGTCCACTCAGTTGTGTCTTCTCATGCTCGATGACAGATCCTTGTGAGCAGGAGGGAGGGAAAGAGCTAAAGAGAGAGGGTGTGAGGGAGGGAGGGATGGGGTAAGACTGCCGCATGCTCGCATCCCACATTTTATAGCAGGGTGAACCCTTTTGTGTGACGTATGCCGTCGTGGAGCCTCTGGCATTGTGTGTGAGGTTGGTGTTAACTGAAGAGTGATTGTTAAAACACACCCCCTCCCTTCTCATTATTTAGATCCAATGGAGGTGGCTTTATGATGATATTGTCCATATATCACTTTACATTATTTTTATAGGTATTTCTGTGCAATAATTGAAGGGATTCTGGGTCAGCCCCCTCCCCCCCACTAAACAGCCTTTTAAGTGACTATTTGTGCAGCTTTTATGATTCATTGCTCATTTAATCCTTGAAGGTTTGCACTAAAGGTGACAAATACATTCCCATTGAAGTGAAACTGAGACGTTCATCTCTCTGATCCTTCGCTCACTGCTGTGGACACTTGTTCCTTTCTATTTCTCTGACATTAGGCATGGACAACCCACCGTTCCTGCACCGTGGAAAAGACCTTGATATCACTGCCTGCTCTGCTATTGAATTCTGCCTGATTGGGCCACAAAAGGTAAAAATACCATATCCAGATTGACAGTTGAACAATATGTGTTTTGTTATGACTATGGTAATCTCGTTGAGCCATTCCAAGGGGCCACACATAAATTACAGCGTCCTAACTCACCTCTCTCTTACCACTCCTCTCTCCTCTTTCTCCCCCCTTCTCTGCCTCCCACTTTCAACCTCCGTTCAGATAAAAAAAACAAGTCTAGTTTAACCAATTGTCACTGTTCCTTTTTCACCCTTCAAGTGTTGTTTCAAAGACGCAGCCTTCCATAAAAGTCTCTGTGTGGAGTAGGAATTTACATAATCCGATTAGGGGCTGGGATTATCCCCGAGCCTGGAGAACAGGCCCGATGGGGGCCGTTTTCTGAATCGGCCATTCATGGGCCCCGCTGCACGTCCAAGAGGCTGCACCTGCAGGCCTGCGCTCTCTGCCTCCATCCAGCCTCCACTGCAGAGTCTGCAGACACACTCGCTGGTGTCAAATCTGTTCACTCTCACACCTACAAGGCCAGGTTAAGATTGTACCTCATTGGTTGTGATTAATCTATTATGCATGTTTAGGCAACAGCAGAATGACTAGCTAAGAAGCCCCATGTGGTATTTAAACGTTGCAAGTGAAGCGTTTTGATTTGCACACCGTGAGAGACAAAATGAGATGGCTCATGAAGCCAGTCTCATGAGGTCAGGTCTGTTGTATAACAGAGGTTACTGCTGTATTTATTATTGCACACTGTGTTTATAAGTGCAGACAATTCTGGGATACAGAATTAGTATTTAGAGAAGAGCTACGACAGTTAGAAAATCATCATTGACAACCTTTATCTGATTCCCTTCTGACCAAGCGTGACTATCGTAAACTAGCTTTGTGTATCCAAAATGTAAATCAGGTCTGGTTTTCATGTTTCTTTAAAAAGCCAACTTTTAAAATAAATATGTTTTTATTCTCCAAATAATAATCACTAAAAAGTTGCTATTGCCACTTGCAAACTGCAGGGAGATTTCTTGCAAATGGACTAATTCCCATCAATTAACAGAAAACTACAGCACCAGCAGACTTATTGTAAACATAGTAGATGAACAGACCGTGAATTGATATTGTTTACAAAATACATTGAAGCCATTTGAAGCAGTCCAAATAATAACCATGTTGATTTGGGCCAGACTTTTATTATAGGGCAATATTGACCAAATGCTGTCCACGAAGATGATGCAGTGCCATATTCTTTATCATGATGCAATGTTGAGAGTTGCAAATAAAGATCTTATTCATTCAAGATAAATGGATAAATCCTCCCAGTTTATCAAAGTCCACGATGATGTATTTACATGTCTTGATTTGTAAATCCAAAACCCAAATATATTGAGTTTAATATGTAAAAAGAGAAATGCAAGAATTCTCCGTATTTCAGAGATGAATACAGCTACATGGAAAACTAATCTTAAGATTCCTTATTTATAAAGAAAATAGCTTATTTTTGTTGCAGCTCTACAGTGTTGGTTATTGTATAAAAAAACGTTGTGGTGCTTCTGCTGATATTGATTTCCTTCAGGGATATGTCATTGGTCCTATCTTAAATCAGTTAGGCAAACAAATGTGCACCTAAGACACAGGAAATCCTGCCTCTGCTGGGGCTGCGTGTTTTATGTGTGTGAGGAAACACACAGGTGACACAGTTAACGGCTGCCTGTGATGACAGATAACAGCTATGTGACCTTTACAGCTGTAGCATCCCAACCTAAAGGATAGCTTTGGTTTAAACAGCCTGTTAATTCCCACAATATCTCCCCTGTCCCATTCAGTCTCTTCTTTAAGGATAGTCGGGGGCAATTACTGCACCATTACGGCTGCTGTTTACCGAGCCTTCTTACGGGGGCTCCTTTGACCATCCTGCTTTTGTCCCTGTGCCATTAACAAAAACAAACCATTTACTCTGTCTCTTTGTTTGTCCACTGCTTGCGAGAAGGCAGAGGCTGGAGAGACAGAGACGTTTAAAAGACAAAAAAGAAGAAGCTGGTGGGTCATTGATGGTGGCTAGCCAGGCCTGGATGTGTCTGTCCAGAGGAGGGAGGCTCCGAGTCCATGTCCCTCGGGGTTGTCTTTGTCTGGGGATGGTTCCTCAGGGAGCTGGCTTCTCTCTGCTGGCTCGTGAAGATAAGCACTCTCTCCACATGCTGAGAGGCGATGATAAGGGGATTGCTTCACTAAATGAAAAAAAAGAAGAAATATCCCCACCATTGGAGCTGCTAAAATGAGACGCTTTATCAGTTTAGCTGGGAAAGACCCTCTCCATCCCACTCCTCCAGCCATAAATCACCATTTGTTTTTCACCAGTAGGCATGCTCTGTGTGGAGGAAAACAAAAGCTAAATGTGCCCACAGTTAAGTCCTATTTTGTAAAAACATTTGGTAGCACCTCGCTTATTTATTACTTAGAAGCAGTATATAGACATAGAATAGATTGTTTATAACACCTAATAATCTATAAACTATTTAATAATGTGCAGTATTTTCAACATATACAATTTCATCTTTTAAATGTTTATATTTGCATTGATTAGGAGTTTACACAGCAGCATCCGGTTGTGAATGTTTAACAGTACAGGAGAATAACAATACAACCTGTGGGTTTTATTTAAAAATCACTAATAAATATGTTTTTAATTGGAAATAGAAGCATAACATTTTAAAACAAGCCATTATAAATACTTAACATATATAACTTTACAACATTTTTATTAGAACAATAATAAAATGTTGGTATTTCATGTTTTTTCCTTTACACACATATTTTTTAAAGACAAAAACGGCTGCTTGGGAAAAATAAAATGTATGTATATAAATGTTTTCCAAAAAATGCTTGACGTAGAAACTTCTTGGCAGAACAAACAGACCAAGTCAAACGTAATTCTACCTGAACAAACACTTCAATGATGTAATTAATAACTTCAATCCGACAAAACGATCTCTTTACAAACAGGCCACAGGAACAAGGCATTCAAATCATTTAGAATAATTTAAGCCTCGTCTGTCCATCACTTCTGCCGGGCACCTTCTCATAGCTTAACCTCCCCCTCTTCAGCGGTGTCATCACTGCAAAAGAAAAAGGAAATATATCAATCTGTGTATAAACTGATTATGCAAAGAAAACCAAATGATTTATCAAGATAAACACAAAAAATCTCCAGTGTTCCTAGTGCGCTTTTTCATTATGTCATCCTGTTTTTGCCCTCTCTTTCTCTACAATGTTTGGATGAAACTTGTCAATATGGCAATGTATTTATTCAAGGAGTCCTTTTTAGTCTCTGAGCTGGAGAAGAAGCATCAGTGGTCCTTTAAGTCACATGCTTTGTCGACGTTGTGATTTATTCATCTGTTTCCATCATCCCCAATTTGCTTTAATGACACACCTAAACTATAACAATTAACACTCACCTGTTTCAATTAACCCTGCAGCCTCGCCCCTCCTCTTCCTCTCTTGTCCGATCCAGCATTTGGAGCCGTAGTTAGTGGGAATCATCGCGGTGTCTCTGCTGTTGGTGATAAAGTCGTTGCTACTTTGGCCTTGACCCCACAGCGTGACCTCTGCAGGGGGGCTCAGACCGTAGGTGACGTGGGGGTTGTCAGGGTGATGGACACTGTAGACCGGCGAGTGCCTGGGCATGTGACTGTGGGCTGGCTGCTGCATGGCGTTGGGGCTGAAGCTGAGGGTGGAGTCCAACTCGAAAGGACTTTTGCGTCCTGGAGTATGGGTGTTGAGGATTGTTGGAACCTTTGGTGTCCACTCACTGTTTACTCTTCCAACAACTCTCCCCACGGCTCCAGTTCTGCTTCTCCAGCCGGAGAACTTCCCCTCTTCCCTGTTCTCCTCTCTCCACTGACCACTGCTGGTCCAGCTCCTCTGCGGGGGGTGGAGGGCCTCTGGGCTGCTAAAGGAAGTACTCACGTCAAGTCTAAAGTCTGTGTGGCCCTCCTGCATGGAGTCTGTGTTTGGTTCACAGAAGCTGCTATCGGCTCCGAACAGGAAGCTGCTGTTGTCGTCACTACAGAACAGTTCTGGCTGAGGTTCAGAGTCGTTGTGCTCGGGGTCATCAGTGGTGGTCCACAGGCTGTTTGGGGGGCTGGGGTGTTGTGTTGTCTCAGTCAGGACCGCCTGAGACTCCGTGTACAGGGAGGTGGTGTCACTGAACAGCTGAAACCAGGAAGAGAAGAGGGCAACATTAGAGATGTCACTAAAAGGTTTACATTTTCCTTACTATGAGATATTTTAACGTACTTCAATTCTGCTGCTATCAATCTTTAGGTGGAGGAGTGACAACAATACATTTCAAGAAATCCCACTGGACTTTGAAAGACTATGATTATTATTATTAGGATGTTTTTCACTATTTTCAAATGATCAATTGATTAATCCAGACAATGTTGCAGCCCTGCTTCTTTTTCAAAATACCGTAAATGAGTGTTTCATGTTAAATGTATTAACGTGTCATGTGAGTAGAGTGAATGTTTCACGCCATCCAGAAAACCAAACAGTGAATTGTATGACACGACAGTATAAGCTGGAAAAGTACGTGTTATCATTAAGGAATGTATTGATCCTATAAACCTCTGGGGAGTTTTAAGGGAAAAACACATCATACAGTATACGTGTGATTTATTTAAGTGTAATTTCATATTTCTGGTCACCTTGAGGACTTTTTGTGGAACCTCAGGGAGCAGCTCCTTCAGCTGAGACAGAGGGGCCCCCAGGAGCCACTGGACTGACGGGGCTCTCCTCAGCATTAGCTGACCCACCAGAGGGTTAATGCAGGGGAACTGCAGCAGGCACTTCTCCTCCTACAGGGAGAGAAAACCACAGCAGAACACAAACTCATGTTGGAAATACTTCTCTGGGGTCAGGGGGTAAACATGAAAGCCATCTACTGTTAAAGGTGGGGTAGGTAATTCACTTCAGAAACACTTTTTGTTATATTCCATGGAATGCTCTTAACATCCCGAAAGTAATGAATATATTAAATGCTTTGAAAATAAATACATACAAAAATTCATTTGTGGAAGGTAGCGCTGTAACGACCAATCATCTGAGCCGGCCCGGCTAAAATAACTGGATGGCCTACCTGCCTGTCAGCCTTCCATCTGTGCACAAACTTACCTCGTGCCCTCATTGGTCATGTGCGCGTTTGTGTGTGTTGGAGGAGGGGCTCTGTGAGGAAGTCTGAAGGAAGGGGCAGATTTTTTTCGGCTGCGTAGTTTCAAATTCTAGCGCACTCGAGCTGGTTTCTCCATTCTTACCTACCCTACCTTTAAGTTGCGAGAGATTTATGAATATAAAAATGTTTTATTCAGCATAAAGGCGTACAGGTCTCAGAACTGTTTCTGTACTCTACTAGGGCCTTCAACAGCTGAGCGTTGTGAACACATCCTTAAAAGGAAAAGTGGAAAAACAAGGAAAACATTATCAATGGAAGAGTAGGAAAACGTTAAGTATAAGAAATGGAACTCAACCAACTCACTGTCAGGGAGAGTTTAACTGGAACAATATGCCCAGATACTTGATGTTTCCCAGCATGCTGTGGGTCTGTGAGTAAATCACTAGCATGTGTTCTGGGAATGCTCTGGGATTTGCCAATACTGGCAGACAATCCGAGATAGCATAAGAGAAACTTCAAATCCTGGGTAGGTTACCACGACAGCAGCTTGGCTTTTCTAAAGCCTATAAGTTTAGAATAATGATGGTCGCCAGTAAAAAAAAAAGAGGCCTGCATTTCCAGACTGGTTCATTGTGATGCATGACATGCTTGTAGTGGAGGATTTAACATTTGCTTTGAGACTCATGGTCATAATTGATAAGTGTTTGAATTGATGAGTTGGGTTTGTCCAAACCCATACAGAACACACACAGGTGTTTGTAGTCCCCTGGTTTGCTCATATTTAAAGACCAGTTTTTCCTTATTTGATAAATGGTTTTGTTAGTTTTCAAACAAAGAAGTGTGCAATGTGAGATTATTTGTAGATGTTGTTGAACTCAAAAAACAACATATGCATGCGGTTTGTGGATGTAGTGATTGAAAACCAAAGAAAAGCCTCTCAACCAGTCTGTGTAACTTCCTGGGGAGGCATCACCTCTGAGGGGATCACAGCCAGCCAGTCTCTGTCCAGGAAGTCGTGAGGATCCCTCTCACTGGCCATCAGGCTGTGGAAGCAGATCCGGCTGATCCATTTGGATATTTCCATCACTTCAGACAACATCAGCACCTGACAAACACAGCCAAAGACATAGTGCTTTATATTGTGTTTCAGCTCAACCACTTGTTGAAATTCACAACCAATTAAATAACTTGAGAGATGTAGTGATCACATAATACACCAGATTAGGGCTACTTGAGGTTTTTGACCTTTCAAACTGATATTCTTTGAAAACTCTTGAATATTCTCAAGTCAAAATTGTACCAAAAAGAATGTCGTCAAGGAAACGCATAGCTTCACTTTGCAAGGTTTTGATCAACCTCATCACACTATATTATTAGCTTTTTGTATTTATTTATTATTTAGACTTCTAAGAGACGTCAACAATTGAGCCTATTCAGAAGAAATCATTCACGTGTCTTTTGTGAAAATAATGACTTCAATATTTGAGAATAAGGGGGTGTTTACTTGCAGATGTATGACTTAATTATCTCCTTATACCTATTATCTAATTATAATCATTTTCGGTCCCCTTCCATTTTTTTAATAAAGAAAAAGTCAGGTGTTCAAATGGTTTTGACCACAGTATTTATACCAGTAACTACGTTTAATGACTCAATTAAATTAACTAAAGTATATGGTGACTTTTTATTAGCAGTATCTTTCTGACTAAGATTTTTTGACAGCATGGAAAACCTTTAAAGGAAAGAAACTAAATGATGTCTGTGTTATACCTTGACGTCTAGATCCTCAGACTTCATGCCAAACAGAACCAGAGAGGAATAAACCAACACCAAGTTGCTGAAGGCTTGGCCAGAAAATCTGCCATGACACAAACAGAAAGACAGGCAGCAGTGATGGTGATCCTTTGTGTACTGTGTGTGTGTGTGTGTGTGTGTGTGTGTGTGTGTGTGTGTGTGTGTGTGTGTGTGTGTGTGTGTGTGTGTGTGTGTGTGTGTGTGTGTGTGTGTGTGTGTGTGTGTGTGTGTGTGTGTGTGTGTGTGTGTGTGTGTGTGTGTGTGTGTGTGTGTGTGTGTGTGTGTGTGTGTATTGTGTGTGGACTCTCACCCTCCTCCCTGGCTTTCTCTGCAGTGCAGGATAAGCCAACAGCAGTTGTACTGCAGAGAGAGAGCAGTCAGCCTCATCACTACGCTCTCACTCGCCCGCTCCTGACACAGCTCATCCTCCTCCTGCACACACACATTTATTTTTCCATTTAGATGCAATTCCCAAAAACCTCAGTAGAGGGAAGTAAAAACATTTCCAGAAAGGTAGTATTATTGTGTGTGTGTGTGTGTGTGTGTGTGTGTGTGTGTGTGTGTGTGTGTGTGTGTGTGTGTGTGTGTGTGTGTGTGTGTGTGTGTGTGTGTGTGTGTGTGTGTGTGTGTGTGTGTGTGTGTGTGTGTGTGTGTGTGTGTGTGTGTGTGTGTGTGTGTGTGTGTGTGTGTGTGTGTGTTGGAGGATGCAGCAGGAATCTGTGTCCCTGGTACCTGAATGACGATAGCGGTGCTTTCATCCACTGTGATCACACAGTAGTGTTGGGTCCCTCCGAGGAACTGGAGGGACGGACAGTGGCTCCTCTCCAGCACCGTTATATTACATCTGTTCAGTGAAACACACACACACACACACACACACACACACACACACACACACACACACCCCTTTCACCATATGGTGTTCTAATGATAGCTTATCATCATTGGCAAGTGTGGTCGAAGCCTGACTGTTAATTGTTTGAGGTATGTTTTCTTTTTTCAATTACTTAGAAACCATTTTGATTATTGATTTTTTCTTTGCTTGGTAATGTTTTATTCTCAATTTCCGGCTCTCAAATGTAAGGATTTATGTTGCACGTCATATTCAACTCTGAAACAAATTCCAGAGTTGAACAAAACCTAATATTTGAACACATCACAAAGGTATCTCATCACTACGTTCTGAAAATAAAATCAATTGATGATGCAGGTTGGTGCTTTGCTATTGAGTCCTGATGTTTTCACTCGATATGGAATGGAAATGCGGCTGGATATTATTCATATTTTATATTTAGACATTTACCCTGACTCTAGGGTCTGCAGCAGCAGTGGACAGTTGAGAAGCCCCTCTGTGACAAACAGCACATTGGGCACATTTTCCTCCAGGCACCACCAGCCTTTACCGTTCTCTTCTGGGGGAAAAGAAACAACATATAACACATCCCTTTACAACAGTGTGTGTGTGTGTGTGTGTGTGTGTGTGTGTGTGTGTGTGTGTGTGTGTGTGTGTGTGTGTGTGTGTGTGTGTGTGTGTGTGTGTGTGTGTGTGTGTGTGTGGTGGCAGCTGACCAGTGTCTGAGATGATGGTGTTGAAGCTGAGGTGACTGATGCCCCTCTCTCTGCAGACTGTTGCCCACGGCGACTGTCCTGGATGGTCGTACTCCACAACCAGAGAGAAGCAGCTCCAGGGAAAGTCCGCCCCGACGTGCTGCTCATGCACCACCACACACACACTGTGATGCATTCTGGTATCACAGGGTGACAGTGGGAACACAACAGTTTGTTAATCACCACACGGCAGCATGGAATGATGTCTTTAACACTGCAAAACATTTACCACTAACTCCAATACACCAAAACTCTCTAGTATGCAATGATGCAAGGGATGACTTGGTTGTTATAATATAATGTAAATAAAATTAAAACAAGCTTTTCTTTTCTTTCATAATTCCTTAGATAACACGCATTCCGGATGTGGTTGATGAGGAATGTTGAAATATATTTGTATAAATAATGATATTTATACAAAAATACTAATGAACAACTTTCCATTTGTACCTGCTGACCACACTGGCTCCATTCAGTTTCTTCTTGTCCCCCTCAGGACAAACTGCAGTTACAGCAGCACCTGGGACGACAAAAACACATCATACATGATTATGTGACGCTAAAAGTGTTTGTATTTAACCACAACACTTATTACCACAGTGCTATTTATTTTATTAGTGTTGTAGCTGATATGTGAAAGAGATCAAGGGTTGCTCACCAGTCACGTGGCTCAAACTGCTGATGATTAGAGATCTGATGTCATCAGAGTCGACTGATAGTAAGATGAGAATCTAAAGGAGGACAAACGGGAGCATAAGTGTTTCTTAACTAAACATTAAGACGCGTTGGCTGCTGGTTAAACGGTTAATACTTTCTCCACGGTGTTCTGTCCTTGTCTGCCCTGCAGCTGAGCGGCCAGCTGCTGCTGCAGCTTCAGCAGTTTGAGGTCGGACTCCTGGTTCTTGAGACTGAGGAAGAGGATGATCTGCAGCCTCTTCACCAGTTGCTGCAGACTCTGATCCACACACGCTTCCGCTGCCTTCGTCAGGTAATCTTAAGTGGATTAAGAGAAGGCCGTCAAACGTCACAACATCATAAATAACATAAGTTAGAATCGGGGAATTGTTTGAGGACACACGGATGGATCACAAACATTTTGAAGTTACAGAAGTGAAAACTGTTTGGGATTATTTACGTGACATACTGCTGTTTTTTACCCATGATTTTCCTATTTGTTTGTGTTGGAAGAGTCTCAGAGGATCATCAGGATCAAGCACAAAGTATTTTTGTGCCCCAATCTTCAGCAACATTTAAACCAGAAATACGACAGGTGTTTGGCTGTTTGCTTTTGATATCAGCACTGTCAAACAAATCTAATAAAACCTCATCCACCGTCATGTCGATACACATTTTGCCAAGTTTAAAAATGAAATAAACAATTCAAAAGAATTTGTGTTCAGTATGTAGTATAGTATATATTTAAATCTTAACTATAAAATATAACTCCCCTAGGACCAAGTTTTGAAGTGAGTTAAACTGACCCGATGCAGTCTTAAGGTCACACTTCAGCAGCAGCTCCTTGAATGTCACCAGCACGTGAATCACAGCCGCCTGGTTGAACAGTGCTTCCTGATCTGTGTGCAACACAAGGCCAGCAGAGGGCTTTTACACCTTTTCTTACACTGGATGAATCTATCAGTACTAGCAAACACACACAAATAGCTTTGTACAATAGTGTCTCTGGATAATGAAATGACATGTTGTACCTCTGACCGTCTCTGTGCTCTGTGCTTGTTTCCTGCAGAGCGCCTTCTCCTGCTGTTTGAGGATGAAGTGTGTTTGGTCCGGGGCCAGGCAGCTGAAGTCCCCCGGCCCCGGGAAGTTAAGCCCCAGCTGCCTGGCAGAGATCAAACACGGCTCAGCGAAGGCCAGCAGCTCACAGTGGGCGTGCCGCTGACTGGCTGTGTGGGAGGATAAGGGGTTAAAAAAAAAGGAACTTCAAACACCTTCTGAAACGTCTTTTCCATGCTGTTCTTAAGAGACATGTTTTGGTGTCATACCGTTGGCTTGGACCAGTATGACTCTGTATTCCTGTCTGCCTTCAGGGCTGGACTGAGGGATGTTTTGACCCGTGGCCTGAACCGCTGCTCTCTGCTCTCTGGTAGCGTTTCCTGACACCGCTCCACCCAAATACCTCTGATCTGGTGTTTGCCTCGGAGGATGTGGAGGAGGCTGATGATGCTCAGATGGTGCTTTTTGTTGAGCCACCATTAGTGCTGATAGAAAGAGGATGAAATGTCAGTGTGAGTCATTAGACCATGAGTACATAAGGTTAGTATATATATAAACGGACCCATTTTTTTCCTTATTAATCTATCGTTTTATAAAATGTCAGGAGATGGAGAGAACCAAATGATTCCCATAACCGACAGTGAAGGGTAAAAAAAATCACTGATAAATGAACTATCAAAACGGTTGCATTATTTAAACTCTGGATCAATGACTTGATTTATTATTTAATGGTTCAAGCTCTGTATGCTGTTCATAATAGTGTTCAGAAATAACCATAGAAAAATGTACACAAAGTTACTACATGGAGTTTTATAAACCTATAAGGGCAACTCAGAGTGGCCACATTCTTAAGGTGAACACTAGATGGAGACAGTTTTTAAACTGAAATAGATCCTACATAAAGTAATTTAATAATCCTAATAATGATGTATCTACAGATAGCAAATATTGATGTCATGTGCTACTCCTAAGTCAATATGTCCAAGTAATTTTTTATTTTATATTAAACTAAGACTACCTTCAACTTGCACAAAATGCACACGTTTTTGAGGCATGTATACAAAATAATGAAGAGAGAAAATATATGAATAAGTACAGCTGCAAAAACAAAAAGGAGGTAAATGAAATTGATCTTGAAGCTTTTTGAGAGGAGACTCTAATAAAAACATTTCAACCAAACGATACCACGGTGTACCTGGAGACGAGCTCTGACGCGTTGCAGTCACCGAAGCTCTCTGCTGAGACCTCAGGATCATGAAGGTGGACAGACAGTCCATCTCCTTGTCCCCTGGACGTCCAAGGGACACAGCACTCTGCTCCGTCTTACTGTATCCTCTACTGGTGTTGATGTCCGTCTCACGAGGGGAAAACATGGCTGCAACTTCTAAAAACCTCTTTTCTGAAACGTCATCTTTAGTGTTGGTGTTGGAAGCAGGTTCTGAAAATCTTACCGCTGCAGGTTTGACTTCCTTGTTTGTTTTGTGCATCAGGAAGGCGTTCTGAGACGTGTCAGCAACAGTTTCTCTGTGGAGATGAGAGTCCTCCGCAGGAGCTACAGCAAGAAAAGCAGCAGGTTCACATTTCTTCGGCTGAGGGAACTGAGGTTTGTCCGTTGGATTCATCGTTACGGATCCAACTGTGAATGAGACCAGAGCAGGTGAGGTGATGTCAGAGGTCTGCTGCAACTGTGTCTAAATAAAACTGTTGATTCAGTGTACAAAACAGTAAGGAAATAGTGAAACATGTTCATGACCAACCCTATGTTTTTTATCCATCACCAAAGAAAAGAAAAGAAATCCATTTGACTTTCCTAGAAAAAGTCAAACATCAGTTAAACTGTAATCTGCATGGTTTAGCAAGTTTACGTGAACTAATCAAATAATTAATCAACAAATCAATAATCAAAAAAATAAATTAATGTTATATCCAAAGACTTAATAATTGAACTGTTTTAACTCAGGTTCATATTCAAAGTTATCATACATAGAGTTCCCCCTCTAATACACTAAAACAGAAGATTCAATAAAAGGTACAGACTACTCACTCTCCGTATGTTCAGGTGACAGTCTTTTGAATTCCTCCGTCTTCTCCTCTGTGGTGAGGGGTAACTCGGAGGTCAGGCTCTCTGTGAACTGGCTGCTGCTGGACAGATCCACCTGCGGGGGTCCCGTCTCGCTTTGGGACTGCAGATCCTCTGACTTTATGACTCTCCGGGCTTCAGACAGCGGCTGAAACTCCACCACTGGTTCATTTATTTGAGGCTCTGTAAGAAAATACAGCAGATTCGATGTTGAAAAACCTACTTTGTGGATTTAGGTGTAGTGCGTGTCTCTATAAACGGCCCAGGAGACAGATTTAGATCAAACTTGGGCTCCCAAAGAGCATTTTTCACATGTCTACAATTCGTGATTGAACCACAGCAAAATGCTTTAAAAAGTTAATACTGTGGTTAATGAGTTCTTTAAAAGGCCTGCCATAACTTTGGAGGACTCAGGAAAGTAAACCAGTCAAAATCAGGGTAGCCGTAGTGACATCCTGAATATAATCCAGTTGGAATAAAAAATATATATTCTCTGATTCCCAGATCATTTATACTAGCATCATTTGACCGCTCTGTCTTCAAAACTCCTGCCACTAGTTTGTCTCCAATTTGAGACGGAGACACACACACTCACAGAGGACATTATAACACCTTTTTCAATGGCAAGTTGTGATGAGTGGATTAAGCCTTATGAAGCTTTGGAGCTTTCTTTTTGTGAATACAAATAAAAATGTTAAGCTTCAGGGTTTTTTTAAAGTGAGGAAACTCAAAGACATTTTGTTGTTTGATAAACGTAAAGCAGCCGATCAACACAAAGGCCGAAGAACCACGAAATGTTGCTGATTCAGAGTTTCATTCTTATCCGGATGCCTGGGTGTTTTTGTTAAGTCTTCTATATTCTTCTTTAGAAGTGCTGCAGTATCAAACCCGTTACTGTGCAATGATGAAGTATAAAATGAATAACTGCATTGACTTAAAAAAACATACAATATTTTTCTATACCTAAAACTATATTATTTTAACGTTATCCCATTCAACTGCAATATGTACTATAATATATTTAGATTCTATATACTTATGCAGGCATATTCAGAGGGTAAATGCAGGAATCCTGAAGTCAAATGTAAGACCTTTTAAGACCTTTTTTAAGACCCTTTCCATACATTTTAAGACCTCATCGCCACTTTGAGTTTTAACCGGTTACCTTGGCGACACACTTTACCTCACATTTACTATTTACAGTATTGATTGTCCTTCCTCCTTATCTTCCAACCATTTGGACGCAAACTTGCATTTCCCCATAACGATGTTGTTTAACAACCGGGCGTAAACGGACCTTCGCTCGCTATCAAGCAGTGAGCGTGCGATGTCATGTTCAGATGACGGCAAATCTAACGGGATGCCATAAATAAACTACACAGAATCACACTACACACCTACGCAATGATTACATTCAGGCAGACTGTAGAATACAACCTCTTTGGACAATTTATATACTTATTGAAAACAAGCTACAAAATGTAATACCTTGGAAAATGCTGTTTAATACTTTTAAATACTTTTTAATAGCCTTCATTTTCACTAAAATGATTTAGGAACTTTTAATACTTTTTAAGACCCCGCGGACACCCTGATTCAGAGACATATATTATTTTTTCTTTATTTTATATATTTCTTTATTTGTTATACTTTGTCTGTATGTTTTTCCATCCTGGTGCTGCTGCACAAACACGTGAAATGTTTGATATTTATGTAATAATTTCATATTCGTTCAATGTAGTGTTTTCAAACTAACGTTCAGACTAATATTACTTTTATCACCTTATTTCTTGTCTACGTCGCCATATTTCTTATTTATTTTCAGTATTTAACAACTCATGTATACAAAATGCTGAGCACCTCTTTGAACAGCTATCAAACCTTCACCTGCCAACAGAAAGCCCATCACCCAGGTCGGATGCTTCTCCGCCGTCCAAAGGGCCGCCTCCATCTCTGTCTGAGCCCTCGCTGACACCAAAGACCTACAGGACAATCCTAGATGTTACAAGAGCTTTTGCACATGCTATAATCTCTCCAAGTGATTTCAAAGATAATGTTTGAACCCCTGGATGTGTTGAAAGAGAATTTGACATTTAAACTAAGGCTTTGAATATCCTTCGTATGTTCACTGAAATTTCAACAAAACCTCATCAGGTTATATAAGCAGTTGGACAGTGGCGAGCCGTCAGGGCCCTCAAGATATTCTAAAATATAATATTTAAAAACACTAAAAAAATAATTCATTTTGAATTGTTACTTGGCTGTGGGTGCCCTGTCATGATAGGTGTTTATATAAATGTTGTTGTTTTGTGTGGTAGAGGGTCGCTTTCATTGATGCGTTTTGCACCCGGGCCGCTGTTTTGATATTCCGCTGAAGTACACGCTGTGACGTAATATCTCTTCTTTTTTTCCGAGGGAAGGGGGGGGTCAGAGTACCTAGGTGCAAATGTCACGGCTCGCCACTGCAGTTGGACCACATGGTACCGTCACTCACAGTCTGCCGAGCGCTGACAGCTCTTCCTGCTGCAGGTCACATGTGGACGGACAGATTTTGATTTGACTCGTCTCGGGAGTCAGCGTCAAAGTCACATCCAGCTCCATTTCAGTCGGAAGCAACGCTCGTCCTTAGAGGAATATGAAGTTTAATCACAGGTGTAGGGAAGCTATAAATATACATCAAAAGTGAGTTGTTGCTGTTTCCAAAAAACAATGTATCATTACAGAAGATAGTCATTTTGGTGGGGGCAGTAGTAATAATTTACTCAAGTAGAATTTGAAATACCCCTTTTCTTTTTTAGGCTACTCTACACTTTTCTCCATTACATTTCAGGGGCAAATACTGTACTTGTTATTCTAAACTACATTCATTTAACAGCCAACGTGGTTTTTCAGATTTAAATTTAACCTACAGAACAAATTGGATTTTTGTACCGGTTTATAAAATAATGCATTATTATAAGCAGATAAAAGTAGCTCCAACCTTAACAACTACCTGCTTGAAGTACTGTTTAAATATGTATTCATTATCGATATTGATCCAAAAATATATAATTGACCGGGCATTCTGTATTAAGAGTACTTTTGCCTTCAATACTTAAAAGTACTTTTTGTCGCTAAAACTTGTAAGTTGGTAAAATGTTGAATGCAAATCTTTTACTTGTTATGTATTTTTAATAGTGTGGTATTTCACTTTCACGAAAGTAAATTATTTGAATCAAATCACCGGTGGAGGGTATGTAAGGTGTTGGATTTGAGTAAACCAGCAACTGTAGTAAAGATTTCTGTGCATAACGATCAACAACAAGTTTCCCTTTGTGTTTTCTCTCTGTAACTTTTACCTGCCAACTCCATCAGGCCTCCATCCATGCAGCACTTGTTGCCGGACTCCTCTGGTACTTCATACTTGGAAATGTCCACCGACACTGATGCATCTGAAGGGATAGCTGGGAGAAATGTAACTCTGGTATTTCAGTTTACTTTTCTCTGCTAATGTGCATTTATGTTGATCTTTTTGGACTTGTATAATGTTAGTTACCGTTATGAAGCATATCCAGAACAGGAGGTTGGTCATGTAGCTGTTCAGGAGCAACGTCCATCTGACCACAAATGCTTGAAAACGCGGTGCACTTCTCCCAACTCAGATTCAGTGTGTCCACAACAACCGGCAGCAGCAGAGACTACACAGAAATACATTGAAAGGTTGTCATTTCGCACTTAATAAGAAAATCATTTGGCCTTTTTTTATTTTAGTTACCTCTTCTTCCATTAGCGACTCTTTAACAAACTCCTCTTGAATGTTTGCACATATCGGAAAGTCCCTGGTGTTTGCACAGGGAGGTTTTTCATAAGACGCACAGTGCCTGAAAAGCAGCAGTGGTGGAAAGTAACTAAGCATATTACTTAAGTACAATTTGAGGTGACAGTATTTTAGTTGAGAATATCAATGTTCTGTTACTTTAAGCTTCTACTCCACTACATTTCAGAATGAAAATAATATTGCTTTTACTCCACTACATCTATTAATAAATCTTTACAGCTCACACACCGGAATACGGCGTCCTCTGAGAGTTTTTTCCCTGTCGAACAGAGTAGAGGGTCGGCCACAGGGAGCGTCCGCAGCCTGGACATCTTGGCTTTCAGCGTGGGTAAATGTCTCATAAAGTACAGCAGGTGATCAACAACCATGAGCTCTTCTGGCATGAGGAGATCTTTGACAGATAAATATTTTTCTTGGTGAGAAAGAAGATCAAAGTCACAGATATTATTTAACAGCTGATAGGAACCTTGAGTTACCTCTGTTCTCCTTTTCAGGTTTCATCTGGTCAGTTGACAACTTGTAAAATGATTCCTGAAGTGGATTTTCAATCTGTGACTCTTTTAAAAGGCTTATAATCTCATCCTGGTTTAGATCGTTAATTGAGTCAGGATTAGAGCTTGGTATCATCTCCAAATCCCCTTTCAGTTCACTCAGAGTCACATTAAATCTGGAATATAAATATCAAAATGATGACTAACAATAAAACATGATGAGGGTGAAACAATACACCATGAGACAGTTATGAACCTTTCAGGTGAATTGAATGCATGCTTTTTTGCTCCCAGGTCATCAAGCACAGAACCACTGACAAACAGTTTGCATGTGGAGATCACCTTTCCTGTGAGAGAGGGGAGAAATGTGTTTATTTTTGATCTCATTTAGGGCAGTTTGACACCTGTAGCAATTCTTTTTTTATCACCTTTTACACATTTGTCATTTCCTTTCATTAATGATTTGTTCAGCTGGGCCAGAATAAGTTAAGTTAATAGAATTCTAAAAGTTCTACAGTAGGTACTTTTGTATTAAATGTATTATTCATATTTTTGTTTTGCCATTTATGTAATGGGAGTTTATTTAGATATTTGTAATGACTATTCATTTTTTTCATCAAATAATGTGTATAATCCTATATATTTTTACTGGATATTTTCCTTATAATTTGAAATCTCTAGGAACATATTTATTACATTGTTTGAAAGAAAAATGTAATACACCAGTGAACGCAGTGCTTATATGACATTAGTTAGCCATGTATACCTCTGATCCACGGGGTCCTGTAGGAGGCCTCGGGCAGCTCTCCTCTGTCCGGGTACAGATCACCGCCGCCGGGGAAGTAAGGCGGCGGCAGGGCCAGCAGGTTCATCATTACCTTCAGACTGGTGGTGCTCTGAGAGGACATAGCTTTAACGTTTAATGATAATATTCTGAGATAACAAACAAATAAGTATTTCCAGTCAATGACAAAAAACTAACCTCAAATACATAGTCGAGAGCTTTAAATCTGTTAGCAGAGAAGGTTTGCGTCGGTAAAACACTTTCCTTCTCAGACCTGTAAAAATAAAAAAAAACAGCAAATGTTCAGGAAAAAAATCCTTCGATAATCATCTATGTTTTAACAAAACCTAAATTAGATAACTCTAAACAGGTCATTTTAACCAAATTCCTAAATTAGTTGTCATTCACAAAAGCAAACAATCTATTTACTTTAGCTTTGGTTAGCTAAAGTTAGCTTAGCGATCTCTTTCACGTTATTTAGCTAACTTATTGTCTATGTCCTTTAACTAATAAAGCAGTATGGTGAACCTAAAACGTAATTATCCCAAATAAAATAAAAATAACCAGAGTTAATCAGTTTCTGTTATTATACAACTTACATAATGACTTAGCTTATTTTCGTGTTTTTTGATTAACACCTCGTTAATCAGGCAAAGATCGTCTATTGAAGATGATTCCCATCTCGTCTTCACGGGTGGTGTGTAAATGCCACGCATGAGCTTAGGAGCTTTTTGGTTTTTAGGGGAAAGTATTTCATCTTCTTGGACTTCAATAAATGTAGGCTGGGAGGGGTCAGAGTCCAGGGCCGTTTTTCATTTCTAGTCCATCCCTTCTAGCACAGTTAATGTTTCTGCTATGCTGCTGTTTAATTATTTTTGGAAGTATTTTTGTAATGTTGTCTGCACAGTTTACTGCTGAGGTGGAGGCAGACGTATGACTTTAAGCATGAGCAAATCTAACAAAATCTACAGTAATATTTTCAGTATGATGATTATAGTAGTAATTAAAGAGGCTGCACATTCTATTTAAATAGCTATGACTATTTAAAAAAAATATTACATTTTTGTGTGTTTTATAGCATAATGCACTTTGACTTTTGAATGACCTACTTTGTTAATACGTTTGTATGCCAAACTATAACATTCATTTTCTATGAGTTACCATGTTATTACTTTTGTGTGACATACTATTATTTGTTAATGACAAACTATATTATCAATTATTTTCTGAGATGCTATACTATGATCTTTGAATTACAGACTATTTAAAGAAAAACTGTTTTATCAATTATTTGAATACAAACTGTACTTGAAATTGTTATGACATAGTGGAATTAATAATAACTTATATGACACAATTGTTTATGGCTTTTTAATTACATACTGTATACATACTATGTTATTGTGTTGTGCACTCCTGACCTCTAGTGGCAGAAGTTGTGTAGAATTGTATCATGCTCGTTTTAACTTAGGTTAATATTCTGATATTGTACTATTATTAGGGCTGTCAGTCGATTAAAATATTTAATCGCGATTAATCGCATGATTGTCCATAGTTAATCGCAAATTAATCACACATTTTTGTTCTGTTCTAAATGTACCTTAGAGGGATATTTTTCAAGTTTTTAATACTCTTATCAACATATGAGTGGACAAATATGCTTTATGCAAATGTTTGTTTATTATCATTGATATGAATCGTTGAAGGGAGGGTCAGACATCCAGGCCGTGATCATCTCTCACACTGCACCAACTGCAACAGTTAAAACTAAAAGGAATAAAACATGTCAACAATTATCAACATACACAAACATTTTACATTTCCAACTTATCCACAAACTACTGAAAAATAAAACATTTAAAACTGTTTAAAATACAATATAATTGTATCAACTCAAACATGGAATTTAAAGAAAAATATTTCCCACTTCCATTCCACACTTCTCTTCACACAACCAATCGCACCACTCTTTCAGCTCGCAGCCACACACATTTACTGTTCACTTATCACGTACCGAGGCGGAACCAAAACGCACCGAACGTTACGTCTTCATCCAGGCGGCGTGTGAAGACCTGCTGGAGCACAAACATCAGTGGGTCAGCTTCCTGTAGAACAAACAGCCAGAGAAACAGGGCTCCTTCCAGGGGCTGGTGGGGGACACAGGCCAATAGGAGGAGTTTCAGGCATGAGAGGAGGAGATTAAACGGGTGAATATCTGTGCTGACCGAGGTATAATAATAATAATAATAATACATGGGACTTTTATAGCGCTTTTCATGAAACTCAAAGACGCTTTCACAGAGAATTCAAGAAAACACAACAAAAAAAGACAAAGAAATACAAAAAGAGATAAACAAAACAGAAAAAATACGGGGGGAGTGGGGTGGTCAGTGGTTGAATGCAGTGTTGAACAGGTGGGTTTTGAGTGATGTTTTGAATGCTGTGAGGGAGGAAGAATCTCTGATGGATTGGGGTAGTGAGTTCCAGAGGGTGGGTGCAGCAACGGAGAAGGCTCTGTCGCCCCAAGACTTGAGGTTGGTCCGGGTGGGGAGGGACAGGAGGTTGGCAGTGGCAGAGCGGAGGGAGCGAGTGGGAGTGTGTCTGTGGAGGAGGTCAGTCAGGTAGGATCAGTGTTGAAAGTGTGCCGGTCCTACCCGGTCCTTAGTACCGGTAAGAGATTTCCAGGCGGTTCGGAGGACCGGGAAGAATTGATAGCTCCACCCGTGGAATTTATACTACGAAGGGCAGATATTTTGGTTTGGATTACTGGTCTGGTCGCGTGTGTGTGTGTGTGTGTGTGTGTGTGTGTGTGTGTGTGTGTGTGTGTGTGTGTGTGTGTGTGTGTGTGTGTGTGTGTGTGTGTGTGTGTGTGTGTGTGTGTGTGTGTGTATTTGTGCGTATTGGTGCGTATTGTGTTTGTGTCCCGGGGAAAACACTAACGAGAAACACCGGCTGCTGTTATGCCTGCTGTGACCTCAAGTTACTCCGTTCTTCGCTTGTAATTATGCCGTTACAAGCTTCTAAGTTGTATTTATCATCTGAATTTGCCGAAACAAGTTTCATATTCTGAAAGCCAAGACTTTGTTTATTAAACAAAACACCCGAACCCCGAAAAACAATTTTTTTACGCAAATCCACGTTTATTTTGAAATGAGCCGTTGCGACTTCCGACTGATTTCGATAGAGCGGGTCACATATTAGCTTTTTCCCACTTGATCAGAATAGCGGGAGGAGAAAAGAATGGAGTGACTGAATGACAGCTAGAAAATTAGGCTACGTGGTAATTAAAGCAAAAATGCAAACGACGACTCTTTAGATGTTTAAGAGAAAGGAGAGAGATGAAGAAACTCAGAATGTGCTTAAAATTTGAAAAACAACGCCCACAGATGACACAGGTGATGATGCTTATTTAGCCCAGAGAATGGACATGAACATGGCCATGATGAATATAATAAGTTAGCTAACTAGCAAACTGTATATCTCTATATGGGGTGCCCAACCAGTCGATCCCCAGTCGATCTCGAGATGTCTAAAAGTAGAACAACAATATTCAGTTTTATCGTTAATGTCCTACAACAGGGGTGGCCAAACTTTTTGGTTCAGGGGCCACAATGATGTATCAATGTGACAGCCGGGCCGGGGGGCATTGTTTGGTTCCGTCTTGATTCATGTCGGGCTGAGGGTTGTTTTAATCTCATTCTCCCGCGCGCGGGGTGACGTCCACGCGCAGCTGCGACGACCAGGGAGGAAGGGACTTTTCGCGGCGCGCGCGGCGTGTGGACAGTGGGGGATAACATAAATAAAAATTGGATCGTTGTATTTTAGACTTTAAGGCTTTTTAAGATCAGCGCGGGAACCCTGGCTCATTTATACCAATATTGGACGGGCCACATTAAACACATCAACGGGGCGCATGTGGCCCGCGGGCCGTAGTTTGGCCACCTCCAGGCCCGGTTCTACGGGGGTGCATAAGGGTCCCAGTTGAATGTTAAGCACCCTCACTTGAAAAAGAGAAGGGAGTGAAAAATATTACATATACAATAACAATAATAATAATAATAATAATAGTAGTAGTAGTAATATGAAGAAGAAGAAGAAGAATATAGTTGAAAATAAAATAAACTGTAATTGTGTTCAAATATTGTGGTCAAATAACTATAGTTAATAACCCCCCCCCCGTCAACGATCGCCGCCGTCTTGGTTCAAAAAAGGTTGGGCACCCCTGATCTATATAGTCAATGGCTATTTTACTCAGAACACAACATGTACACAGCATACTATTTTAACATTAAATATTTAGCTTTGATATCTTCTATTTTAATCTGCACATTGTGGCATACATTTTATTTTATTAGTATTTTAATTTATGTCACCAATATTCTGAAAATTCAAAGAAAGACAGAGACTTGTACATTTTTGACTGTCTGCTGAATTTAGTTATACATCTTTATTCTAATTTATAACAGTTGAGGCCCAGAGGGAGGAAGAGGAGACTCAGCCAGAAGAAGTGGCAGCAGGTCCCTCAGAAGCCACCATAGGTGATGCTAGCCCTACTGCATACCCTTCTATATGGAAAGAAGAACAATATGAACAGTTCAAACAGAAAAATGAATGGATGTATGCTCACAATGGAAGGCTAGGCTGTACCCCATGCCATGATGTGAAGGATCTGGGTGTCATGGCCTCCCGTGGTGTTAATATTGCTATTCAGTGGGCTGATGGAAAGATAATCCCAGCTGGTCCATCAAGGGATGTCCAGCTTTCATCACTGCGCAAAAAAATCCGTGAACACAAGAACTCTGCAGCACATAATGAAGCAGTCAAGATTATTCAGACAGCAAATAAAGATATTCTTCTGAACATGAACGCGAGTAGTCAGGAGTCTGTGTTTGAGTCTACTGCCAAGGTATTCATGACAACCTATTATGTGGCCAAGAACAACAAGCCTTTCACAGACTTTGAGATTCTGATTGACCTGCAGCATGCAAATTCTGCTGATTTGGGGCGTGTTTTGCATAGCAAAACTGTCTGTTGACATAATTGAGCATGTGTCATCACAGATGAAAAAGGAACTTCTAAAAAAGATAATAGAGACCAAAAGCAAAATCACAGTATTGGCTGATGAGTCAACCAGTGTTGGGCACAAATCAACACTAATTGTGTTCCTGAAGGCTAGTGTTGATGGAGACATGGAGCCCATTGCCTTTCCGTTGTACCTGGTTGAGCTGGATAGTATGTCTGCTCCTCATATCAAGGAACAGATTATGGGTTGCTTGCTTAAAAATGGCTTTACTGTTGAGTTGCTGAGAGAAATCCTCATTGGATTTTGCAGTGATGGGGCCAGTGTCATGCTGGGAGTGAAGTCAGGTGTTGGGAAGTTGCTCCAGGATGACTTCCCAGGCATCATACTATGGCACTGC
This sequence comes from Notothenia rossii, assembly GCF_949606895.1. Taxonomy (NCBI): domain Eukaryota; kingdom Metazoa; phylum Chordata; class Actinopteri; order Perciformes; family Nototheniidae; genus Notothenia; species Notothenia rossii. The sequence goes on from NC_136909.1 coordinate 28,277,464, forward strand.
CTTAATCACAGACTGGAGCTTGCTGTTGACCAGGCACTGGATGTGACAGGGGGAACAAAGGACTTCCAGGCATTCATGGACAGCCTATATTCATTATATAGCCAGTCACCAAAAAACATGCGGCAGCTGAGTCAATTTGCTCACAACCTGGACATCGCCCTCAGGAGGATTGGAAAAGTGTTCAGTGTTCGCTGGGTAGCTTCTTCATGGAGGGCAGTCTCTGCAGTTTGGTAGTCTTATCCAGTCTTGGCACAACATTTCCGTGAGGCATCAGAGGATGATAAAAGGGACAGCAGAGAGAGGGCCAAATTCAAAGGTCTGCTTTCTAAGTTGTGCTGCATCAACTTCCTGAAAAGTCTTGCACTGATGGCAGATGTTCTGACTGAACTTAAGAACTTGTCAGAAATTCTTCAGAACAGGAAGACCACACTCCCAAAGGCCCATGACATCATGACGACGTATGTCAAACGCATAGAAAGTTTCAATCGCTACCCAGGACAACATGCAGTTGATGCCAGTCAGGCAGAGGAAGTGATGGAATTCAAGGGAGAGGATTTAAGAGTTGGCAGGTCTCCCATCATTGACTCTGCTCAGTTCATCCAAGCAGTGGCAGACAATATGAAAGAAAGACTCTTCACAACCACAGCAAACAGAGCACAGGCCAGTGTTGCAGCCAACCGAAAAGAGGCTTATAACAGCCTTATCAATCAAATGGCAGTCCTCAACCCTGACAACTGGGACCATGACAATCCTCGATTTGGAGATAATGAGGTGAGGGCTTTGTGTGATGTCCTACATGTGAACCAACAATAGGCCCATCTTGGATTCACAGAATACAAGGCCAGTGGAGGAAGAAACATTCCCAACAAAATGAAGAAGTTGCTCATGGCAGTGGCACTGTCTCCAAGCAATGCTGACTGTGAACGGGGGTTCAGCACAATGAATAACATCATAACTGAGTATAGGAGCAAACTTACAACAACAAATGCAGCAAATCTCCTCTTCATCAGCTCTGTGGGACCACCATGCAGACAGTGGGATCCACTGCCTTATGTGAAGACCTGGCTGGGCAAAGGAAGAAGAGCAGCCCACTCAACAAGCTGCATGGCTCGCCGGTACACAGAAGAGGAGAGCTACTTCAGCCCTCTGTGGAAAATGTGGAAAAGTGTGTAGTTTACCTCCCTCAACATGCCTTGCTAATGGTCTGTTAAGTTTTGACACAAGTTGTATGCACAATTGAAAATAAATAATTGACTATACATATTGTCAAGTGTTTCTAATTTCTACCCCATAAAGACATTACAAATTTGAAGTTTGTGTTCAGGGATGCATGAAGCTGGGGGCGGGAGGAGAACAATATGAACCAATGAAGGTCGGGGTAGCATTATAGTACCTGCAAGAAATTCAAACCACTTTCACCCCTGGGTAGGATGGGGCCAGGTTATGGAGGGCTTTGTACGTCATCAGGAGGATCTTGTACTGAATTCTCTGGGGGATGGGGAGCCAGTGGAGCTTGATGAGGGCGGGTGTAATGTGTTCACGGATTCGGGTGTGGGTGAGTAGACGGGCGGCGGAGTTCTGGATATATTGAAGTTTGTTGAGGATTTTTGCAGGTGAACCATAGAGGAGGCTATTGCAATAGTCCAGACGGGAGGTGATGAAGGCGTGGATGAGGGTTTCGGCAGCAGTGGGAGAGAGGGATGGACGTAGACGGGCGATGTATCCACACTTCCACAGAGACTTCACAGGATTTGTGTACCTGTCAGGAGCTGTAGGCCTTGGTGTTCTCCCAGGATGGGACATAATCTGACTCCCCCCATGTCCCCAGCAAGGGGGGGGGGGCTTCATACTTTCAGATCAGCTGAGGCTCATTTAGTAGGATGGGAGTTCGAGTCATTGCTATTTGTCAACTTTGTCTTCTCAAATATCTTCACTGACATCCAAATTAATTGCAAATACACCGTTTTATGTAGAAATTAAAGGATTTTTTTTTTCTTAAATCCCCAACAGCTAACTATCAAAAAGTTTGAGGTGCACAGGCTTTCAATATTACATTTGTAGTTTTCCTTGTTAAAATGCCAGAAAATCTGTGTTTCTTAATCAGAAAAGCCCATTTGCTATTACATTACATGTCACTTGTTAGATGCTTTTATCCAAAGCGACTTACAAACTCAATACTGTGGGCAATCCCCACAGGAGCAATTTGGGGTGAAGTGTCTTGCCCAGGGACACAACGACATGGTTTGAACCTGTGACCTCCTGATCCGAACACCAACGCACTAACCCACACGCCTCCGATTAAATTGATTTCAATCAAGATACCTATGCCACTGAACAGTCTCCTTAATTTTCCTTTTTGAGAGATTTTGAGAAAATGACAGCGTCAAAAGGGGGGTTGTTTTGTAAGTAATTGATGATTAATAATGATTGTATTGCTTTTCTAATGATCATGATCTTTGTTTTTGTGTTTTTAGGATGGATTTTGTTGTACATAAGCTTTGCTCTTTTATAATATTGCTTTTCACATTTACTAAATTACTAGTAAGGATTTCTCTTAAAAATACACTTTCTGTCTACTTTAGTTTGGTAACTTAGGAGGGAAAAGGTGCATGTTATCAAACTTTCACAATGTGGCAAACTTTTTTTGTAAATATGGATATTATAACATGTAGCCTGAATACATTCACAGATGGTAACAGTTATAAATTATTAATAATATAATTATCATGTATCAAAGCACTACAACCTAAATATTTATTTGATAAAACCACACCAACTTGTATTTAATCTAACAGGATATTCATGTTTCAGGTGCAGAGTGTATAGCTGGGTCAATATCACTATAAAGTAACTTTGGTGTCCCCATCAGAATCACTCAGTTATCATGAAAATTTAGCAGAATAATGAAACTCTGAGGTCTTATTATAAATGGCCAAACATTTACACACATATCAGTACAATGATAAGTCTCTTGAAATGTGTTTCCTTCCTTTTATACCGTATTTTTTAATTGGATGTACATGATTTTGGCATGTCCCACACACTGCTCTGCTAACTACAGTGTGTGTAATAAGTGGTTAAATTATACTAAATTAAAAACGTATATATATGTTTTTATTGTCCACAACGAGTTATTTGATAAAACGAGTCATTTTGATCATGTGTATTCTATTTTCATAATAATATTGAACATTTTGCATGTGTCCTTGACATTTGCTGTCCACCCTGTCATTATGGGGAAACTGCCCCATAAAAAAACATCTGATGTTTTCAGTGACATCACTACCACCATTTTGTCTTTCTTCAGTGGAGGCTGAGACATTGGCTAGGTGCAGAGTAAGTATTTACACTTATATTTTGTGATTTTAATCATATTATGTGTGTAGTTGGATGTTGTCAAGCTTAACATGTCCACTCTGTCATAGTTACATTTCAATTAATATAAAAACATTTCAGAAATTCGAACTATATTTGTTCAACAGTACACAGTCACCTTGCTAACTGAATCATGTTGCTAACTGAAGGTCCACCATGTGCTCATTAAATGCTAATATTAGCCAAAAATGTCCACCCTGTCATTGTCCACCCTGTCAGCAAGCCTTCCATGACAGGGTGGACATGGTTTGTGACAGGAAGGACATGCACATAGTTTATGCCACATGCTGATAAATGTGTGTAATATTATAATAGCTATTACACACATTTTATAACACTACATGCTATACATAGTAGGAGTGGACAATATGGACTTTTTTGGGCAATTTTGGAATCAGCAAGCCTAGTTTGATAAGGCAAGCCTAGTTTACCTGGACCGCCAATTAAAGTGTGTAAGGGAACATTTTGAATTGTCTTTTTCAAGGAATGAGCTCAAAAGGAGCTGAGATAGCAAGGAGATATCGGGAACGTCGTGATGCTGACCCGGACAGAAGAAGAAAGTACCTTGAGAAAGAGAGGGACAAATGGAAAAAAGACAGAGAGACTGGAACGAAGAAGGTTGTCAATGAGCTTAGTGAGAGAGCGAAGAGGGCAAAAAGAAAGAAATGGAGAGAGGCAAAAAGTCAAGACAGAGCCAGAGACAGGGCCAGTGCCTTGCTACAGTCAGAGACACCACCAGACTCCCCTGTAGCTCCTGAAAATCAGCCTGAGCCAGGGCTTTCCAGGTTAGATCATTGGAAGTTTAGCTGATGACTTATTAGAAAGTTTAGATTTATTTGAAGGACAATTATCAACTGTTTATGTCCCCATAAAACGACATATTGATGACTAACTCGTTAAAATCTTACTAAAAATCCTTATATAATAATATACAAACATTTTGTGTTTCAGGCAACAGCGTCTAGGGGCAAGTGCTAGAAGAAGGTCGAAGAGGAAACTGAAAGATCAGATTGAAATATTGGAGGCACAGCTCGCAAAAGAGAAAACTAAAACTGAGAAATATAAGAAGAGGCTCCATAGGGCCAAGAAAGGAAGTTTGTCTAAATCACCACGATCAAAAGTCAATGCTTTGTTGGGACGTACAAAAGTGAATTCACCCATCAAAAGAGCTCTTATTTTCCATACATCCCTGATTGAAGATATTAAAAGAAAATATGAAAATGCAAAAACAAACAGAGAGAAGCAGTTGATAGCAAAAGTGATCAGTGGAAACATTCAGAAGAAGTACAAGCTCCAAAAGCATGCACAGACTGCTTTTGGCTACTCTAACAAGAGAGCAAAGTATCCTGTGGATCTTACCTACCATGGGAGGAGGTGCGTCAGTCGAAATGAGTTGAGGAAGAACGTTACATCGTTTTTTCTTCGAGATGATGTTAGTCGAATGACAAACAGTCACACTGCTGAAGAAAAAGATGCAGAGGAGGTTGCTTACCGATACAAGGAAGAACTTGCATAGGAAATTTCTCTCTGAGCACATTGGCCAGGTGTCATACACCTCCTTTTGCCGTCTCAGACCCTTTTGGGTGGTAACCCCCTCTTCCTCTGACCGTGACACATGTCTCTGCAAAAAACATGAGAACTTGCAATTCATGGCCAATGCCTTGCAGAGCCAAGGGTTGCTGTCCTCAAGAAACATTAAGGAAATGTTTGAAGCAACCATGTGCGACCCGAAAGCCAAGGTCTGTGCTTACGGTGAGTGCAGTGAATGCCTCCTAACTTGTCACCCGATGCTGACAATTCCTGGGGAAGAGAACATTCGTTTTTCTCAGTGGATGACAGAGAAGATCACGAAGGATGAGAAGGTGTCAACAATCACAGTGAAAAGGGAGATAACAACAACGCAGCACGACCTTAACACAGATTTCCAGGAGAGGCTTCTCCATTTTAAGCGCCATGTCTTCAACATTAAATGGCAGTTTAATGCCTACAGGGAGCTCAGGAGGAGCCTGAAGCACAACGAGTCCCTTTTGCATATAGATTTTAGCGAAAATTACTCATGCAAGTACAGCCGAGAAATACAATCTGTGCATTTTGGAGGCTCACACCAGCAGGCCAGTCTGCACACTGGAGTGCTCTACACCGCTGGTGGACAAGCGCCGCACACCTTCTGCTCCATATCACCCTCCAGAAGACACGACCCTGTGGCCCTCTGGGCCCACCTTGATCCAATTCTGAAGGTAGTGAGAGAACGACACCCTCAAGTCAGCATACTTCATTTTTTCAGCGACGGGCCTGCAACGCAGTATCGACAAAAGGGAAATTTATTCTACCTCTCAACGGAACCCTACAAGTATGGCTTCAAAGAAATAACGTGGAATTTCTTTGAGGCTAGTCATGGGAAGGGGGCACCAGACGGTGTTGGTGGGGTCCTCAAGAGGTCAGCAGACCGAATTGTGGCCCATGGAGGAGACATCCCTGATGCCCAGAGCTTGTATGACAAGCTGAAAAGCCTGGACACATCTGTTGAGTTGTTCTTCGTCCCAGAGAGGGATATTGAATCAAAGACTCAGGTAAAAGCTATAGTCCGTTATCCAATTCACCCCATAGTCCTTCTGCCTCGGTTTCAGATCCCTGTCCCCCCTCTCCCGTCCAGATTACAGACTAGCTTTGTCAAATCTGATCCTTTCATGTGTTGTGGTTAAATAAAGTGTATTAATGTTTGATTCCCTCCCCCCCTATCACTATAGGTACCTGCAATAGCTGCCGTAAAAGGCACTCTAAGAATCCACCAAGCTATCAGTCTGACACCCGGCCAGATGAAATACCGAGACATTTCATGCCTGTGTAAAAGGGAGGAAGGTGTTTTGGACTGTCCCTGCTTTAACCTTCAAGAGGTCACTCTAGCTGATGTTCCTGTTTCATCTGATGAGTCCCCAGCAAGTGGAAAGGCACCAGATAACCCTAGGAGACCAGCAATGATTGAGGTGAAGCACATTGGAGAGTGGTGCGTCGTTAATTACGACAATGAAGCATACCCAGGTTTCATCATGGATGCAGAAGGGCACAGTGTGAAAGTTAAGTGTATGCACCGCAATGGCATAAACAAGTTCCATTGGCCAAGTCCCCGGGAGGACATATGTTGGTACTATGACTGGCATATACTTTGCCTAATACCAGAACCACAGGCTCTGAACAAGCGCTCAGTACAGATTGAAGCGTCTGCTTGGAAGTATGTGGAAGAGCAACTACAGAAATGAGCCATGTCTCTGCAGAAAGGGAGAGACTGTTTTGGAGACGCGTCTAAGTGATCTCTCTGTAACATGCTTCTTTTTTTTTTAAATCAACTGTTCTCCACTTTAAAAAATTGTTCTTCTTGTTCTACAGTTGAATGTTTGACTTTCACTGTGCAGAATGATGTACAGAATTTAACACAAGAAGGCCACATTAATGTTCTTTATTCAGTGGCCGCATGCAGGTAGAGTGGATCAAAACCAGTCTGTTCAACTGGTCATTTCCCCCTACATGGGAAAAGGACCTCTGACATTTTCTTTTACATCATTTCCTTTAGATTTATTGCATTTATGAGACCATTCAATGACATTTCACAATGTGTCCACCCTGTCATGCCCAAGGTCCACCCTGTCATGTCATTGTCCACCCTGTCATTTTCATGTTTTATGAAAATAAACAAAATATTTTCACAAGTTACCAAAACCTTTTGTGTGATTCCTTTCTAACAAATGAGGGCCAAATAGTATTGTTTGAAAGTTTGACCAGATATCTTTGTTGTTAGATTTTACTTAGAAAAGAAAGTGCAACTCTTGCAGATTTTATAGAGAAACAAATAGTTTGCCATAATTTCATTATTATCCAAATACTTTTTCCATTAACTAAAATATAATGTTGAGAAAGGGACTAAATTGCTTTCTGAAAATGTACATTTTATAATCACTATGTAATTACAATGTATTTACTCTACTTTGAATGTGTCCATGACAGGGTGGATTCATTCACAGTTTGCATGTACATTGTCTGCTTGCTGTTAATTTATAAAAAGTGTGGGAGCTTGACCAACATCCATTTCTAACAGCATAACATATACTTAATACAATGAATATGAAGTTCAATGGAAAATCTCAGCTTTTTTTTTTGGAAATGGGGAAGTCTCAAATGCACCGTATGGTGATATTGACCCAGCTAGCTGCAGAGCCGGCCCGACCCATTAAGCGACATAAGCGGCTGCTTAGGGCCCCGCAGCCACTAAGGAGCCCCCTAGCAATAACAACAAAAAAAGATCTCAGTACACCGTCGCCGTGATGAATATGTTTAATTAATTGTGTTAATATGCCTAGATTGCCTACTCTCAAAGGCATGTATTATATTATTGAGTCAATAATATAATACATTAACCGTGCTTTCCATGCATGAACCTCATCATGGCCCTGTCTCAAGTCGACTATTTTCATTTCCTTGTCCTCGGTCTCACCGGAAGTTGATTTGTCTGCGCCATCTTGAGTACCGTCCCATGGCTCTTATTTCTGCCGGAGAACCGAGGATTGAGGAGCGAGGAGCGATAATCGAGGAACCACCAGTCCACCCTCCGATGAAATCCTCAGATACTCGCCCCGCCCCCTTACTGTGTATCGCTCACTGATTGGACGATGCAGTGCATGCACTGATCTCATGCTTCTTTTTCTTGACATGAGAGCAGTACCCCAGCGGAGTGAAGAAAATAAATGAAACTCACGACAGTCACTCCTCATTTTAAACTGTGTTTTGTTTCAATTCATGTATCATTTAGTTACAAATATGTGATATATCTGAACAACAAAGTGGTCAAAAATCATTTTATTCATTTATGCGAAATATTTTCATGATCGCTTTTTTCGTTTTATATTTTCATTTACTGTCATTTCCATTCAGTCAGTCATTAAGTGCTATTAAAAATGTTAATGTGCTACATATCCACACAAAAAAACAAAGTGTGCAATCCAATGAATGTTAATCTAACTGGGTTTTGATAGATATCTTTTTCTTCTCTCAATTATTTTATTTCTATTGTGCACTCTAATCAATATTAATCAAACTATTGTTCGTTTATACATTTTAAGAATGGCATTTATCTTTTTTGAGAATGAGTTCTTATTTGATTTTATTTATTGGGGTCTACAACAGATGATACAAATGTTAGTGTCAGTAAATGTGTGGCAGGGGTGTGTGTGAAAATAACGGGGACAGAGCTGCTGTCAGACGAACAGATGTGCGGCGTCATCACAAACGGACGTCGCTTCACGTGACGCTCCAGAGGAAAGGACGTCCCATTGCTCTTAAAACTCATTTCCATGCTTCTCGTGGTTTCCTTGCGTCCCTCCATGCTTCCCTGGAGGGAGGGACTAAACACTGGGAAACGACGCAAATGAGGGAAGCAAGGATTTCATTTAACCGACCTGAGACGGGGCCCATAACACTAGAGAGGACGGCAGGATTGTAATTTCCCGTGTTTAGTGAATTCAACAGAGGCAAGACACCAGACCAACCTGAGAGTTGAATGGAAATAAACATGTCTTATTGGCTGACAGGTACCTATCCTGTGAGCTGTGACAATGTTTAAAATAAACTGTGAGTCGGACTCAGAGTTTTTGAAGATGGACATAAGAAAACATTTTCTTAAAAAAGACGAACATTCTCAAGTGGTGGCTCACACAACAACCTCAGAGCCACAGGTAAACAAGGTATGTAAATGTCAGTAAACTTCCAAGTTATGCGAACATGTAAGCAAAGCATAAATTACAGCTACGTTGACGTTACTTTGAATCGCGGGGGTAAGCTAAACCGTTAGCAAGTAGCTATAGCTAGCCAGATATATTAAATAAACACTTTGTCATACAATCTAAATGTAATGTTTTTTAGCGTTACCTGGGGCCTCATTTATAAAGGGATATACGCTCAAAAAATGGCGTTCGGCAGTTTCTACGCAATGTTTGCGATTTATAAAATACTAGGCTTGTTTGAGACGCGTTGCGGCTCGCCTCGAAAGTAGACGAGAATAGCCGATCGCAGCCGGGGGAGGTCTCAAAAAGCTCGCCTGAAGTCGGACAGCTCCGAGTCGGCTTCTTCGCCTTCTTCTTCTTCTCTCGGTTTTTTGGCGGATTGCAAACCACTTTAAGGTGCATACCGCCACCTCCGGAGTCGGCTTGACTCGGTTTGCATTTATAAAGAATGCACACATGTGTTTAATCGTTAATGTCAGATATGTACTAAGTAAATACATTTGTTCCTGCTCAAGATTAGATTCAACTTTATTGTTATTGCACATATTACAGGTACTGAGACAACAAAATGCAGTTTAGCTTCCAACCAGGAGTGCAACAAGCAGTAAAGTGAAAAGTAATGTACACAATCTACAGGATAAAATATAGAATTAATTGAATGATGAATAAACAGTGAGGGGTATGAATACACTAGATATACACAGCAGCCTGTGAGGAGTATGAATATGCTAAGATATATAAAGTATGAAAACGGTAAGCAGTGCAAGTATAGTATAACATATATAGATATTAATTTCATGATGATAAACATTGTGGAACAATGATGAAAAAATGTGAATGGAACAACAAACTTTTGCCGAGCCAATGGAGAGCTTCATCAGCAGCACGGGGTAAAAACCACCAATGAGCATTCAGCTCGAGATACCAGGGTTATGGCTAGAAAGGATCCGTCTTGTGTAAATATGACGTCACGTTCTCGTTGTAACTCTCGTTGGAGCGGCTCGGAAACACTTCTACAGCAGTAACATGCAACATACACATTAATGCAGCCAGCAGGATAACAGTGAAACACTGAAAGGGAACATTTTATTGCACCAGGAGCTATCTTGGGACTTTTACTGCGACAACTTTGACTTGCCTGTGAATAAAAAATAAATCATAGTATTGGTGATCTACAGTGTTGTCATTCTTCTTTGAACAGCAAGACCGCTAACAACCTATTTCAACAATCACACTCCCTGTAATTGACACAATTAATAGATAGTTAGCTTCTCACCATATTTTGCTGTGGCCCACTGATGTTAACGATTTTAACTGAAAGGCTGCCTGTCAAACGTAAACATTAAGCATTATTGCCAACTCTCGCGAGAGTTTTACACTAGACGGATCCTTTCTAGCCATAACCAGATACCAGCGAGTCGTTTCCCATCAAGCATTTCGCCTCCGCAGCCCGTGGAGAGGAACTGCGGCGCCTCGCCGCGCCTCGCCGCGCCTCGCTCTCAAGGCTGCGGGCGTCTTTGTCCCGCGAGATTTCAACGTCTCATGTGAGCGAGCCTCCAGAGCAAGTCGGACAAAATGACTAACCATCATGCAACGCACGAGCAAGACGTTGATCGAAATTGCGCAGGTCTGCGCAGGTCTCGCTTGTCTCAAACAAGCCTAACTTGACGGGAAAACGTGATGTCCTCCACGCAAACTCTAACCCATGCGTACGCACTAAGCACAAAAACGGGAGAGACGAGAAACTGCGACACCGTTGGCAGAAGGAAGAATGGAGAGAAATATGTGGAAATAATACCATAAATAAAATGTTACCTCATTTATCATATATGAAGAATTCATTTTCAAAAATTGATCAAAGCCAATCTTCAAATGATTTAACAAACGCCTTTTTGAGACTCCTCAGTGCACACAAAAACATAACTTGGATAAATAAATAAATACGGATATGTTATTTAAAACCACCTCGAATGTGTTGTGTTAATGTTATGAAATGTTTTCTCATAAATGATGCGGTAAGCAGGAGGACAGAATTACGTCTAAACTGACGCCATTTTGCATTTCTATAGGTTGTAGATACGAGCATGGTTTTATATATGTTTAATACATGTTTAATCGTGTTTTATGCCGTTTGCCAAGACTTGATAAGTCGCTCGTAAAACACAGGGCACCATATGTGGTCAATTGTATAGCTAATATAACATCACATTAGTTGTATTTCCTTTAACTGGTGGATATAGAGTTGTTGCGGAGGGGGGGTTGAGATGCACAGGCTGCAGTGACGACGCTGCGCACAGCTGATCGACAGCTGGGACACAAACCACCAAATACAAAAACATAATTCAGATCCAGTCGTCATGACTTCACTCCGGAGGGATTCCCCGATCATTTCTTACAGTTTCTCATCAAGGGTGGGTCTCGTGTCCCCGGTACAAACACACTGCCTGAGGAAGGCTATGTGTATTTTTTTTGTCATTAACCTTTTTCGGACCACTTATTTATTTATTTTGGTGACGATCCGACCTCCATGCTGCTACTCTGGTTCAAACAGTCAGTCAAAAATGAATGAATGAAAGGGCGTTTCTTTGACTATTTATAGGCAAATATGGGTGTTACGTGAAGCCCGCAAAAGCTGCACCGCATTTCGAGTCGGTTGTGATTTATAAAGGGAATCCGGCGTAGGAAGTGCCATACGCACTTTCCTCGCCGTTACACAATGGTTTCTCAATACTCAAATTTCCCCTCCTCGACTCCTATCCTCGACTCCTCTCCTCGAGACTTGGTGCCGCCCACAGGAGATGCGAGCGGAGGACTGAGGAGGAGAACCGAGGAGAGAGGAGTGGAAGCAGCAGGCGGTTAGAGAAATGAGAACTCCTCTCCTCTGAGCGGTCATTTTAAAGAGACGTCCATTAATGATGACCGCAGCATTCTGATGGACAGATGTGTTCATGACGACTAATATATATTTACTTTTAATTCATTGACAGTGCTGTATAATGAGACAATAACAGGCTACAGATGCGGACATATACACACACATATATTTATATAAATATATACAATTTCAGAATCAAACAAGTATGAGAGCACTCTCATAATAACGTAACACAATCAGAGACTGGATATATCCCCCCTGTCTGGTCGCTGAAATGGGGAATTGAAATTACGGGCCAAAAGTTGTACACGTATTAAAAGTAAGCATATGACACCAAACCAACTGAGACCCGTCTGTCCGCCGCAACTACGCACTGTACAACACACACACACACATACACACACATACACACACACACACACACACACACTGTACCACACACACCTACAGCTCCTAAAGCATAATCAGGCTACAGCCGTTTTGTATTTTATTATGTGAAGCACTAAATGGTCTTAGAAAAATATCGACTCTTTGTTTGTAGATATCTACTAAACTAAAGCGAAGTAGGCCTGTTATACTGAGTGATATATATTATACACACACTGCTCTGCTTTCTGCACAGACCTTATACAGTAGCTGTTCTCTCTGGAAACATCGCGTTGCCGTTCAAGCAGTTACTAAAATAATATCCAAGGGATGCATGCAGAGCTGTCATTGGCTGAGATAACTCCGGCCGTGCGTAACGCCTCCACCGTTCCCGGAAATGCATCCGTGGAGGAGCCCTGGAGGACCCATCAGTGTCTCCTCGGTTAGAGCTCCTCCTGAGAGCCTCCTCGATGCTCGATGCTCGGTCCTCGAAGTGCATTTTAGAGAAATGAGATGTCCTTCAAAATGGCGCGCTAAAATTCATTTCCGGGTCACTACCGGAGGACCGAGGAGTCGAGGAGGGGAAATTTGAGTATTGAGAAACCTCTAATGTTTGGTGAATCGGAAAGTGGCGGAACATTTATGGACCTATTTTTCGGATTTCTACTGACAACCTTCCCACGTCAATCCTACGCACGGCGTTATACATGAGGCCCCTGGTGATTTCAAAGAAAGCTCTCTGGGAAATGTTGACTTACTGTTTGACATGAAGCTAGAAGCTACCTTACAGTACACAGTTGATCCTGAGTCCTGTCAGTTAAAGTGTTTTATAGTTAGTTTAGCTAACCATCAACATAGCACTGAAATATATGGATGTTATGTGACAGTATTTCTGAGAAAAAGTCAGCTGAAATGGTGGCATAGTTGCCACTGCTTTACGTGTCGACAGCATGTTTGAAGCAGTAAATGTGGCTGTTTGGCCACTGATGTTGCCATAACAACACCTGAATTTAAATGTGCAAACTCTTTTTGTGACAGATTTTTGCAAGAAATTATAATTCTTCTGAATGATATTCCTATTGACAGCTAGTTTCTATGTAAACATTACGAGATGGACAGCCAGAGAGAATAGAGAAAAACAGTTATGAAATACTATATGACAAAACAAGAATACAGTTTAAGTGATTTGTAAAATATCCATAAAGAAAAATCTGCTTACAGTTCTGTTTCATATGGGTGTTGAGATGTATCCATAGATCTCTTAATTTTGCTCTCAAAGTGCACCAGATTGATGCTATTAACTTCAATATTTTAAAAAAATCTTTCCCAGGGGGGGTCATTCCCCCGGACCCCCCTTAGAGGAGGTGAGGACCCCCTTAGAAGAGGTGAGGACCCCCCTAGAGGAGGTTAGGTCCACAATGTTTACATGCTTATGTATACAATATGTATGCTTATGTAGACAAAAGTCTAGGGGCCGGCCCTGGCTACCTGGCAGGGGGTTTTGCTCTGTGAACTACTGGTCGCAGAGATGAGAGGACAGCTCAGACATCTGCTACGATTAACATACAGTTTGGAAATGGACTTTACTTTTTTCAAGACCAATTTTAACTTACATTTAATTCAATATATCATTGTTACATCCCAACTAGGGGAAGGGGAAAGCAACATACACCAGTTGGAATTGGTAATAATTATAAGGAGTTTATTAAATAACAGGTTAACAAAATGGCAGGCAAGGCAAGTGTAACAGTTATAAAGGTTGGCGTAAAATCCTGGTTAAAATTGGAGAATTACGCCATCTGGTGTTACAAACGTGTGCCTTACACTGTAGCTATGGATTGTGGGAGATTCTCATAGCGCGTGAGGATCTCTTGAGGGTAGGTGCTATTTTTATTTTTATTAGGACAATAACGTTCTGTTTGTTCAGTTTAATGTTAATCGAATTATGCTCACAGCAACATGTTTTTTGTGTGATTGGCTATTTGTTTTATATGATTTATTAATATGATCATCAATTGCTAATCTGAGCTAATAAGCTTGTGTCAGCGTGGTGCTATTTCTCCTACAGAACGCAGCTCACGTGTCCGTTTTATGTTGTCCATTGAAACGCAGGTATGTGAGTTTTGTACACCAGTTTGTTTATGTTTAATGTTTCACATTGGAGAGGAGACACGCAGTTCTGCATGATAACCTGCAGCTCCGCCCGCTGTGATGGAGCGATGAGCGGAACAAAACACACACCAAGTTAGATCATCACCCTTTTCTATTTGAATTACCTCTCAAACTACCTAAACTAGCAATAAATATGTTTATTTTTACTGTCGGGTCACTCATTACTGGATCAGCCAGGTGCATGAGACCACGGATACTGACGGGCTGTCAGGAGAGGGGGAGGATAAGAGGCTCCGTCCTCCGTGTATTATTCTTATATTATTATTATTATTATATAGAGTCATTATTCACTTGTTTTAAAGCTCAATGAATAACAAAGAAGACCTTTGACCGGCACTTTTCTAATTTTGTCCGGAAGATTTCAACTTTATAACGATAACGATTTCGGTGCGTTTCCGTTATCGTCCTCGTGTGGCTGCAGCCTAAAAAGTGAGCCTAATCAAACACAAAGGAATAGATACTAACAAACAAACAAAAGGATGCTGTAATCACAACACTAGACTAAATACAGACCACGAGTTACACACAGTTTAACAGCTTAATCTACACACAAAGAGCAAGTAGCGAGAGGCGTCTGTCCACACATCAGAGCCTTCCGACTGATCGTTGTCCACAGGCTTTGTAGTCATCTCCGGAAGGTGTGCGCTGGATGTGGACTGGGATTGGAGCGCGTCGGGCCCGGCATGACCCAATCACAATCTTCGGGGGCAGACCAGGAGATGGGTAGCCAATGACATCAGGGCAACCGCACAGCTCATTTACATATAACACAGGCAAAACACGTGACGAATACAAACCACCCACGCCTGCTGGTAAGGAGAGTTATTGCCACTCACTTGGCCGTCGGCTGAAGTCTTTGCGGTGTGTTCCAGTTCGAAACATGGCCAAGACGCAGGAGACGCGTTCTTTGGTGTTCTTTGGTGTCAGTTTGGTGTGTAAAGCCTCTTACACACCAAACTGACACCAAAGAACACGTTGCCTCACGTCTCCTGCGTCTTGGCCATGTTTCGCACTGGAACACACCGCGAAGACTTCAGCCGACGGCCAAGTCGCACGTACGAACTGCACATGTGTGAGTGGCAATAACTCTCCTTACCAGCAGGCGTTGGTAGTGTGTATTCGTCATTCAAAAGAGGCAACAACCGGAAGACAGGCTGCGTGATACACCGAGAGAAGAAGAACAGACTGCGTGATATAAACAAATAGTGTGTGTGTGCGTTCCATTTTCCCTCTACAACGAGAAGCTCATGGGGCTTTCCCCAACCTGTGTCGAGAGCTGGAGTTAAATGAAATCACAGATTTGCCTTCTTCTTAAAGTTTGTTTGGTTCCCTCACTTCCGTTTCGCTTCTCATGCACTGATTCGCTAAGCTGAACAGCCAATCAGAGATTTATTTGGTCGACAGCCTACCGATTCAACATGTCGAATCGGCGGCGGAAGGTGTCGGCAAGGCCAAAAACACACGACTGTGCAGTACACACCAATCTGAGTAGGGCAACACAACGCTCATCGACGGCCCGACATCTATCGACATCTATTGACGCCGTAAATCGGCTCGCTGTGTAAGGACCTTAACACCAAGCAACCTGCGTCAAGCCTCAACTTACAGTAACGACATTTCAAGTATTGATATTTCCACTTATTTATAAAAAAAAAAAAAAGGTTTCGCATTTCCTGCTCGTTTAAAACACTAATTTATTGTACAGACCCCATATATGCACCTGTTTTTGGATTGACATTGCTTTGCAAGGACATTATTTGTTATTTCAATCTCAGTCAACAGATGTCAATATTTTACCCTCAAGAAAAGAGTACATGACAAGAAGACAGATTTTTTTGTATAAAAGGTAATGTCCCACATTTCCCCACGTAGGCCTATATTGAAAAGCCAAGATAACTTGAAAAGTGAATTATAAAGATTTCTTAAAGGGCATTTACTTATTTTCTCCACAGGGAGGCGCTGCTCATCAAACTATCAATAGACATTGAAATGTTGATTCAGAGTGTGAAGCTGACAATTGAGCGGCCCGACCAAGCAAGGAGGCAGAGGCAGACTTCCCAAATATAACCCGGTGTGGTCATTTATTACAGCATGAACACAATGACACCAGCAACAAGGATCTCACCCTGTAAATGTTCCCTTGAGCACAGCCTGCAGCCACCAGGATCTCTCACACTACCAGCCCAACAAGAAAACAGCACCTAAATACACACAGAATAATCAGCAATTAGACACAGGTGGGGGGGGAGGAGACAACAAAGGGCACCAGGTGCACACAATCAAACAGCCACAGACATGGGGAAAGGGGAACACTTTTAAAATAAAACCAGCAAACAGAGACAGACAAACTAAAACACAGACAGATGCACAAACTACATACATTTTGCCACCATCAAAACTACACAATCCGTAACGGAGGCCGAGATCTATGGCCCCAGAGATCACCTCAGTTACATTTCCTTACCCCTCTCCCCTGGAAGCACAGTGTCTTGAAAACCTTGGCTTCCCTGCAAGGTTTCTGCTTCCCCTTGCGCAGCATGGTTTCCTCAGGGGGGGGGGGGGGCGTGAAGTCAGAAGGAAGCTTCCCTTTCTTCCTTTTGGCGATGCGATTCTTCCTCTCCAGCTGAGCGGAGTCCGCCCGGAACTGCTGCCGCTGCATCAGAGTGGCTATCTGCCCCTTCCTGCTGATGAGCTCCCTCTGGCGCTCCTCCTTCTCCTCCGTGCTGCGATGCAGGGGACGCTGCAGGCTGCTGTTGACCTTCTCTAGCTTCCTAGCTGCCGCTCGCTCCAGCTTAGATTTTTCTTTCTCCTTTCTGGCCTTCTGGGCCGTGTTCTCTGCCTGTCGCTGTCTCTGTCTCTCCAGCTCCTCCAGCAGCTGACGCTCCATGATGGGCTTCACCTCCTCCACTAAACGCATCCCCTCTGTCTGCTCTCGCATCAATTTCCGGTTCTCCGGCAGGATCTTTGATGCCCCAACAGCAGAGTTAGTGCCCGTCGAGCCTTTAGCCAATCGGCCGTCTTTCCTCCGGAGTCTCCGTTCCTCTCCTATTCTGGATTCCCGTTCCAGCACCCGTACAAACTGCTGCTCACCGGCTGCCTGAAGCTGCAGGAGTGACCTCATCATCTCCCTCAATTCCTCCATCACTCTCACCTCCTCACTTGGTCAATCCCACTCCTGACAACAATTGTGAAGCTGACAATTGAGCGGCCAAGCAAGGAGGCAGAGGCAGACTTCCCAAATATAACCCGGTGTGGGCATTTATTACAGCATGAACACAATGACACCAGCAACAAGGATCTCACCCTGTACATGTTCCCTTGAGCACAGCCTGCAGCCACCAGGATCTCTCACACACTACCAGCCCAACAAGAAAACAGCACCTAAATACACACACAGAATAATCAGCAATTTGACACAGGTGGGGGGGGGGAGGAGACAACATAGGGCACCAGGTGCACACAATCAAACAGCCACAGACATGGGGAAAGGGGAACACTTTTAACATAAAACCAGCAAACAGAGACAGACAAACTAAAACAAAGACTGCTGCACAAACTACATACATTTCGCCGCCAACAAAACTACACAATCCGTAACGGAGGCCGAGATCTATGGCCCCAGAGATCACCTCCGTTACACAGAGGATCAACTAAAACTTCAACATGGGGCAAAATGATAAAATCACACAGTAACACTTAATCACCTCATTGGAAGATGGATAAATCAGTAGTTTTCACTTACAGCACTGTAGGCATTTGGTTTGGTTGTCTAGTAGTTCTACTTTATTGACATCTGAAATACATTTTCAGAAATGAGTGACTTTTTGCTTCAATATAACTGACTCCTGTAAGTTGTATACAGGTGTACATAGTGAGAGCACACACACACACACACACACACACAAAGCCTGTCACCTGAAACTAATGTTTTGTAGGTATTTTAGTTTCAAGTCTTCTCAGTGCAGAATCACATTTCTCTGTTTCACTGTAATATTATGTTCCTCCAGTATCAGCCAACGTTTCTGTCTAAAAATGAAAGGGACACTTTTTTTTAAAACCCTGTTTTATTGAGACTGTACAGCTGCTTTGGTTTATTTCTTTACATACAACTACAGTACATTAAAATACTCACTTTCCCTTTTTATTTTACAGCGAAACTCTCATGCACATGGAGTAGATGTTGTTGCAAGATCAAGACATTTTCTGAAAGCTTCAGCATGTATTAAAGGAAATAGCTAAATATTTTTAAGATAAACTCTTATTTTCTTTCATTGTGAGAGTTACACCCTCACGTCTGTGCACTAACAACATCCGGCGGCTGGTTGGATTAGCTCAGAATAAAGACTTCTTTACAGTTTGTTTTAGAGTTAAATTGAATGGTTGTCAAAGCCAAGCTAGCTGGTTACCATTGTTTTCATGCTAAGCTAAGCTAAGGTAAGCGAGGAATAAGAAACCCTCCCACCCCCCTAAAAAAATGTGATGGATGAAATGAGGTTAAGGTTGCATTACTGTAAGTCACAGCAGAAGTTTCAGATAAGATTTGGACATCATTATACAAACTATTGAAACATTTATGAGAATCATTTCATTATGAGTAAGAGTTTCTGCCAACAAGAGATCCACTGTATGTAATGAAATATATCATGATGTTGCAAATCACTTTATTTTATTTTAGGTTGAACTCATTAATCAGTCTATTGTGTGGCTTCAACAAGAATGTTGTTTTGAAATTAGATGCACTTTGGGTTAAATAGACATCTTTGCTTCTCCTCTTGCAACACTTTGGCTTATTTTTTGCGCTCCTCGATCTGCTCCACTTCGCTGGACTCATCCACCACTTTGCCATTGATCATGGTCTGGGTGACGACTTTTACAATCTTCCTGGTCCTTATTTCAGGTTCTTCTATGATATGGAAAACAAATCAGGGTTAATCACATAAGCCCCAAAAAGTACATCAAATGTTGTCAAAAAACTTCTTCTGATGGAACAACACTATAAACGAAAAGGGATGAAATAGAAGAGAGAGAGTCAGCGAGTGTGCTTTGTATTCTTATCAGATCCTGCGGGTGTTGAGCGACCACGCCTAAGTCCAAATTTCAAGTGTCCTAAATAGATAGTCTGCATGTAGGTAAGGATTGGAAGCTCCTTTATGCTCCTGCAGGATATTGTCTGCTCTAGTAATATCAAATGGTAACGCGTATTAACGTGCAGACAGTAAATACAATGGTAGGCCATCACAGCAGAAAACACGTCCTGCAGGAGTATCAGATACCTTCCTAAGTTTTGCAGACTGCATTTAACCAACAAGAAGTATGTCCCCTGCTGTGGTTACTTGACACACACAGGATCTGATAGGGGTGAAAATTAGAAGCTAACAAACCCTTTGTTATTCATACAACAAGCTAACACTGACAAACAAGCTAGTGTTGTTTTTTTTAAACAAATACCCTTCAGCTAGATTGTAGACCTTATGAAGAAACAGAAGACTTTATTCAAAATTAGCGAAGAGGTTTTTGTCCTTATGACATAAAAAAAACCTGAACTTACTTTTAGGAGGTGGAGGTGTTTCTTTTACCCTGTAGGCCAAGAAAAAAAACAACGTCATTCAAAAGATAAAGCAGATATCATGTTAACTAACTATCTGGTGCAAGTACGACATTTTAAAGTTCCACATTTTGGGAAATATGCAAATTCTCTCTTTTGCTTTGAGAATAAGTGAATGAGTGCACTTGATATCCCAGCAAACTCCACACAATGTACTCCTATGCAAACATGGGAAAATGACAATGTTTTTAATTTATTTCCTGGATTATAATCAGTGTTATTTTGTAAGTACTGAAAGAATATGTTTACAGTGCATGTCATATACAACAACGGCCCATTGCAGCCTAGGACCTTTAGTCTAACCCCTCCCTCTCACTAATCCCCATTTTGAAACTGTCCTCTGTCAAATTCAGGGGAGCATGCCAAACATGTTTTATCTTTATAGAAATAAACATAGGTACGCTAACTGTGTATTTCTGAGCACTGATCCTGCGACCCTCACTCACGTTTCCTCCCCCTCCAGCAGCCTCCTGTAGGTAGCGATCTCCATCTCGAGGTTCTGTTTGATGCGCAGCAGCTGCTCGTACTCGGTCTTGTTGCGTTGCATGTCCAAACGCAGCTGAGACAGCTCGTCCTCCAGCTGGGTCAGCGTGGTCTGAAGACGGTCCATCTCCACTGAGTACTTGTGTCCCGTTTCAGCCAGGTTTCCTTCCAATACACTCACCTGTGAACAGAACAAACAGGGAGTGATCAGTGACAGGTAATACGTCGTACTATAGCGTTTTTATACATTACGAAACACTCACTGAAGCAGAATTTTTTTTATGTATCATCATATATATTAAATAAGCATCCTTTAGCAGTTTCAGATCTATAAATTACATCCATATGTTTGAAATAGCTCTATAAAACATACATTAACTCTACTTTTAGCTTTGTTTTGGTCTCCACCAACTCCTAGAATCCTTGGCTTTCTGACCTTTTATAGACCAAACAACTAATGGATGGTTCAAGATAATCAACAGAATAATTGACAATGAAAATCATTGTGTGTTTCACTTGTATTTTAAATCATTTCAAAATGTCCTATGTTGTAGAAATGCATGGATACATTTAATATAAAACAATTTCAACAGAGCACCTTTATCAGATTGTTCACATAAGCGTTATCTGTACTATACACAATGTTCCTCTGTGAAGTCCACTAAAGCGTCACCACTGTCACATAATGGACCCTTTTACCACCCAGCATCACTTTGTCTGTTTACCTACATATGTTCACGCCCCCTCACCAATCAACCACACATACTTGAGACTGTCAGCACTGTAATATCTCTACATTCAATACTGTGTGCTCACTATAAGGCAAACATCGATGAGCTATACTTGACTCTACTGAACCGCGCCATATGATAGTTTGACCTGTGTTAACATGTAACGGAGACAGAGACAAAACCGGCTTGTTTGAGTCTACGTCTTGTTGTCACTCTGATTGATTATCGGAGCAAAATGAAATAGCGGTGTACATTGTGCTGCTATAATCTCTTTGTTGACAAGGAGAAGGCAGCTGTAATCTATGGATAATGTGTGTGCAGAAGAGAAGAGGTGAGGATGGGGCTGAACTCCAAAGAAGTAGAGAAATAGTAGCAAAAGATTTGGTTCTTTTCTGAAAGAGACACAACATGGGAAGCGTTCTTCCTGGAAAAATATGTGATTACACTTGTTCGAATGTTATGACTACTTTACCTGCCTCCGAATATTGTCAAGCTCGACCTCCAGAGCTTGCAGGAATCGTCGCCTGTCACTGAGCTCGCCTTGGGCACTACGCAGAGCCTCGTTGCTTTCTTTGACCTCTGACTGCACCGCGTCCAACTGTAGACACACACATAAAAAAAAGTGTTATGTACAGTACAGAGGTTTATGACATTGCAAATAAACATGTATTACTACCGGAATAATAAGAATAGATTCATGCAGCGACAGACCTTCCTGAGGTACCAAGCCTCGGCCTCATCCTTGTTCTTGCGTGCGATGCCCTCATACTGGACCCTCAGCTCGGCCATGATAGCCCCCAGGTCAGGGCCCTGAGGCGCGTCCACCTCCACGCTCACCTGCTCGTTGGCCAGACGAGACTTCACTGTAATCATCTCCTGTGATCATTTAAAGAAAGGAAAAGAAACATTAGTGTTTAATGTTGCAACATCTTAGTTACTATTTACTCCCTGGACATCTCTTAGGCTGCACTATCTAACTTCAGTGCCTTAACTTAAGTAAAAGTAGTAATACCACCTTATAAGACGTTGTGAATTCAAAAATACTAAATTTGTCAACGTATTACCAGCAAAATATACTTAGTTTTATGGGAAAAAAGTAATTTGAAATGGTTTATTTTGTTATTGTTTAAATAATCTAGTCCTACAAACCTTATTTTATTTAAACTATTGAAAGAAAATTGTATGTAACTATTGAAAAAAAATGGTCTAGAAAGGAATTAATGTCAATTTAGATAAAAAAAACTCAGTCAAGTGTTCAGTCTACATCCTGTATACCACACCTTGCAGTCTAGACACACCCGACATGTGGCTGGATGGGCTCTAGTGCTCCTGTTTTGTGTACACAGGTGTTGTCTCGAAGCACTATGGTACCAAAGAAAAAGGGTGTGTCCGTGAAGGATAATCTTTCAGATACTGAATACTGTTAAACCCTGGGCTACTTTGTTGCTGATATGAAACTGGAATGTGTTACAGCTCTGTGGTTTTAGATGATATTAGTGATTTTGAGAGCCTTTCATTCATCTTTTGAGATGCTTTAAAGACAT
The DNA here is from genome assembly GCF_949606895.1 of Notothenia rossii. NCBI lineage: Eukaryota > Metazoa > Chordata > Actinopteri > Perciformes > Nototheniidae > Notothenia > Notothenia rossii. The sequence goes on from NC_136909.1 coordinate 28,300,386, forward strand.
CCGACATTTGTACAAGACGACTCTTGAAAACTTGTAAGGTGATTATCTTGATAAGTAAACACTCATTGATCATGTCTGACAGGGCCTTCACCTCGGTGGGATCTCACCTCGTCGTGATTCTTCTTGAGGAAGTAGAGCTCCTCCTTCAGGCTGTCCAGGTCTCCTCGCAGCGTGGCGATCATCTGGTCGTGGTCTGACTTAGCTCTCTTCAGAGCCTGACAATCCCTCTCTACCGACTGGCAGAGTATGGCCTCCGCTTCCCATCTGCACCGCAAACACAGTGAAGGAAAGGAGCCATTCATGTATTTGTATTACATGACTCATTATAAAACTTAACCCAAGCAAGATAGCTGCTGGAAGTGAATTTGTCTGCTGCATTCCTGTGTTGCATCAACAAATATTTGTTTCCTTTTATGTTATTGTTCGGTGTTAAAATTCATTCTTGACTTTGGTGTAATTTGGCAAAGTCATCTAAAATCAAAGTCCTTACTTACTAGTTTTCCCCAACTGGCTTTTAATCATGTCACATAGCCTTCAATTAGCTGAAGAAGGTTGTGTGATGCTCAGAAAAAAGCAAAAAAGTCGACTTTGATATAAGAGTATTTGTCAAATGATAATATAAATCGTATGGTTATTTTTCATTGTTTTATATGTATTTATATATATTTTTCTTGTGTAACACAAAACGATATCACTTCATGCTGCCATCTTTTTTGGATTAAAAATAGACTTGCAAATCAAATGTGAATATAAGAGGATTCTTAGATCCAAATGTGCCGGAAAAAACGTTTTAAATGTTTCTCTCAAAAGACAGAGTACGTTTTTGGAGTAAAACTATTTGGAACATTCCTTTGAGACATGGAAGTCACAAACTGGAGGTAATGCAACATGTGCAAACAATTTATGAAACTTCTCATGAAATCATCCCAGAGTGGATACACACAAGTGAAAATACCATACAAATATCTGCATGGAATGTAAACATGCTCTTTACTGCTAAGGCCATCCATCACTGCCAATTCATGTATCACTCCTGCACATCAGGTCACAGAAAATACCATCAACACATTGTGAAAAGCATCAGCAGTGTATCCTGACTCCCCCATCTTTCCTTCAGCCAGCTCTGCCAGCTCTGGACTTCAGAAGCCACGCTGTCTCTCTGACCTGCACAATCCATCACACCCTGTGCTCCTGGATGGAGATCTATGCACATGCCTCAGCAGCGTGGGAATGAAGCTCTTATTTCGCAGCCTGACTTAAAGATCACTTATTCACATGGCTTTGCAGTCTGGCGCTTCTATGTTAAAAACTCACAGGCAGGTAAAGAAAGGAAGCTCTGTGTGACACTCACTTGACTCTGAAGTCATCAGCCGCCAGCCGGGCATTATCAATCTCCAGCATGATGCGGGCGTTCTCCAGCGTCTTCTTCCTCACCTGAGCAGGACATGAGTGGATGGTTCAGGAAGATCTGGCATAACTAGAAATGATTCTAATAATGTTTGTGTGCTGTTTTATTTACTGTGCAATCAAATGGTCTTAACATCCAGATCTCTCTGAAAATTGTTGAACTGATAAATAAAAGGTTGTATCTCATTATTGCCTTCAAACAAACACTTCAAGGGTAACTTTGACTACTACACATGACTACAAATTGTTAGTATTTTTGAGTGTGTAAGTATGCCCAAATGTAATATTACTGCATTAATTGTTTTGAGGCACTTTCTTGAGGGTTAATGTCAACTTGAAGGAGGGTTCATTTTCAATCAACCTAAAATTAGAGAGTAACATCTCTGCTTAATCAAATAACCCTAAACATATTCCTTGCTTTTGATTTTATATGGTGCATTTACCTAAGCTGGGATGTTATCTTGAGCCAAGTCTCTCAATAATGCCAACATTTACACATCAAATTATAAAAAACATATTTACAAATCCGCATATATGTTAATGTCATATCAATCACCGGGGTGCAACGAAATGCTGCTACAGAGAAATTCTCTGTTTTGGGAGAATATGATCTACAATGACTGACCTCCTGCCCGATAGCATGTGCCTGGGCCATCATCCCGTCGATGTCGTGCCCTTTGGGGGTCCTCTCCAGCATGAGCTGCTTGATCTTGACCTCCAGCTCGGAGTTGGACCTCTCCAGAGAGCGCACCTTCTCCAGGTAATTGGCCAGCCGGTCGTTCAGGCCTATCATGGTCTCCTTCTCACTGGCTGCGGCACAGAGGCCGTTGAAGGACAGACTGGAGCCCAGCTTGTTGAGGCCGTTGCCCATTGAAACAGAGCGGGACAGAGACAGCGTGGCGGAGGACACGGCAGGCTTGGAGCGGATGCTGCGACCGCTGTCCCTCTGGGACATGCTGGAGAAGGAGGGCTGACGCACGGAGTAACTTCGCACAGAGAGGGTGGAGGCCATGGTGTCCACTGCAGCAGATAAGTTAATAAGTGCTCTTATGGTGAAGCTACTTCACTATACAGTGTATGGTTAACAAAATCACTTCACCCATTCACCCTGCTGTTATTCTACAATACTTTTTTTTAGGAAATATGCTTTTGAAGAATTTTGTCTTTTGTAGAAATATTCCATCAGTGTACTTTTATACAGAGTAGTGCTAAGACATTTCTTCCCAAATCATTGGTTATCCTTAAAAAAAGATATTACAAAAAAGCATTTGAATAATCTTGTAGAATTTTTCGATACGAAAACACTTAATTCCTCCATTGTTATAAAGTAAAGTGCCATCAGAATCTCCCATACTGTATATTAACAACAATAAGATAGTAAAAAAAAAAGCGTTTGCATAATTTTGGTGAATATTTCTTGTATCAAATATTCAATAACTTCACTGTTCTGCCTAACTCCCAGCTTTATCGTTTCTCTTTTTCTTAACAGACTCCCGTTTTCCCCCTTTAAATAACCCTAATTTATTGATTTGTATATGTTGACTCACCGTGTACCATGTTGCATTTAAATTTAATTTAAAAAGGAAATTGCAATTTCTTAGCACATGTAAAATGTAAATATGATCCTATGTTGACAGGTAAGATACATAAAGATACATATATAAATAATTCGGTTTGGTTTGACTTGATGCTGCTGAACTTAAATCAATTCATTTATTTTGAAGTATTCCAGTCAGGCTTACTCTTTGCTTTGCTATAAGATTTTCCTTGACTTCCACTGACAAGTCTCACTCAGCACACGTAAGTGAAATTACAAGTTACATGCTAATTTAATAAAGCATCAGGTATTCCCAGGCAGTCTTCTATCCAACTCTGACCCAGATCAAGCCTGCTTAGCTTCTGAGACGGGGCAATATCAGGGGTGTTCAGTTTGGTTAGAAGCACTAAGTCAGCATTCACAAATTCTATCTAAAAATGGTACAGTGCCGGCTGCAGATAGAGGAGTTAGTCGTTTGGTTTAGAGAAAGGCGCGCATAGGCTTGTTTTGATAACCACTTGTATTTAGTTGTCTACCTTACTCTGGTTGTTGATAGACATTGTTTTTTAAGAACAATTTGTATATGAGTTATTGATTCCTGACCTTAGAAAATAGCAGTCATAATTGCACAGGAAAGATCAAGAATTAACTTTCAATCAACTCTTTAACAAACATTGACAAAAAGTCATTTAAAATGCATTTTAAAGGATTTTTAATGGGGTTTTTTAGATCTTGGTTTCACTTCTCGCTGCAGTCATTTTGCAACAGTCTGTACTCATGCATCTGTCTGTAGTCAGTGGATGCCTCTGTGCTGGCATTGGCTTGACTTTCCAAGAAGAAACATCAACAGTCATTTCAGAGAGAGGCTGGCTGGCTCAGTAATCCAATCGTCTCTCAGCACAGCTACTTAATGGAACTTTTGGCTTAACTTGACAATGGTAAAACAAAAAGTGCTCAATATTACAGGTTTTCATTTCATGTGACTTTTTAAGTGCACAAAGTAAAAGAGGTATTTATTGGATTCAAGTATTCCCTCCAACTGAGTCAAAATAGCTGTGAACTTTAATGCTTGTATGCTTCTCCTGAGTAAAATTGTAAATCTTAATTGCATATTCAGGGACCTAAAGCCATTATTTTATCAATAAAACAAAGAAGAAAAGGACAACATGATACTTACATTGAGCTAAGTTCTTCTGGAGGACTTCTGTTTGCTACTCGGTCAGCTTTCCACCCCGATGCTGCAAGTTTAACAGGTGAGTTTGTATGCAGTGGCTCCACTCTCTTTTTTGGGAGGAGCCACTTCTCGTTTGTCCAACCCTACAACAACAAAGAGGAGGATGCAACTTGACACCTTGCGAAGGAAATAAGCTGTGGTGCACATAAACTAGTCAGTGTTAACTAATACATGAAGTTAATTATCCAATCTGTATAATTCAATTAATCAATCCAAAGGGCAAATCCAACAAAATATATTGTATTTAGTCATGTGATTGAAACCTTATATTGAGCCATTTGATTGAACCCCTGATAAGCTTAACGAGTATTTCCATTGGCCCATTGTAACGAGTCAATTGATTGGCCAAATGTATTAAGCTATTTTAATGACCCCAATCAATTGAACCAATTCATTGGCCCATGGCATCAAGACATTTAATAAGCCCATTTCAGTGAGTGATTCGATTGACTCATTATCCTCTTTGGTCTGAAATAAAAAGGTGGATAACTAACTATAAAAGAGCAATGGTGTGACCTTGAGTTGCCATGTGTTATATGTGCTAAATTTGATCAAACAGACTGACTGTTGGAGCCGTACAGCTTTATATTTATACAGTGAGGCAAACCTTCTCAGGCCTCAAAGTGAGCTGTATGAAACTTGGAAAACAAAGTAGTGTAGCTAACAGGGTTGAAAACAGGCACCCTGCTGGCTCCACAGTGAGCCTATTGAGTGCGGACACAATGCACTGAACGCGCTGTGAGAAGCCAGCCTCACCTGGGGACAGCCCAGCGGGAGAAAACAGGAACAATAGAGGGACAGAACAAAAAGAAAGTGAAGACCCCTGAGAAATTCAGGGCGTAGGTCCAGCTGAGCAGGAAACCTGATTTATATTCACACACACAAATACACAGACTCAAGCAACATTTTGTGTACACTTAATACGTCTCACCCGTCTCTCTGTGCGCTCTTGCTGTCATACAGTATGTCATCCCCTGTTACTGTATTGTTAAATTCCTCAGCAAGAATTATTCTCTGTGTAGGATCAGATCTCACATGTGACACTGACCTGGTTTACTGCCTTCAGCCAACTCCACCCACCGATACCATGCACACAGACACACATACACACACACACACACACACACACACACACACACACACACACACACACACACACACACACACACACACACACACACACACACACACACATTCAAAACTTCAATGTCTTACAGTAAGATTTGTTTCACATGATCAAACCAAGACTAAATAATTCAAACAAAGTCCCAAAAGAAAAGAAGAAACGTCCTGTCTTCTAAAAACTCATGTTAATTGCTAGATTATTGTGCTGGATTGCATATAATCTAATACATACTGGAGGCTACACATCATTACATATATCAGAAATATATCCTTTTTCAAATAGTGTATATCATCATCACATAATTTTGTAATGCCTAATACAACATGTAGCTCCAATGTTTAACGGCAGTATATTACATTAGGATGCAGCATGGATATGCTGCATCCTTGTGGGTAAAAAACACACTACACTTTGTGCAAATGCTGACATGCCAAGAATGTTAGCATTTTGTCTTTTTTTTTATATGCACATATTGGGCATTTACAGTAAGATTAATAAAATGCTTAATGTGGAATAGACTCACTCCTTCATCCTTATCCATAACACTACAGAGTTAGGCGACAATATAATAATAAACAGGCTTTGTAAGATATAGGCTAACACAGATAATTGCATTGGTTTAATTTCCCTTTTTTTTCTGCGTAACAATTTCATACCTGTCCTTGAGAAGAGTTATTTTGTATCAGTACAGGACATTATGATTATGAAGGTGTCTTTTTCTAGATTTGTCAATGGACAAAATTAGTAAATTCTAGTACAACAAGAAGAGTTATTTACATTTAGTGTCGAAAAAAAACAAAGGTGGACTATTGTACATATAGATTATGCTCCTGCTCCACTACATTCATTTGATATCTTCAGATCAAAAATATTTGTATTGCGTTTCGACAATGCGTATCCAGTGTTTGTCATTTAGAAATGGAAAGCAAAATATATGCATACAAATGAGACAATGGTTTGTACTGATTGTGTGTATAAAGACAAAAATAAATAACGAATAACACAAACAAGCAATTACAACAGCTAGAGTAATCCCTACATTCACTGCCAGTGAGCCTCATACACACGAATACTCACCAGAAATATTGTTGAATGGATACATATGCATGTACATATACATGCAACATACACAGATACACATACCTACTGCATACCTATACTGCAAATAAGCCATACCAATAGCAGATCGTTTTACAAACGGTGGAATGCATTTGAAAAAGGTTTCATTTAATATCTTAACTAACAAGAAGCTTTGCTCAGTCAGATTAACAACATTCTAAAAAAATAAATGATGATTTAAACTGGGTGAGATTTACAACCCCCCTGGCATTAAGCCCCACCTTGTAACATTAAAAAATATTTATGCATTAATGACTGCAATGCATTCATATAGCTTAAGGTATTTTGATGTTTATAAAAAAGATTTTGAATCCAAGACTTTTGACTTGTAACTTCGTTTTGTGGGTATCTAATTACTTGTATATTCTTTTTTAGCTAAACAATATTGAAAGAAGGCTTGTCTTCCACTGTGAACATCTGATAATTGACACATTGTGTACACTCAATGGTGAGTAATTCCCACAATCCCCATCTTTCAGTGTGCTTTAGCGCCACCATCTGTTTGTAACATGTAGCAAACATGCCTCAGGAGATTGATTTAGATCCTCCCCCAGCTTATTAATCAAACTGAAGTGCTGTGATAGTTCAATAGTCGCCCCCCACCAAATAAACACATTCTGGGAACCTGCTGTGGAGACTCGTGTTTATTTTTGCATAGTGGCATAGTTGGCTGTCAGCCTGGGTGAAGTGAATCATCTGTTTCAGCCATTTCCTAGCGTTTTGAAAACCTCCTCTCAGGCTCTCGTGCGCTACTGTACGAGTCAAGAGAAAGTTTCCTTGTTTATTTCTCAGAATTTCTAAAGCACAGAATGTGCCGACGCACAGTTGAGAGTCAATGAATTCATTTTGTTCTTGTTTTGGGTTTGTTTGGAAACTTGATACTTGTATAGCCAGGGTTTAATTTTAGGCCTGTGAAATAACCACATTGAAACCAAACACCCTGAGCCACAAAGTAAATTCATTGTGGTACTGTTTGCATAAAGAAAGGACATTTCACCTAAAAATGTTGGCCTATGTAGTGTTAACCCTTCCTCTGGTGTTTGTTGACGTGGTTCTGCTCTGAAGCCTCAGATTGTCTAGTTTATAGCAACAAATGTAGTCACTCTTTTGTCTAAATGGAGCTCAAATTGCTGGTTTTTCTCGAGTGTCACAGCTGATGGATGACATTACATTTAAATGCAATGTTCTAAGTGATTCCAAAAATAAGCAGCTGTTATTTGAAGAAAACAATATAACATTTATATTGTTGAGAAGAAACCAGAATAGAAGCAAAATTCCAGTCATCTTTAAAACAAATTCAAAATGTAATGTACCATACTGATACTGACTCCCACTTGTTGGTTTTTCTGGCTTGATTTTTATTAAAAGGAACTGAAGTCCCTCTCTACTTTCCCTTAAAAGCTTACTTTATAAGGAGAAATTATAATACAAAGTTGTGTATTGTCTGCATACATATTTGTTTCCTTTCCCAAGATTATTTAACTCCTAAAATAGGCAAACAGTATGAAGAAAGCCATGCTGTATATATATTTACCTCTACATCAGGGGTGTCAAACTCAATTTCATCGTGGGCACATTCTCATAAAGGTTGCACTCAAAGGGCCGGTTGTAACTATATATATATAAAATAATGTATTATATTACATTACTGCCTCTGAATTGGATTATTATTGGATAGGGTAATAACTTCGTAATTAACCACGTCTGAAAGCAGAAGTCTAGGACAAATAATTGCAAGTCTCTTCAGTGCACATGTTACAAAACGAGATGCATTGTGGGACATGTAGTTTATGGGCAACCTGCTTCTGTAAAGTGACATGTAACGGTATAATAAACGTATTATATTATTTGCAAGCTCTTGCGGGGACACATAAAATGAGGTCCCCGGGCCTTGAGTTTGAGACCCCTGCTCTAGATAGTCAGCTTGGTGATACAGTTAGATATCTTTATTCATATCATGATGAATATTCTGAAAATGTATTACGCAAATTAACTTTAGCATATAATTGAAACTGAGACTTTTTCGTGCTCAGCAGCATTCAGATCGTTTGCATGCCATCATCATATCCTCAAGTGAGGTGGAGGAGAGAGGGGGATGAGAAGACCATGCCAGCATATGGCAGGGTCTGAAGTAAACTTGAGGAGGATGAGGAGGAGGATGCTGATGAAGATGGCTCACGTTGCAATCTTTCACAGAGGTTTTGTTGACTGTTGTGCAGGGGAGAGCTCATCAGCGTGAAGGAGAGAAATGTGAATGTGCAGAGACAAGGGGCACTGCAGTGTATCTGCTCATTAGGTGGGAGACGCTGTAATTCAGAGAGCGAGCAGCTCTGCAATCAGGGGCCTATTCATTAGCATGGGGGGCCCGCTTTCATCTGCAACCACTTAAAGCTGTCAATCAACGAGGCGGACGCATGACATGATGACAAAACGGGGCGGCTTAAACGCTCAGGGATGCTTGTGCATGGAGAGAAGACATGCCTAAACGCTGCCTGTGTGCTTGTATCGAAGAGGGACTTTAATGGGGAAGAAATGTGCGTTTTTACAGTGTAGTGCTGGCAGGTGGCCCAAACAGTGTCAGCCTGATAATCATCTCTCCGCTCAGCGTATATACAGCTTTTGTTCTTAGATTTCTCTAAGAGGAGATTGAATTGATTGGAAGTGATTGATTGGAGGAAAAAAAGTTTGGTTTAAAGTTTAGGAAAGATTGAGAGTCCTCTTACGTTAGAGTGATGCTCTCTTTCCTAACACAACTTCCATGCAAAGAAACACATACACAATGATACATGCAGACACACACTAACACACCTGGTCCAGTGTGAGCATCTTAAATTAAATCTCCCAAGGGTATAAGGGAACCATTGTGTGCATGTTTTTATCTCCTGTAGTTCCTGTGACTGTGAAGGCATCGCTGGGTCAAACAGTCGTGTTTCCTCCTTCACAAGCAACAGGAGAAACACTGCTGTCACTTGAAACTGTAATAATGCAGATGTGATCTGTCTGAGTTTTTGGTTCCTGCATTTCCTCAGAGGCAATGTTTTCAAAACTAATCAAAATGTAACATGATCTTCATGAATGATGCTTTAAATTCTGTTCTTGACCAGGTATCATAACCTAAATAATAACAACAAAAGCAACTTTTCTGCCAAGCTAATGGTAAGCCAATTCATTTCATGACTGTATCAGCAGCCAGCAGATGGGGATTTACAGATCACAAGCAAAACCTATTGCAAGGTCTGATCATTGGAGAAACATTTATAAATAATCTGTAGAGGCACAAAAATGCTAAATGTGTTTAGGGTGATTTAAACATTAGCACAATAACAATATGTGCACACTGCAGAAGGAATTACACTTTTCACTTTTATGTAGCATCAGAAGACAGGATCAATATATTTATTATGTCTGTACATTATATATGAAGCTCGAGTCAGAAGCCTGTTAGATAGATTTGCGAGCTTTAGAGTCAGTGGGTTGCAGATTTGTCCATTGTGCCTTTGGCCAGAGCCAGGTTAGCTTTTTCCCCCTGATTTGTGTTTTTGCTAAATTGAGGATGAGCCAGATATTGATCCTTGACAGATTAAGAAAACAACTGATGATACTGTGTCAGATTTGTATAAACATAAACACACAAAATACATAAAGGATGAGTTTAGGTTTTTTCAAGCAATAGCTCAACATGTTGAAATGACACTAGTATGCTTGCTAAGGTAAGATCAATAGGCCATAGCCACAACTTCACTTAGAGGTCCGGTATCAATGCCGGTTAAGGGTTGCTCTTAGGATTTAAACACTGGAAGTGCACGGGGGTCTGCCACTCTTGAATTTACATTAGTGGTAAAAAAACATGGGGAATTGATCCAGTTTAAAAATCCAGATGTAATGATATCCTTTAACTTAAAGTATCCCATTCATTCTTCACGTCGCAGCCACTTAAGTGTTGTCAATCAATGTAACAACTGTAGATAATCTGTGTTAAAAGGCCCCGTAAAAGCCAACGAGCTGCCCGATCAATGGCCACGCTTTCACAATATGATTGATCACATTTCCATCACAAGTACAGCATGTAAATTGGAGATTATGTGCAGGTTCGTCGCAGGATATGGCTCTTAATTATAGGTTACTGAAGGTGCTTGGCCCCTGACAGGCGACCTTTTGATTTTTGTAGCTTTTAGTCTAAAATAGTATGGATATGTAATTGCATATCTGTCTGTGGAAATGTGTGTTTGTTCAAATTTTCAGCCACCCATGCTCGCAATCACGCATGAGTAAACTTATCCTCAATTATTCATTTCCTTACAGCTCGAATACACCTTTTATTAAACTGTGGCAGTATTTACAATGTACAATCACTGAATTATTCCATTTCAAGACACATTTAAAAAGTGCTTTTTAAAAAAAGATTTTGTTCTGAATAAATAAGAGTTTTTTTGACAACACTACAACAACAAACAACAATAAAGCTGCAAATGTGCTCGTCACCAATACACAAAACAAATGCTGAGGTTTTACTGTGATACTACAACACTCTTTTCATATTGCAGCAACAAAATAAAAATACTTTGTACGAGTGGGTAAACAAAAGGAAAACAATCCTGACCTGATGCAATGTTTTGTGTCCCATCAAAAAGAGGAAAAATAAAAGTGGTCTTCTCAAAATTAAAAAAACTTCCATGTTGACATTCAGGCCGGACATTTCTCCACAGTCTGCTGTCTTTCCAAGACTTCAAAGTTCATGTCAGCAGTCTCACAGCGAAGAAGAATCCAAATGATTGAGAACAGAACGCCGAGGTCCTGCATTCCCGGGGGGATCAGAGCAGATTACTGACAGGACGTCCCAAAGGATTCTTTTCACAACAATAGAGTGGTGACGACGCAACAACAAAAAAGGAGATGCTGAAGGTTAGCGGCTGATGGGGAGCTGTGGTAAAGACATGGAGGGATGGCTCAGGTGGCCCGGTGCAGCGAGGACGGAGAACGGATGAGCTGCAAGGAGAAGACCAGAGGAGCAACATCAGTTTGTGGAGCCACGGGTTAAAACACTCTACATGAAAAGTGAAGAAACAGGGGCAGATTTGTATTCTAAGTCCTGAATATATTCAGAACGCACATTTTTAAAACTATAATGCTGTGTTTTGAACTTGGGCCTTAAACAGGTCCAACATGTCTTGTGTAAATTCTTTCAACTCCCCCAATAAAAAAACTTGTTAAATTTCTAGTGATCTTTATTGAATCCTAACCTATTAATCACAGCTTTAATAAACATATTGTCAATGTTGGTAGAAGCATTGAGATATTTTACAATAGAAAAGGTAACGATACTGCATACGATTCTTCATTATTGTTATTATTATTATTATTATTATTATTATTATTATTATTATTATTATGCGCCACTTTCCACCTTCTTTCCCAGTAGGACTTAGATGAGGGTGTTGCATTTTTCATGTGATTTTTTGGTGTTGCTGTTTTTTGTTTTTTCTTGCTGTTTTGTTTCTTTCCGTTAACCGTCAAGTTGGAAATAAGCATTTTTTGTGTTTCTCTTAGTATCCTAAAATACTGTTATGTTTGGCTGTGAATAAGTTTGGCTGAGAATAAGAAAATATGAAGGACAGACCATCTATTTCTATTTTTTTTTTTTCTTATTTAGAAAGGGGCAGGTCATACAGCATAAGATTTTTGTTCTTCTCCCTGCTCCTTTTCGCCCAATGGTGTGGGGAAATTATAAATCCAAGAAAAAATGTACTTTAAAAAATGATATGTAAAATGTATTAAAGCAAAATGACTCATGATGCAGAAACATTATTCCAGTGATTGTTCAACTGCTCCATGATATTTTATTGAATTATAATAAACACGTATGTGGAAGGGTAATTAAACGTTTAACTGGGTATTATAAACTAATCATGTGTCTCTTAAATAAGATTCAAATCTGTTATTTGTAACTACAGCAAACATATAAATGTAGGGTGAGTTAATAAGGACAATATTTCAATCAGAAATGTATTGCAATAGAAATAGGAAATGTCATGAAAAACAGATAAAAGGACCTCAAATGTGTACAAAGAACAGCAGATTATTAATTTAAAGATATTGTAGAATGTACTGTTTTTTTAAACAAATGATTGTCTTCTTTCTTCAACAATAACAAACTTCACAAGTGGGACTGACATAGAGTCCCTAACTCACCGTCCAGGTATCCGTGCAGAGCGAGTAGATGTGGTCGGTCCGGGCTGCTGAACGGTGAGTAGTGGATGTCGTCCGGCAGCGATGGAGGCATCCGGGTCATCGGAGCGCCCTGACAGAAGCCACTCAAAGGCGGCAGCTTTTTGTGTCGTGCACGGCAGTTCTGAAACCACACCTGGTGAAATAAAACAGATAATGTAAACAAGAAGCAAGCAGAAGGGAAATAAACCCAGCAACAAACAGTATCAAAACAGGGTTTGAGTCTTCTCACAAGACCCCATTTGCTTTGTTTGTCTGTGGTAGAGGACTTTACCCATCAGATTAATGGTTTGATATTTTAAAGCGTAAAATGAAACCTGCCTTACTTTGACGTACAAAGAACAAAACAATATAATTGGTCAGGGTTTCATTAAAAAAAAAAAAAATTGCCAAAATCATTGGTTTCCATACACATCTGAGTAGTTTTCTTATTAAATATTGGATACTTTACCCAGTTGGATTCTAAAAACCCTTTAAATCAAGCAGTTTCAGAAGTGAACTAAATCACAGATAAACATCCGTTCATTAAACTGAGAACATTTGGGAACCGCTAGTCGAGATTTTAAAGATTATGAACTCTACATTTCTGTGGGTATTTGTCTGAAATCTCAAATGATCTTCAAAGAGTGTGAACATCCGTTTAGAAAAATAAATGCCCTCATCTTTATCTGCCTTAAAAAATTGAGTGGCAGATAATGCATATATTAGATATAATGTTATGTATTGAGTGTTCAAAGCAATGTTTGGAGTATTGGGAAACCTCACAATGGTCTGTGTGTGTACAAACTGTGATAATCTGAGTGATGTTTCTCTTTTCAAAAGGTTTAGTTTGAAAAGATTTCAGTCCTGAAGAGATAATCCTGTACTGTTCTTCATTCTCAACCTATTCAATTCTGACAACCAGTCTAGTCTTTTTCCCCGGGTTGGAACCATTGCTCTAAAGACTATTGAAATATCATTATGGTGTATTTTTATGTTAAATGTTTCCTACCTGTATGACTCGTCTACTCAGTCCCGTCATTTCTGCAAGTTTCTGTAGAGTCTGAGCATCAGGGTTGTTGTCCTGAGCAAACTGAGACTGCATCACCTGAAAGGACACACAGTCATGATGCCCCACACACACAAACATACAGGCGTTTCACTGAGAATGACTAAACACACACACCTGCAGCTGCTCAGCAGTGAAGGATGTCCGCGCCCTCTTGGCTGGCTTTGGTTGGCAGTCCTGGTCAGAGGGCAGTGCTCCCTCCAGAGTCAGTCCTGTGCCTTTAAGAGGTCACAATCAACACAGGTCTGTCACTTCCCCCACAAGTACATTTCAGTCATTGTGAGGTTACACAAAACAGAAGAGTGATACCTTTCAAAGGCCAATCGTGTTGCAGGCAGGAGCTTTATTTAAATATTACATGTCATTTGTTAGACGCTTTTATCTAAAGTGACTTACATACATTCAGTACTGTGGGCAATCCCCACAGGAGCAATTTGGGGTGAAGTGTTTGGCCAGGGACACAACGACATGCTGACTGCAGTGGGACTCAAACTTGGTACCCCTTGAGTCGAAGTCCAGCACTCTATCCACTGAGCCACAGCCACAACCAATGTAACACAATTAAGATGATTTCTTGCCAACAGTCCAAATAATTTACACCAGTCCAAATAATTTACACCATTACGCCCACATACTCCTCTCTAAAGGCACAGCTTATTGTCTTCTGACTGTGATTACTTTTGGAAAACATTCTTAAATCTTTCCTCTTTTCAAAGCTAAGTTAACCTCAACCATTTCATCTCATGTCGAAATGAGACACTTTATCTTTCAGTTAACAAATACCAAACAGGTATGTTGTGTAGAAAATAAGAGCATTTTGAATCTCTAATTTAAAGTTGGTTGTGTTAAAATATTTGTGATGTCATCCAGGGTGGAAAAAGGCTTCTTGAGTAGAAACCTCGGAGCTCAAGAGATCAAGAGTTATTATTTTGTTCCCTTTCTTGACTCCTAAATATTGTTCTGGTAATCCAGACTGAGGCCATCAGAAATACATGAGCATGTTTAATATGATTGATACCGTTTTCTGCAGCCCTCCGCAGGTTTTCCAGCATGACGTCGTAGTGGCTGCGGCAGAGCACCCTGCCCTCCACCAGGCCAAACTCCTCCCCTGTCGACAGCTGCCTCTTGCAGGAGAAACATGCAAAACAGGCAAGGTGGTACACGCTGCCCCGGGCCCTCCGCACCCAGTCACTGGCAAACACCTGCCGGCCACACTGGGCACACTTAGTGCCGAACCTACTGTGAGGAAGAAGGAAACAGACAGGTGAAGGTCGGCTATAGGTTACAGAGCTCAGCTTAAAGTATGGATGTTGAGTATCTCAAGGTTCAAGGGCTTTATTGTCATATGCACAGATGCTACAGTGTAGATATGGCAATGAAAATGTTAAGTCCTGCAAACTAATTGCAAACAAATCTGCAAAAAAAAAAAACCTTTTCAGTTTTCAGATATGCCTCTTAATCTGTCCGTACTTCTTAATAAATTAGGTTTCTTTGTCTGCAATCATGCATTCATTCTCCCTATAGTCACTATGTTTTAAGTTCTATGAAGAGGACTGAGTATTCAAGTATGACACTCAGTTCAGTCACATGTCGTTTGTGATAATGTGATTGAAGTCAACTTAATTAAAGAATATGCAACATGCAGAACATAAAGGTCCTACAAATATACCATTTTGCTACTATCAAATTATCAAAACTCAAGGACAGGAAGTCCACTCTGCTTAGTTGGTAATGCATTTAAATGGATGGTTGTCTTTCTTGATATTAGAGTCTGACAATCAGTGTTAAAACTATGATCTTGGTTTTCTGGGATATATTATGTAAGATCTTATCAACCAAAAGCCTTTAACCATGCAGAGCATATTTTTCATGACCCAGTGTGTGTTATACTTGATTCCAAAAGTTGATGTTTATAAAGATCAGCTGTAAAAACACCCAGAATAATAAAACAAATTAGATAAAATATAACAGTAAAAGAAAAACGTTTTTATAAACACCAAGGTATAGGAGCACTTAAATACAATCCTGCATAGAAAATATTATCGTTTCCAAAATCATGATGTGTTTATATGCACATTTGTTTTGTCTATAGCTTTCAATATGAAAACAAAAGTAAGGACGATCTTCAGGCATTGCAGGCCTACTAAAACCAATTGGTCACAGAAAGCTTTTACAGATTTGTGAGGATTCAATGGAAGTGGTTCCAAGGTAGAACAACTCAGTCTATCAGAGATCGTTATTTAATTTTCTAATATCAAAAATACATAGATATCTGCCGGAAAAAAAAAACTCTCCGAAACGACACGTATGAACCATAGCTAATAGCTGCGTGTACTTTTTGAGGTTACGTTAAAAACACATTGTTAAAAAAACGAACGGAAAAAAATGGAATAAATTAAAAGCACTAATGCATTGAGCCACGTTAAAAAATAAATTGAATAAGAATATATTGAGGCCTATTACAATAATATGATACATTTCTTTATATGCAGTGACTTCAGTGAATTAAGTTATTATTCCACTCAACAGTTTGCCTTGATTTAAAATGGCATCTGATTAAAAAATGAACTTTACCGATTATTTTACAATAAAAGTCTGTAAAATCGGAATGTTTACATAAAGCTCGCGCTATAAATACAATCAGTAAACAGATGTTTTTTGTTATACCTGAGATAATCCAGTTTGCAGTATATTTCTTTGTTTTTAACGTAGCAGCTGTTGTGTTGGCGCAGAGACGCTCTGCACACGGAACACTCCAAACATCCTAAGTGCCAGTTCAGGTTGTCGACCTGTGGAGATTAAAAACAATAACTAACATAGTTATGCACGCCTGCCTGTGTGTGTGATGCCGATAATCGTACCATACATTTTTATTTAATCAAAACTAAACTGTGGGTTTCGTTTATAGATTTACAAAAGAAAGCAAGTGACCTCAGATGAAAGAAATGCATTGTAACGCTTGAGTAAAATTATCGAGAAATTTGCATATTTTGAGTAGCCTATAGCCTATTGTTGTGCTTTTGTTGAGATCAACCTGAGTAAAGAATAAAAGAAAGAATAAAAGAAAAGCTACAAACCAAATTAAGAGAGGAACATTTAGCTTAAATCTCACAAAGCTTCCTATACATTTTTTCTTCCGATTCTTCTCTTATTTCTCACCTTCAGCAGGTACCGGTCATGGATCTCCATGCCGCAGCTCGCGCACTGGTTCTTGGCCGCCGGAGGAGAGCAGAGGCAGGCGGCCTCCGACGGACTGCACTCCCCGGACTCCTTCTTCACCTCCGACTTAGACTGAGTCAAAATAGACGAAAGAGACGAGTACATTTTATCGTCTCTTGAAAACTAAAACAAATATATTATATTAGGCCTGGGCTAATATATTTAACAGTAGTGTCCCTGCAATAAATGACATTAACTATTTCAGACCTAATAGCATAAAGACCAAGTATTGGAAAAAAATACACTATAGTATAGCCTAATACAAAATAATTATTATATTTTCACAGGTTACAGGTTTTTTTTATCCAATGAATATCATAAATATGTATTGTAAGCGTTTTCTGTTAAATTAGTTGTGCACACATCCACGCATGCGCTTGGAGAAATCAACATGTTGAAGTTTAAAATATATATTATGCCAACAATATTTATTCTTAAAATGTTGCATTATGTGAACCCTAATCCGCAAATTGGAGTGAATACATTGATTTTCAGTGGCCACTTTCCCGATAATGCAAGCATGCAGCCTTTAGTCTTATGATTAAACCTGAACCTCTGCCAAATCCAAAGTCCTGCGGAGGGTAATCGCGTGTAAAAAGGTTCAGGGGAAAGAGGAATGAAAGAACCTTACACAGATTGAAAGACAAATAAGTGAAAAGCTGCAAAGCAAACTCGTCCAGATGTTTGTGACTCACCATTTTCGGGTCTTGAACGCTGCCTATTTGGAGAGAAGATGGAGCTTGCTCTGCGCATTACGCATCTCTGCCCCAACCCACACTATATCCGGTCCAAAACAACGAATAACAGTTTCTCCTGCATTTAAACCCTGGCAACAAAACAGATTTTGAAGCAATTAGAAGAAGAAAAAACCTATATGTGATCGATCATTCCTCTCGTGCGCAAAAGGAGGCTGTATTCCCATGCAATCAAACGCAGTGAAAAGAAAGGATGGCACTATATCTGCAATTAGCGGTGGATTGAAATGCTTCGCGTGATAAGTGGCAACCCGAGTGTCAATTTCATCTGGCAATCAAGAAAAGGCAACCGAGCCACCAAGCTAAGGGAGGAGAAAAAGCGGCACATCCTAATTTCAATAGCTGTATAATCGAAAATCGAAAAATCTCCAAAGTGAAGAGGCTCAATTGGAGATCGGTCTATTCATAACAGACAATGTGCAGAAACTGCAGCTGATCTCGAGGAATAAAGGAGCTTGATTGTCTCGTTCTCTTGATGGACCCATTTAAACACTTGAGGCTCCCCTTGGTGATTACAGCTGCATTCACAAAATGCCAAAAAAAATTGCGTTTGGGTGGCAATCCGGAGTCCGTGTTGTCCTTCCTTCGGTTGAAATTAACAGGAATGCAATATTATGTTAATTATCAGCTACGGTATAAATATTGGAGGCAGTGAGATAAGAAGAGGTGGCCTATATGGGAGACAAAAACATCTAGTTCATACATGGAAAACCTCCCAAAAGCAGCGAAAACATCGTCCAATAACAGTTTCTCCAGAACATCACAGGTAAAAGATCCAAATAATTCCGCGAGACATTGTTCTCCATAAACTTCGTGGGGATCAAACCAGTGTGAGCTTCAGTGTCCGCTGTGGTTCCCCGCCTCGACTCAAAGTGTACACCCAGTTCAGTCAGACAGGATGTGATGCTGCCCATTGGACCAGACCCGCAGGTTTACAATTCTTTACTGAAGGGCCATACACACATTTGGGACCTGAATTTATTAAATAAATAAAAACGAAAATAATGGGGAAAATCTGTCTGGAAACGCCCACTTTTCATAATATAAATGTATTCTTTTCTGACATGATGGTTGCAGATGAAGAGCAAGTGTATTGAAATCACTTCACTATCTGCTGATTGCAGAGTGATGGAGGGTGAGTGGTGTTAAGATAACGAGAGAGCTATAGCTGCTATTATCTATCCTATAATTAATTTTTACATGATTTTAAGCACTCTTATCTTTTTTTTCTGTTCAGTTTGGAAAAGTGTCACATAATGCACATACTTTTTTTATTTCGCGGGATTTTCAAATAAGTCTCTTTCACGTTCATGAGGATTTAAGTGCTGTTTTTAGCTTGAGCTCGTCTGATTCATAGAGAAGTTAGGTTGTGTTTCACGGAAAGCGAAACAGTTGACATTTCAGAGATTTCTTCGGATCAACTTTAAGTTTCTTTCCTTTTGTGTTGAAGGTCTTACACTAAAGTCACTATAATTATGAAACTCCCCACACCTACTAAGTGGGAACAGATATACTTAAAGTAAAGGTTTCCATGAAATCAATGACACTTTAATTTTTATTGATCACTTAAAAAGCATCTCTTACAGCAGAATTGCATTGTCTCAGTCTCTTTGTATTGTGAGAGTAACACACTTTGGCGGCTAGGTGCATTAACTGTAATTACCAGATGGAGAAGGGTCAACTGGAAGTGGGCTGGTCAAGATGAAGGAGGGCTTAAAGGGGGAAAGAGTGTTATTTCACCTCCATCATCATCAGTCTTCAGTGATAATGATGTGCAAGAGTGAAGGGTTTTGAGCAGTTTAGAGTGATAGCAGTTTTTATCTATTTTCTTACCAGTGTAGGCCTCTCCAGAGAATGTGCATTTTTTAAGTTTGAACCTGGGTAGATATAAAGCAATAAAGCTGTGGTTTGAGGGCATTTTCATCCTTAAAACTGCACAAGTATCAAAAAGCCTTACTTTTTGCTTTACCACAAATGTTACTGTTGTGAAACCTCCAAACATGTTTTTATCTCACCATTAACTAAAGCAAGGGTTTTGTCAAGATTAAGTTTAGAAAGATAATCGCAGATAGTAAAAAATATAGTGAGAAAAGATTGTGGTCATTTAAAAAGAATAAATCAGCCTGATGTACGTGTAGCTCTCTTCACGACACAGACACAGGTCGGTTCTTTAAAACGGGAGTTTATTTCTTGGAGTTTTCATCTTGTAGCCTCCCCTCTTCCATTACGCAGCGAGAACTACAACAACAAATTACACATATACATAGCCAAACACATTAGCATGGTGTGCTACACATATATGAATGAAAATATATAAAAGAAAATAGGACACATGAAAACATAAAACAAAAACCTCGTTGGCCTCTTGTCGTGAAAGGAGATTAATCTTAAAAGTTCCTTTTCCGAATAACCTTGTCAAAATTATAACTTTGTCACAGACTTCAGCAGAGCTTCAAATAAAGACGTCAACCCACGTTGAGTTGTCCAGTGTATCAACAAAACAGGCAGTACCAGTACATGAACAAACATTAGTTCCTAGGCACAACAAACACTTACGCATATTGGTTTAACATATAAAACAAACTGTATTAAATCATGCCATATTTAACGATTATAATATTACATGAAATAAAGTATTTATTTATCGAATTTAACTATGAAATTAATTGTGTTATTCTTTTTAATCAAGGCAACTTTGTTACGTCATTTACACTCCCACCAAATCACTCATGAACTCAAATGTGGGATTTTCGTTAAAAAAAATGCAAATAAACAGTCAAGTGTTTTCTGTGTGTATGACTATACTCTAATGTATGGGACTTAAGTGGCCTGAAGTAAGGTGACTACCTTATGAATAGGTATTTCGAGGTAGACTAGTCTAGTGTTTGGTTTTCCTTTATCAAGTGTAGTGTTACTGACTAGTAACTTCAGCTTTCGCTTACGCTTTTGCTTACGCTTACGCTTTTGCTTACGCTTTCGCTTTTGCTTCCACTCGTTTCTTGGTAGGCTGTCATCTCGCAGAATGACAATGTCATCTACTTGTGAATTCTGTAATGCCTTTTGCCTCTGCCGCTGTTGGAGATTTAGCAGGTATTCTCGTTTCCATCTTTGACAGAATTCATTGGCAAATAATTGCATTCTTCTTTCTTCAAGGCTAGTTGCTTCATTAGTTCTTGGCCGAAATCCCTTGGATTCTCCTGCAAATCTCTTGAGTCTTGCGACGGCTCTCATTTCCATGGACTAGTCAGAAAAGTTAGAGAAGCGGTTCACCATTGAATTTTCTTCCATAGTCTTGACTGTGTGAAAATGAACTTTGCGAAGTTCAGGATTGTTTGTTTCTACTTCTCCCACCTTCTCTTCACATGGGAGGTTCAGCTGGAAAAGAATGTCAGGTCATTTTAGCGAGTTAGACTCTTCGAGCTGAACTGCACTCAGCCCCTTTGAGGCGTAGTCGGCTGGGTTATTTTCTGTAGTGTGTTCAGTGAAGTCAGACTTGAGAACTCTGATTATGTATGTTGAATTGATCTCTTTGACTTGAGTTCTGCACACAAAGTGTACTTCTTTATTCAGCTTAACTGCTGGCTGTAAAGCAGGTATTACTTGTCGCACTATGATTCTGTGACTAGTTCCTGTTGTGTCACAGTTGTCTTTTGCTGGATTCGAGGAGCCGATGATACTCCAGCCAAGATCCGTCCGCCATGCATATGGATAATTGTCTTCAACGGATAGGATTTCTCTTGGAAGGAGGGCTTGCTGACAGCTATATCCGATTAAAAGACCTACTTCGCAATCCAATGGTGGTGGAATCTTGCCTGCCAACTGTTCCAAATGTGTAGAGCCGTCTCCGAGATAGGAATGTGTGATTTGTCAACTGGAATGAACTCTCTTGTGAAAAGAGTGGGCAAAGGAATCCTTTTTTCCAGGTCGTATCCCCTCACTTGAAGATGTGTCAGTTTCTGACAGGGTATGATTGTTGACTTTGTTGACATTGTAGGAAGCCGCAAACGAACATTTTCTTTGTTTGTGTCGAGATTTTGGGCCACTTCATCTAGAATGAAAGTTGTGTCACTCTGTGTGCCCAAGAGTGCGTAGACAAGAACTTCTTGTTCTGGCTGTTTTGTGGATGAGACCCAGACTGGTATCATTGCGGACGTTTGTGTGCTTGGGCCTATGACTCTGTTGGTGGTTGCAACTATTTCTTTGGTGTCTGTTTTGTCCTTTGAGATATCGTCTCCATTAAAGGTTGTTGACCTTTTGCCTTTGAACTTCATCATGCAAACACGTTCGATCTCTCCTCTGACACTTTTCACATGTGCCTTTGTCATTGCACCCCTTTGACTGATGACCAGTATTCAAACATCCAAAGCATAGCCTTTCTGCATGCACAAACTTGATGCGATCTTCAACTGTCTTTTCTACAAACCTTCTACAGTTTGGGAGGACATGTCCTGTTCATTTTCAGAAGATGCATGTTGGGATGCAACTTTGTGTTGTGTTGTGGACAGTGTCTTTGCTTGAATAGTTTGGCTTCTTGGATTCTTTGTTTTTTTCACTTTCGACACTCCTGATAGCTTGTATCGAGGATATGGGATCACATGTGAGATCTGCTTCCTTTGATATGAAGTCTACAAATACTTTGAATGGTGGGTAACCAGTGTTTGCATGTCTGGCCTCCATTGCTTTTCGGTTCCAGCTGGATACCAACCAATCCGGCAGTTTCATGAGGATCTTTTGACTCTCATTGCAGTCATTCAGTACTTCCAATGTCTTAATGTGGGGCATTGCAGCCTCACAGCTCTTAAGGAAGTCTGCAAATTCTCTTAGTTCGCAGCCATCTTTAGAGCCTATCTTTGGCCATCCATGTAGCTTGTCTCTGAAGGACTTCCCAATAATAAATGGGTCTCCGAAACATTTTTCTAACAGCTGCCAGGCAGAATCATATGCTGCTTTGGTGCCTAACTGGAAGAATCCTTCTCCTGCTTTCTTTGCAGCACCTCCTATGTACTTTCTTAGGTATTACAGTTTTTATTTCTGTGAAATGTTTTTCCTGTCGATTAAAGTTTGAAAGGATAGTTGCCAGTCTTTGAATTTCAAAGGATCTCCAGTGAATAATGCAGGCTCTGGTGTTGGAAGGTGATTTGCACTTATTGGTTCTGCTAGTATTTTAACCAAGTCAGCACTATTCTGCATCTGAGCTAAGGATATTGAGGTTGGTAGAGCTTGTGGTACTTTCTGTGGACTGTGGAGACTATAAGCTTGACTTGCAGTTTGTAGAGGTTGAGGTATGAATGGAGGACTTGAAGCATTGAGGACTTGTGCTGTTACTGGCTGAGACTGATAAACGAATGGTGGAGTTGTCGAGTACAGAGCTTGGGTTTCTCTAGCTGGTTCAACATCATACAGTGAATCCATTGTTTCACAATTTGCTTCTATTCGATTGTACACCTTGACTCGAGCTCTTGCGGCTTTGAGCTCTTTAACCTCTTCTAGGAGTTCAAGCTTTCTGCGCTTCTCTTACATTGCCTGTTGTCTGGCTTGCTTTTCGAACTCAAATTGTGCCAGCTGTTCTTTATCTTCACTCTCCAGCCTTTGAAGTTCTGTTGCTTCCTTTTCTTGTTCACCTAAAACTGCTAGGACTTCCTGAGATGCAGCGGCTTCAGCTGCAGCTTCAAATCCTTTGACTGAGAGAAGACTAGAATGAGCGGAGCTACATTTCGATCGACGAGACAGTGGAGATGATGAAGAGTCAGTTGAGTTTAGAACAGATCCAACATCGGGCCAAGATTCTTCCTCTGAGTCTGCTCTATTCTCTTCAAGCTGTCTCTCTGCCTTTCGAATAATGAATCCTGAAAGTTATATGCATGTATCAACTCTGCGTCGCAGGATTGGTTCAGGAGTATGCATGAGACGTAACTCTTCATATATGGCTTTTACATCTGAGCAAGTGCTTTCTATATTTGCAATAAGCTCTCTCAATTCATCCTTGGAGGCATCATCCTTCAGTGTTTCTTTGCCTATTCTCACATGGTACCTCCATTTCTCATAGACGATTCTGTAGCAACGTTTTACACTTTTCAACTTTTCAGCTTGGAGTTATTTTCCCTTTTCTGTTAGTGTTGGAGTTCTTTCACTTCTTCGTGGCTCTTCCACTTCTTCTGCCAACTCTGTTTCTGTCGTTTCAAGTTGAACAGATGATTTGGAATTTTGAGGCAGGTCTCAGTCACTGCTTCTGACATTTTGAGATGACTTAATAAGTTATAATCTACTATAATAGAGCATATGTAACTACTAAGCTTGAATTGGATCTCTGAATGTATAAATGTAAGCTACAGTAGGCATAAATGTGAGTAATCAGTGAGGTTATCAAATGTATGCACTCCTTAACAAGTTTAACTTGACCTCAGCTTACAACAAAATAACAGGAATAAGATTTACCTTGCTACTAATAAACCTTAAATGTAGTGAAATATGCTTAGAAAGGCATTAAATCACAAATATTTTGCCAAAGAAAATGTCTTTGTCATCAGTGGAATAACCCTTTAAAGCTTAAGTAAATTGTCCTTTATGTTTAATACCTTTCATAAAATGTGAAAATGTCCTTCTTTTTTAACTTGAACTTATAAATAATATCTTCTTTCTTATTATTAACTTATAACTTCTTTACTTTCTTATATGATTAATTTTCATCTTTAAACCCTTTGACATGTAACATTCATGAACACCAACACATTAGCTTCATCACCAGCATATAGGCTTAGTATAGATCACATGTGTCAAACTCAAGGCCCGGGGGCCAAATCAGGCTTTTGGTGGATTTAATTTCGGCCTGCAGGATAATTTCTAATTACTATTAGATCTGGCCCGCCGGTATTTTGCACGCACACGTTCACTCTATCCTGAGGATTTCCTCAGCTCAGAGCCTGACCCCAAACATTGATGAACTTGCACCAGAGATGAGATGCCAAGTATCTGGCCTGAACTAGCATCACAGAGCAGCAAACTGAGTTTCAATGGATGTTTCCTTCTGCACTTTTGTTCTTGAGACAACATGGCATGTTTGGTTTGTTCTTTGAGGGAAATCGTTTTTTTGAAGCTGTTGTTGGACTGTGGAAAAATGCAATCATAAGAAATGACTCTAGAAAAGCTGCAGATAGAGCCATAAGAAATGAATGCAACTGCTGATTTAATGTTTCATGTTGTTTTTATAGGCAATAATTTAAGCTTTGTTAGTTCCAGGTTTAATATGTGCAATAAGTTCATTTCAATACGTTTTGCAATAAACATTGAACCAGTCCGGCCCTCGACTAGTACCATTTTTTTTATTTTGGCCCACTGTGTATTTGAGTTTGACACCCCTGGCATAGATGATAGACCTGACTCCTTAGCCGCTTTCACACCAAGTACTTTGCTGTACTTAGTTCCCAGCACTTAGTTCCTCCATGGAACTGAAGAGCAGATCGCATTCACACCGGAATAAGTCCCTGAGGGAAGATTACGCAAATGAAGCCGCTGACGTCACTTCTTCTTCTTCTGCTTTGGATTTACTGGCAGGCCGCAAACAACTTCACGGTGTATACTGTCACCCGAAGTCCCTGGCCGGTAGCCCCCGGAGTTGGGGACTGGCCTCAGTAGAAGTTGCTGGGACTCCCAGCAGCTTCTACTGAAGCCTTCCGAGTAAATCGCCAGTACGCCGACACCTCCTCATCACTCCACCGCTCCCATGTTTTTTTTTGTGTTGCCATAAGTTATTCTCTCTCCGTTGGTGCGCGGGGCTAATGCTAATGCAAGCAAATACAATGGCGGCTTCACAAAACTTTTCTGAGTTTTACGGGGCGTGGTTTTCAATTCGCCCAGCCAATCAGAAATTGGTACTTTTTTCTCCCCAGGAAAGTACCACCTCTCTAGCAGGCACTAAAAAGGGGGTAAAAGTTCTCATGAACTAAGTTCTCTTTTTGGTGTGAACACAAAATCCCAGGAACTATCGGAACTAAAAGGGAAAAGTACGGGGAAAAGTACTCCGGTGTGAAAGCGCCTCTTATTTGCAATTTCCTGATTAACCACTTCTCACACCACCTTTAACTTGAAGGATGCGGTAGAGCACTTCCTGGCTTTATCCTGAAATGTTGCGACTTTGACAAAGGTTGCGTTCCGATAATCCAAAAATCAGCTCCTAAATTCTAACCCTATCTCCTATTCCTTGACCTCTGAGTGAAACGTCACGGGATTAAGGGATAGTGGATAGGAGAATTCAAAAGGACTTAGGAGAAGAGACTGCGGTACTTTAGAGAATCCGAATGCACTTTCACTATCTGACGTGTTTATGATGTGCCAGCGGACGTCATTATGTGTGTCTGCTGCTGTGGTGAAACTATGGAAACTACAGTGTTCTATACAACGGACTACATGGATGTTTAATAAGAACGAGGGACTCATCTAGAGACTCTGCACCATGCTCTGATGCTGTTGTTTTATGCTTTATGAACGTGGACAACAGAGAAACATATTCTTCATGACCAAAGTTGGGATTGAAATAAAAAAGGAAAGTGAACTTTATGCTCATCACCCTCTCCTTCCGGTCCACATGAATACAAATGATCCCAATATGTATGATTGTATAAAAATATCTTTAAATCAATACAAATGTATTTATTATAAACGTTAGTCCTTAACACCTATCACTGTGTACATCACCATTCAAACATCTTTTAAAAGTTGAACAAACCCCACACAGCTCAGTGAAATGTTGACTTTATTTGATCATTTCAGTAAAAACTAACGTTCATATTTCTATTTTTGATTATAATACTGATGAACGTTCAAAACAAAGCACTTTGGCAACTTACCACATACGTTTTAAAATGCTTAATAAGCACCGTAACTTTCATGATATAATTTCTCCGTCATAATCGTTTGTTTCCGTGAACGGCCGACTGTTGTGTGACGCAAATGCTGCGGCTGCAAGGCATTGTGGGACAGCATTTTCTCCTCTCCTTTCGGTAAGGGAGGTCCAGTGGTTCCTAAGCTAAAGGAGGTTATAAAGGAAGTTTGAAACCTCCTTTCCTTTCATTTGGAGAATTGGAACGGCACTTAACATGGCTGCCACTGACGTACTTCCGGGTCATTTCACTTGGTTAAGAAGGTTCCTAAGCTAAATGGACTATTGGAACGCAACCAAAGTCTAATCACCGTAGCTTGCGGTCGTCATGCCGACAGTGCACTGCTGGCGTTGCTTCTCTGATGTACTGGACGGTCCTTGAACGCAGCGTCGTCTCTCGCTGCAGTCTCGTTGTCTTTCCCACCCGCGCTGAGCAGGCGAGTTCTCACTGTAGCTCTCTTCACGACATTATTTCTTGGAGTTCTCATCTTGTAGCCTCCCCTCTTCCGTTACGCCGTGAGAACTACAACAACGAATTACATATACATAGCCAAATATATTAGCATATTGTGCTACACATAGCCTATATGAATGAAAATATATAAATGAAAATAGTAGTCTACACATGAAAACATAAAACAAATGCCTCGTTGGCCGCTTGTCGTGAAAGGAGATCTTAAAAGTTGCTTTTCCGATATAACCTTTTCAAAAATTATAACTTTGTCACAGACTTCTGCAGAGCTTCAAATAAAGACGTCAAACCACGTTGAGTTGTCCAGTGTATCAACAAAACACGCAGTACCAGTAGGCTACATGAACAAACATTAGTTCCTAGTCACAACAAACAACAAACGCGTATATTGGTTTAACATATAAAACAAACTGTATTAAATCATGCAATATTTAACGATTATAATATTACATGAAATAAAGTATTTATTTTTCGAATTTAACTATGAAATTAATTGTCTAATTATTTTTAATTAAGGCAACTTTGTTACGTCATTTACAGTATGAATACAATTTTCACCAAGACACCCAAATCCTCAAAAACACCTTCAGTCTTACAATATAAACAAAACAGTCTCCATTAAATTCAGCCTAACCATATGAAGTATAACATTTTTTAGCATAACATTTTTGAATAATGGAAATAGCTAATTGGAACATTTACAATTTCATGACAATGAACAGTTTGTTGATGAAGAGAGTGTTCAGAAAAGTCAGATGTTTTCTGACTGAGTGAAAGTTTGGCATATAAAACATCATGTATCATAATTAAAAGTGCACACGTTTTCAGAATCCAAATATAATTTGAGCATTAATGTGTGAATACATAACTTTATTATTGCAGCTTGTACAGGTGCTGATTGTCAATACTTTATATGCCTGGGTTCCCTGAATTAATAATAATATATCATAAATCAGTTGATGTATACTTTGTATTAATTAACTGAATGAGTAGAGTAATTAAAGCTATCAAATAATGATAGTTAAGTAAAAGTACAACATTTGCATCCAATATGTTGGGAAAGTATAAAGTAGCACATAATGGAAGGACCAACATTATAGTACAGTATTTGAGTAAATGCACTCGGTTGCATTGGATGTGATCAAAAGCTTAAAAAAATGTGGCAAGAGGGCTTTAAGAGAAAATGAAAGTAAACCCTAGACTGATGAGATGTTTATCCCTGCTGCATGGAAACTTAACACTAAAGAAATATGCATTATGCTTCCTGTACTTCACCCTTAGAGAAATTCCTCCTCGAAGACCTGACAATAGTGATTGGT
The DNA here is from genome assembly GCF_949606895.1 of Notothenia rossii. Taxonomy (NCBI): domain Eukaryota; kingdom Metazoa; phylum Chordata; class Actinopteri; order Perciformes; family Nototheniidae; genus Notothenia; species Notothenia rossii. The sequence goes on from NC_136909.1 coordinate 28,328,722, forward strand.
CACTTGTTGCATTATAAATAGCTCTGTAAATGTGTGTGTGTGTGTGTGTGTGTGTGTGTGTGTGTGTGTGTGTGTGTGTGTGTGTGTGTGTGTGTGTGTGTGTGTGTGTGTGTGTGTGTGTGTGTGTGTGTGTGTGTGTGTGTGTGTGTGTGTGTGAGAGTACTCTGTCCTGCAGCCCCTGCCCTTGTCTGCGATCTGCACAAACAATGAGCCACCACCACACTGCCACAATAAAAACAAACTGTAACACATGCTTAAGCTATTAGACTCATCCAATTGGCCCCAGTGGACAGCTTGATGGCTGGTATGACAACAATGTATGACGTGAGACCTCCGCTCGCTGTGGAGGTGCACAGAGGTTCAAATGAGGGCAAAATCTTTGCTTAATGTGCTGGATGTTGGGAAACAACCGGCATTAAGGTGGGTCCTTTTGTCCCAACTGAAAAACAATGCTTGTATAACATATTGGCCTTCACTCAATTCAATCTTAAATATAATATTGGCTACTACTGTAAGTCCTTTCCATGGGATTAATTTGGAATAGCATGTGAACAGCCAAAAGACGTCATCTGAAATATCCATAAAGTTAGGAATGTTTTTTTTAGCTTTGTATTGTTGAAAGCAACAAGGCTCTCTATATGGTTTTTGGAAGCGGTTTGAATAATTATTTTTGTTATCGTTTCTCATTGACATAGTGTACTAATGACGTCTTAAAAAATATACAAAAATAAATGTTTACAAAAGCAGGTAAACCCTTCATTAGAAAACAAAGCCTAATGCAATTTTTAAATAAAATATATTATGTATATGTATATTAGTCTTTCTTACTGGTTGCAGCCTGAGTTTGTGCACATTTAATCCAAATATGATCTCGGCTTGGGTACTTGGAGAATCATCTGCAGCATTTTGTATTATAAAGCAGTATAACAGCAAAGAGTATATGGGAGGAAATGTTACATTCTCATGCTATATTCATCTTGGTATCCTAAAATATCAGACTGATGATGACTCATTAGAGGTGATGAAAACATGATGATCGTGAAAGTGCAGATTGGATTAGTTTTTGAGTGTTCAAATCCTAATAAGTAATAGTTTACCTAAATAATTAACCCCCCGCCAACACATACAGTAGAAATATTCATATTCAAACACACGCGCATATTTGTTTTATCTGTTCTGCTGCTTTTATACAGTATATTATTATGTTTGTTTGTTGAACCCCATTTGAAAAAGCACAAACAAACAGAGCCTGCCAGTTACCTGCAGTTCATGATTTTGTCCAGCTCTAAGTCGAGGTGCAGACAAGATGTGCAGGGTTCATACTCTTTTCTCCAATGATTGCATGTTACAGAACCGGCAGAAAGCCACGTAACAGGGATGACTGATGCTCTGCTTGGCATGTTGGCTGAAAGAAAATGTTTGGAGAAGGGTGGAGCAAGACCTAAATGCAACACCAAGGTTTTATCTTGTTTTTGTAGAGGTTTTGCCAATGAAGTCTATGACAATATTTTTAGATGTTTTTAGATAAGAGTTGGATCTGAGGCCAGTCTGTGTGAGAACAGGGCTTGAAAAAACGATTTGCTGCAACAACTATGGTTACCTCCTTAAAACCTGCATTCCCAAGAGATTTCCAGGGTAGCCAAAGGGTATTTTTTAAGTTGCCAGGTGGTACGCGGAAATCCTCAAAAATGATACGTATACCAAATGATTGGCATATTTATAATAACCAGCATCTGCCCCTCAAAAAGATTTAGCTATAACACACTCACATTTGCATTTATGAATGAACAGTAGTTAGCAAACAATAGTAGAAGTTAAAGTTTGCCAAAGCTAATGGAAAAGGGTTTAAACAGTAAGAGATGGTCTAAGTTCCCTATAGTATGAATAAACAGTTAAAATAGGTATCCTCAAATGAATAAACAGCTAACATAGTTAGCTAAAAGCAACGGATGAACAGTTAAAGCAGATGGCTAAAAGTAACGGATAAACATTTCAAATGGTTAGCTTAAAAGTAACTGATAAACATTTGAAATAGTTGGCTTAAAAGTAACAGATAAACATTTGAAATGGTTAGCTTAAAGCAACGAATAAACAGTTAAAACAGATAGCTAAGAGTGTAGATGAACACTGAACTAGTTAGAACATTAAAAAATTACCAAACTGTTTAGTTTAAAAATAATAAACCGTTTAAATAGTTGAAAACTGATGAATGAATGGTTGAAATGAAAGTGGAAGCCTAGTAGTAGGCCTAAGCAAGCAAATATGACCAAGGTAAACACTGAGGTTGTGTTCACCAAACGTTGGTCTAAAACCTTTTTGGTGATGTGTGCAAGAAGATTTATGATTTTCAGAGGGAGTAACTGCTGAGGATGTGAAGAAGCAAATGAAAAATACAAGAAAATTGACACAGCCAGTGAATGTTTGCCTATGGGAGCTTGTTGCAGATTCAGTTTGACATTTGAAGACTCCCCATCGTCCAACATTCAACAGGCTGCATCTACTCTGAAGTCAAACCCATCTAGATTACAGTCCTGCAGCCAAGCTTTCAACAAACAAAGGAAATGGCACATTACACCATCCCTCTCTCTGAAAAGTTGCATTGGAGAGAAGAAAAAACCTCTGAAGTTATTTAACAAATGCAAGTTTATTTGAAGTACAGACAAGGAAAAATGAAGGGGATTTTTTTTCAGGGCTTGCACTCCATATGACAGCAATTTAGGGGTATTGTGTATTTTGGCCCAAGCGTGTGGTCTATGATAGATGACAGGAGAGAAAATCACGAGCCGCTGGCTTGAGCACAGACACGCAAATTGCTTTCAGCTGATTGCTATATTCTGCTTGATATGTATCAAGTGGATTACAGTATGCCTCCCTATTTACAGCCAGGAAGCAGCTGATCAAGTCCACTAACAGAGGGGAGAAAGTAAAAACCCCTCGAGTGGCAAGTGAGCACTGTGGAATTAGGTGTATCCTCTGCATCTTGTTTGACCCACCACACCAAAAGAGCCAACATCCCGAGATGCAGATGTGTCATGATAATCCCGAACCCACACAGATATTGGTTCATTGTGAAACTGATTTTTACAAAGAACCAATGTTATAGTGCAAGTTAACACATGTGAGGCCTGCAATAACTGATTTTCTTTGGCTCTTCGGGGCACAGGAAACAAGATATGAACACAACACTGACACTAACTCTTTAGGTTCATTTGGTAAACCTGTTAGCAAATTGTAGCTTATTTACACACCATGTCATGTCACTGTCCACGTGATGAATGGGACTCCTATATTCACTATTAGTAACCCGTTATAATAACTTTAATTGATAAATGGTAAATTGAATGAAAACTTCAGTTATTTGTTATTATACTGATAACATACAATTATAATGAATTTATGGATTTTCTTTTCTTATTTTTACTGCTATATTTTGGTAAGGGCAAAATCTTTATTTAATGTGCTGGATGTTGGGAAACAACCGGCATTGAGGTGCCCTTTTGTCACAACTGAAAAACAATGCTTGTATACCATATTTTTGATTTTATAATGTGTGAAAAAATAAACTGTTAATAAAAAATGTACTAACATAGCCTTATCTAATTCTTATGATCTATTCTAAGAAAACAACCTTAGCAATATCATCATCGTTTTGGCTTTACATTTATAACATAAATCCTCAGTTAGGGGTGTGGAATTTGGGACTAAATGCCTGACATCTCTGCCTCTGAAGCTCTGAGTTCTTGACTGTCTTTTTTCAATCTGTTTCTCACTAGCCAAAAAGTTGGACATCCATTAGCAAGTTGCTGAACCTCTCCCAGCTTTAGGATCTCCGATCTTTTGCTGAATCTGACCTCTAACCTCCTTTAATACAGCTGAAGTGCAATTGACCCCTCAATCTCAGAGGAGAATTTCTTTGAGCTTTTATTTTAGTTTTACATGACAAAACATTGAACTGTTTGAACATGGAGGTTTATAATGCTCATTGGAAATAGTTGTGGTATACATAAGCAATGACATGTAATATAATTCAATGGGCAGCACTCAATGTAGCAGCAACAATATGACAATATTACTCAAATTGTTCAATATCATGAGCAAAACGTATTGGTGTGATTTTGATTTAGCTCAGCTTGCTGCCTCTGATCAGGATCCAGCTCTTTACCTCCACTCTAGATATGTTTGATGACTCGGGTCAGTGTCAAAGATCAGCTACTTACCCAATCAGGTAACTAGCTCCAGAAGGAAAATTACCTTCTTCCGACCACTTGCACTCACCTGCAGTGACCCGGAGCAATCAGAGGTGAACAGGGCTCCTAATTACGGAGACCCCTTTAGGTCAGTACAGGCACACCCCACACTCGGCACCACCCAGCCTCCTGCAAAACCACCTCCCCCAGACAAGGCCAACTCTGAGTTCAAGTGTTTCAACTGTCACATCAAATAGGCTCAAACGTTGAGATTTCTTGCGCAGGACGCATTGTTTGTTTAGTTTGATGCTAAGTGCAATATCCTGCCACTCTGTTGATCCGAGCAGAGCTTGGTAGTCAGGCCGTGTCAAGTAGAGGTGGCCTGCGTCGGGCACGCTCGCACTCTGATCAGCCGGGGGAAGTGTGGAAGGTGGAACAGGAAACAGAGCACTGGAAAGGATCTATAACCTGGAGCACAACCAGGTTTCCCCCACTGTTTATTTTGATAGAAATGACCCTGGTCATGCAGCAGGAGTACGCGTGATAAAGCAGAGACTGCACATTGTGGCATATTATGAATTTTTATGGTAGCTTCTGGTCAAGTGAAACGTGATGGATGCTCAGCTAAAAATGTTTGTGTTTCATGTACCCTTAACTTTTGAGGGTGCTTGAATCCATGAGCACTTAAGATGTGGTGTGTGTGCAGAGTGAGTACATTACAGTGAGGGGACTCTTTTCCGATGGAGAACTGTGCCAAATCTCTGACAGATGATGAATGTCTCGCTCTATGCTCTCAGATTATTTGCCGAATGTAGTTTAAAAAGGTCTGAGGACTGAGTACAATATGCAGTCCCAGGGACCAATAATAATTTATAATATAAGAGGGAATTCAAGTGAAATAACAGCAAAACAGACTCTTATCAGTAGTGGGATGTGACTTAGTACATTTACTATTCAAATATTCGTTTTATGTTTTCATTCTTGTGCTTCATTACATTTTGGTGTACATTTTGTTCTCTTTCCATGTCATTTATTTTGACAGGTTTGTTACTTGCTAATTTAATGAATAAGATTATTAATGCAAAATACAATCAATTTATGAAGTATTTGTATGGATATGTTGATAGTAGCTGCACCTTTACTACTGTATGCATCTATAACAATAGGGACATTAGAGGGTGGAGTAATTGTGAGGAAACCAAAAATGGAACAATAGACTTCATGAATGAAAATGTGAAAGTGTTAAAACTGTAAGATGAAAAAAACACTTAAACTATAGACAACACTGTGGTAGCAACCTGTCATCATCTGGAACATGTTTACTAACGTAATCAATAAAGTCAGAAGTAAAATCATTTTGTCAAATGGGGCCTTATTTAGCTTTTATGGGTTTTCCATTTCCTGTAGTGTGTTAAACAGGTTTTTGTGCAAGTAAATGATATGCAAAGGCTAAAATCCCAAAGTTCCCTCCAGAGAGAGTTTCCCTCCCTCAGGGCGGGTTGGCTCTTAGCAGTTGACCAATCACAACAGAGCGGCCAGCTAACCAATCAGAGCAGGCTGGGCTCTGGGTGAAAAGAGGTGCTGCAGCACAGGCAGTATGAGAAAAATAAAGAGCTTTTTAAACATTAAAGCATGGAGATATGTCACAGTAGACTAGAGGCACAACATACAATTATAAAACCTTAAAGTGAACATAATACGGCCCCTTTAAAATGTAACTTATTTTTCAGAACGACTCAAGTCGCCCTCTGTTGACCATTAGAGAGAATGCAGGTTTAAGGCATTTCTTCATTGGCTTCGTTTTGGATAATATGCTACTGCTGGCATGTAAGAATGTTAGGCAGGATAGCTAAAACAATGAATTAAATTTTACTAAAAAGCTCCATAAACAGGTAGACTGCAGGCTCAGATGATTATTCTCTGTTGATTTGTCACCTTTCACTTTACAAAATGTCATGTACAGTAATACATTGTTCATGAAGAAAATATCCACTAGAGCAGCTGAGTTAATGTTACTTTCCCTGGCTTCTTACAAGTGGAACACCAGCGGACTCCAGAGGAGGTCTGTAGTCCTTTACAATCAGCTTCTTCTCAAGGTTTAACAAATGATACCTGGCTGGCTGTTTAAGGACCCACCACTGTGTGGTTTTGACAGAAACTTGATCTGAGATAACACATGATGCCCTTGCCTGTACGCCTATCGCCTCTCCGTCAGTTTGCTTGGCTTGTTCAACAACTGGACAGGAAGTCTGCTAATCTGTAACCAGAGCCGGGGGGAAGGAAGAAGTCAGGAACCAGCCTTCAGTGCTTTCACCAATCGTATTCATCACCAAAGCCGGGCCGAGGCTGGTTTAGAGCGGGAGCACGGCTTAACTAAACATCTTCTCCATAAAATAAATGCTTCCAGGTTACTCCCAGTCCAGGTTCCACACAGAGGAGCATCTGATCTCAATTAGCAGGAGTGCTATAGGAAGCAGTGAGGCTCGGCCTGCAGCCTGAGCCAACAGCACCATGGCAACCAGCAGCACGTCGACGAGCCCCGCGCAGATACGAGGCCTTTTCAGGCCCTTGTAAGGCGGGAAATGATGATTCGATAATTAGTTCCTGATGCCTCCCTCCTATTCTTTTTCATATCAATCATGTCTAGGAAACAGAATGCAATTCAAATACAGTTTGAAGCTGGAGAGATTGGTTGGTATACTAAACGTCTATTTAAGAGTGTGGATGCCCTGTTTACACTAGGTTTTCCAGTGCAAAACTTCAAGACTAAACACTAGAAAACCTTATGCACTGAAAAGACAAAAAACACTCTCAGAATTGATGGTCCTGCTGGAATATTTTTATAAACGCAGACTTAAATAGCCTGTGACACGATTTTTCCCCATCATCCAAACCCATCAATTTGAGTAAATATTGTCCCCTTGAAAACCGTTACTGAACTGATTTTGGATATTTGTACTTTGATAACCATTAATCTGCCCTTCAATGTTGACAATTTCCTGGATCTTTTCGGGGATTCTTCAAGTCCCGCCAAATTATGGGTGACGTCAATGCGGGCACAGCGCTCCAGCTGCACCGTTCAGGATCCCAGCATCTGCATGGAAACGCACGATGGCGCACACAGCAGCAAGCTCAGACAGCGATGACAGTTTAATTTTGAACGTGTCTGAGAGCTCATATGAGGCTGAAGGATCGGTTTATTTTGTATCTGTTAGAAGTTTAGGAATTAGGTGCGTCAATATGGGCGATCATACGGTCATGTAGCCAGTGGTGGACTGGGACTAAAAATCAGCCCGGGACTCTTGACCGGCCCACTTCGGTACAACTAGTAAATTGTCAACGGGGGGAGTGGGGGATGTGCTAGTGATTTATCCGACCGGCCCACTTCGGTACCGGCCCATCGGGATTCGTCCCGATGGCCAGTCCGCCACTGCACCCAGCCCAGCCCACGTAAACTGTCAACGGGGGGAGCCTCGCTGCGGGGAAACGGTGGACCTAGTGTCCCGATCGGAATGGGAATAATAATAATAATAATAATAATAATAATAATAATAATAATAATAATAATAATAATAATAATAATAATCCGTGCATTTTATCCATTAATTTCCCCAACATTGTGCTAAAAAAAAACACACGTTTAATCCATGTTGGTGTACTACTACAACCAGTGGTGTAGTGGGGATCTTTAACTGGGTGGACGGGGTGGTGGGTGGACGGGAGACACTATGGACGCGCTCGTGAACTGTCAACGGGGGGGGGGGGGGGCTTGGGGACCTCTGTGTCGCCTGTCAGCGCAACTTACATGATGCCGTTTAGACAATATAATAATAAAGGGCGCTGCCGGCTGTCAGCGAACCGATCGGGCCTTTCTGCGCGACTATCACTCAAATGCGGGACATAGTCTCAATGTGTGGGACGCGGGACAAATAATAAAAATGTTCTGCCCCTCACACACACACGCTTCAAATCCAGTTGCATAAATGCTTGAGCTACGTTTTTATTATAATTACTGTGAAATCTGCCTATTATGTATTGGTCATTATTACAACAAACACACACTTGCAACGGATAACACTGGCAATGATTTTAAATGTATTAGACTATTAAAAAAAGAAATCATGCTTCAAATAAGTGGGGGTACGGCGTAACCCCGCGTCCAACGCCCACTACACCACTGATGCAACTACAAAAAGCTAAGGTTTGTTTTTTCATCAGGAAATGCAGACCGGCTCAAACAAAAGATTTTTAAATCATCATCCTCACGATCATTTAATGTATCATATGTTCGCCGGATTGACATGAAAGCACTAATAAATGTAGTTTCATCCACTTGAGTTTACAAAAATAATCGATTTGGTTTTTATATCACATCCGACGGGAGGAAATTCAGCAGCTCTCACTACCGATTTTTAATCCTAATTTAATCAATCATCTTCACCACGATCATTTATGTTTATGTTCGCCGAATTGACATGAAAGCACTGACAAATATGAATATACTGTAGTCAACTTCATTAAAACGTTATTAACGTGCCTAAACTCAGTAATTCACCATTTCTACGCATGACAACACACTTTGTCCGTGTTTGGCTCTCTCGCCGCACAGTGAAGCGTTCCCGCATTGACGTCACTTCCGGCTTCCCCCAAAACCTCAAAATGAGTCGAAGGAATTTTCCCGCGATGTTCGAAATTATTGATATTTATCGGAACGGTTTCGCTTTTTCTTTTTTAAACTGACGGTTCGAGATTACTAGTAGCCCACTATTTCATTGCACAACAGTTGTTGGTTCGTGTCACAGGCTCTTTAAATTGTCACAATTGTGACGCAGATAAAACAGGGACAAGCACATAAAAAACACTCGTGTCAAAAGGAAAATTTTCCATGCTTGTCCCTTCACCAAATGCTAACAAGACTATTAACAAATCTGTAAATCAAATAAGATGTACGATTCTAACAGGAAGATAACAAAGAATTAAGGATTAAGGAAAGATTCATACAGAGAAATGTATAATACATTTTAATAAAATGTTAAATTTGTCTACACTTTTAATTAGTGCAAGCAGTGAAGACAGGTTGTGGAAAATAAAACTGTTGTGTTTGCGTTTAGGCAAGATGGATCATCTGCTGATGTTTAATCAAGAATGATAATATTATATTTCTTACATGAACTTTTTGGAATAGCATCTTTTATTTTTCAACATTTACTGTAATAGAAACAATTAATTCAGTAACATATGTCTTTAGACAGAGCTTAGTTGAGGTCTGCAACGTTTAAAATATTATATTATCAAGATTTGATTTCCACATGGACAAGCTATTCTTAAAATTGTTACAGTATGCAGGAAATTACTCCAACAGACAAACATCTCACATAGGTTTGGCTCAGATAATGTCTCCAAGGGAAGGTATCAAAGATCAAAACCTGGCAACTCAACTGCACTGTTTGGTTCCTTTTTGTTTCTGTTTTTTTCCCATATTCTGCTTACTCCTGCAGGGGAGCTTCCCTGCTTCTATAAGAATAACTAAGAAAGATAATCTGCGAGTAAACAGAAGTGGTGGTAATGTAATCAAATGTCACAGTCATTTCACAGTTTACATACTCTGTTAAAAGAAAAAGTTCTCTTTTCAAAAATGTTTAAGTACTAAAACTAGTGCAAAAAGGGAAATCTACCCAGACAATAAGTTAAAACTCCACACTAGAGGAAGACTGTCATTTTCAAAACCTCCACAACAGCTTCTAAATTGACCTCTTGGTGAAGATTACAGCTTTCATCAAAAACATATTATCATGGATTATTACATCAATAGTAGATCCACGCATTTGGAGAAAAGCTCAACAGATTATTATCTTATCTGAATATTCAGCATGGACATGTACTGTATGAGGGTCAATTTTATAAAACATAGTTAATTTTTTAGGAATTAAATGTCATATTGAAGGGGTTTCATCTAAACAGTAAAGCCTTGGTGACTTGTTTATTTGCCAGCAGGTGGAGATAAAGCACTCCCTAAAGCATCCTGTCATGTGTCCCTTCACCCTTAGGATGTTATTGACACATTAAACCAACATTTTTCATAATTTAAAGGCAGACCTTTTTAGAACCCAGAAGGTTAAAAATACAATCCTGAGAACAATTGCCTAGCAGTTATTGTTATTGTACAAATCCAAATTATTTGGAGCAAGTTACAGTAGACTTTCTTACAAATATAATGCAGACTAAAAAGAGGAAGTAGAGGAAACTGTGTTACCGCCCATTCTCTATGGTTGATGTTATAAAGCCATCCCTACATAAAAGCCCATGTAGAGGCCTATGGGCTTTTAGATAGAGAGAAGCACACCCCATCTCTTAAATGACTTTCTAGGAACACTAGAACGATCCACACGTGGGAATCATGAAAGGTGAGTCCTTCAAATTATGAAACACCTGCTGGATGTTATGTGATGTTTTCACACCAAGATAATATACGTTATTATTTTTATAGAGTTTTGCATCTTCTTGATCTGCTTCATCAACCTGTTGCTGCTGGAGAGCTCATCGTGTGCTGGTGACTCAAGTGTTGGTAAGCAGTTCATCTTTATTAACCTTATTTTCTTATAAAACTTGAAATACGAAACTGATATATTTCATCCCATGTCACGTTAAGATTCAGTCTCCGTGAAAGTGCTGTTGCGAGTAAGCTATAAACATTTTTCAGTTTAAAAGTTGCATATTTTTGTAAAATTTCCATTACAATTTCTTAAGGCCTTAAGTGTGACCTTTACTTTACTAATGTACCATTGTTGATCCTTTGGTACAGTGTTACTTAAGACTAATGCTGGAAATAATAAAAGGTAAATAGTAAATACAAATATATTTGTTATTAGTACCACTCTTATCATCTTATTCACAGTTAAATAAGGAAGAAAGCTGACATGGTCAATTATCTCATTGAACTTCTGCAAGTATGAACGGAGTACAGGAAGCCTGCAGAGAGTGTTAAAGATACGGGGGGGACAGGAAATGAAGTGCTAATTTAGTATAGTTTCAGTGAAGACAAAGCAATATGCACCACTTCTTAACCTTAATTTATCCTGGATAGTTTCACAGGTCTCATCATTAGGCCACCACTTTGTAGTTTTATGGGGAAGCATACAAACATATATTTTGTGTAAGATTCAATAGCATAACACACAATGTTTAACACACAGTAACATGAATTAGTTTAACATGTTCAGAATCAATACATTATCTGAACTATCAGTCATTTAGTAAAGCAGGGCCTACACTGAGGGATCTATTCATTCTCAAAGTGTAATATGATTTCTTTCTTCGGTTTCAGTGAATCCCTGTTGTTCCTACCCCTGTCAGAACTCAGGAGTGTGTGTGAGATTTGGTACAGATCGCTACGAATGTGACTGCACTCGAACTGGCTTTTATGGAGTCAACTGCACTGTTCGTGAGTACTGCTACGTTTTTTATGTGAGACATAAATCTGCATGTCAACATCTGGGTGTGAAAAACACAGTGGATATCTGTTCAACCTCTCATGTACCCCTTTTTACCTCCATCGGTACTTTAATATACACACTTATCCCCAATCTATCAATTTGTATGCTTGTGGTAATGTGCATTTAGAAACTTTAATAAAAAAACAAGCATAACGGAAGTGCTCAATAGCGAGTTGATAAAGGAATATTCGTTTTGCATTTACGGTATGTGTTGCGACCTGGCTCAGAAGGCCACAACAAAAGGGAGACACAACATATTAACTGGTAGAAAAAAGGTGTTTATTTGCACAAACACATCAAAAATAGACACTGGATATACTCATCAGAGCCGCGTACCTGCAGGAGAAAAGCCGAGAGCCCACAGATAGGCGCAGAGAGGCTTTAAATAGCTCCAGGACCCCGACCCAGGTGCCGCAATCAAGGCAATCACTGGATCCAATGCAGCACAGACGGAACAAGCCACACCCTCTCTACTGATGGACCCACAGGGGCATCACAGTATGTGTTTATTTTGGTTTTCATTCCTACGTTCAGAAATTCATTAAGCCTTAAAGGTGTCCTATAATGCA
>NC_136909.1:28341170-28571334 GCF_949606895.1 Notothenia rossii
TGGTTTGGAACATTATATGGCATTTAATCACAGCAGCATTTAGTCATTTGTAAAGCATTAATACTAATATATTAATTAGGATTTGTCTCAATCCCTTACACAGGATGCTTAATTTGAATTGCTATTAAAAAAAAAAAAGTCTGATCTTTGTGTTTAGCGGAGCTCTGGACCAGAGTTCGTCTCATGCTGAAGCCGAAGCCTACGGCGGTTCACTACTTCCTCACGCACTTCCACTGGTTCTGGGACCTCGTAAACAACTCTTTCCTGCGAGACACGTTCATGAGATTAGTGCTGACCGGTAGGTGAAAAGTCTCATGGTAAAGATAAAGAGCCACAGTTGATACATCAACAAACCTCACTTGCAGCTAACATTCTTCAGCATTTTATTTAGTTATACTTTGTTAATTATATGATGTAAACTTCACATTGTCCCATTCTCCCAAAGTCAGAAGCGACCTTATTCCAAGCCCTCCGACCTACAATACTAAATATGGATACCTCAGCTGGGAGTCTTACTCCAACATGTCCTACTACACCCGTCTCCTCCCTCCTGTTCCTGAGGACTGCCCTTTGCCCATGGGAGCTAAAGGTGAGACCTGCAAAACTACACACAGCCGGCTGAGCTCTGAGAAAAACTAAACAATTATTTCACTACAGGTAAACCTCAGCTTCCTGATCCCAAAGTGTTGGCCGAGAGGTTTTTTAAGAGAAAGACATTCAGGCCAGACCCTCAGGGAACCAACGTGATGTTTGCCTTTATGGCGCAACACTTCACTCACCAGTTCTTCAAGACAAACCAGGAAGTTCAAGGTGGCTTCACCAAGGCTTTAGGACATGGGGTGAGATTAAACTGACATTCTGTGCTAATCACTATATGACCCTTTCATTATTTCTTGATTTTGAATGTGTTTGACTTTTGAATTTATTAAGAGATGTATACATTTCCATATTCCCAGGTAGATGCGAGCAATATCTATGGAGACAGCCTCCAACGACAGCTTCACCTACGGCTTCATAAAGATGGAAAGATGAAATATCAGGTATTAAATACATTTATGACATTTTGGGAGTGCAAAGTGAGAGGATTAATACTACTCAAATGTGGGGTATTAATCTGCTCATCTAACTCATGACAAGGCAAATAACGTTGTTTGCCAAAATGTATTTTTGTTGTCATACAATTTAAAGGTGGGGTATGTAATTTTGGAGAAACCTAGAGTGCGCTAGAATTTGAAAATACACCGAAAAAATCTGCCACTTCTTTACAGAGCCCTCCTCCAACACACACGAAAGCGCACATGACCAATGAGGCCACGAGATAAGTTTGTGCACAGATGGAAGGTTGACAGCTATGAATTCACAGAGGGCCCAGCTATGGAGTCAGGTTTGGGTCAATATTCTAGCGTGCAAAACAAGCTACTCACGAGCGGAAAATGTGCTTTTACACGCGCATGAAATGACCCTCGCGCGCAGATTAAACCCCCGCGAGCAGAGACAGCCCTCTTGCTAGCTTGCGGGAGTGTCAGCCTCACTCGCTCGCGGAGTCTGTCTGCGTGCGCGTGAAAAGTTTCTAGGCTTGTTTGAGACAAGCGAGACCTGCGCAGACCTGCGCAATTTCGATCAACGTCTTGCTAGTGCGTTGCATGATGGTTAGTTATTTTGTCCGACTTGCTCTGGAGGCTCACCTACATGAGACGTTGAAATCTCGCGGGACAAAGACGCCCGCAGCCTTGAGAGCGAGGCGCGGCGAGGCGGCGCAGTTCCTCTCCACGAGCTGCGGAAGCGAAATGCTTGATGGGAAACGACTCGCTGGTATCTCGAGCTGAGCGCTCATTGGTGGTTTTTACCACGTGCTGGACTGGTGATGAAACTCTCCAATTGGCTCGGCAAAAGTTTGTTGTTTTTTTGTGTCAGTTTTACGTCGCTCCCTCCATTAACATTTTTCATAATTGTTCCACAATGTTTATCATCATGAAATTCATATGTTATACTATACTTGCACTGCTTACCGTTTTCATACTTTATATATCTTAGCATATTCATACACACTGTTCATACAGCTCACAGGCTGCTGTGTATATTCATACCCCTCACTGTTTATTCATCATTCAATTCATTCTATATTTTATTCTGTAGATTGTGTAGGCCTACATTACTTTTCACTTTACTGCTTGTTGCTCTCCTGGTTGGAAGCTAAACTGCATTTCGTTGTCTCAGTACCTGTAATCTGTGCAATAACAATAGAGTTGAATCTAATCTTGAGCAGGAACAAATGTATTTACTTACTACATATCTGACATTAACGATTAAACACATGTGTGCATTCTTTATAAATGCAAATTTAGTCAAGCCGACTCGGAGCTGTCCGACTTCAGGCGAGCTTTTTGAGACCTCCCACGGCTGCGATCGGCTATTCTCGTCTACTTTCGAGGCGAGCGCAACGCGTCTCAAACAAGCCTAGTATCGCGGACTTTATGACAAGTTCCGCCCGCTGTGAAACTTTTCTTGTTTCCATAGCAACAACAACAACTTCCTGTCAACAGCGTTAACTCGCCTTCAAAATAAAAGCATGCCAAATTACACTTATACAACTGCAACGAAAGTAACAAACACAATGCAATATCCTTTTCAATTTCAAAGAACACAAATAGGGTTATTTACAGGTGTTGTTTTGTGTGGTAGAGGGTCGCTTTCATTGATGCGTTTTGCACCCCGGGTCGTTGTTTTGATATTCCGCTGAAGTACGCTGTGACATAATAACTCGAGGGAAGGGGTGGGGGTCAGAGGGCCTAGGTATAAAAGTCACGGCTCGCCACTGCCTACACCACACACACGCACCTACAGCTCCTAAAACAGGCTACAGCCGTTGTGTATTTTATTATGTGAAGCACTAAATGGTTTTAGAAAAATATCGACTCTTTGTTTGTAGATATCTACTAAAAAAAAGCAAATAAAGAGAGTAGGCCTGTTATACTGAGTGATATTATACACACTGCTCTGCTTTCTGCACGGACCTCACAGCTGTTCTCACTGTAAACATCGCGTCGCGATGAAAGCAGTTAATAAAATAATATCCAGGGGATGCATGCAGAGCTGTGATTGGCTGAGATAAGTCCGGCCGTGCGTCACGACTCTTTGAAACATCTCTGTTCCCGGAAATGAATCCACGAAGGAGCCGTGGAGGACCGTGGAGGACCCATCAGTGTATCCTCGGTTATAGCTCCTCCAGAGAGCCTCCTCGACGCTCGATCCTCGATCCTCGAAGTGCATTTAGAGAAATGAGATGTCCTTCAACATGGCGCGCTGAAATTCATTTCCGGGTCACTACCGGAGGACCGAGGAGACGAGGTGTCGAGGAGGGGGATTTGATCTAAAGATCAGCCCTTAATAACTTTAACTTCCTGTGTCATGATAACTGAGAATTTTGTCGTGCATTTCCAGATACTAGTGATAATCATCAAGGGGTTAAAGATAGAGAACACTCAAAGGCACATCACAATTTTATCTTGTGATCAGGGTTTGATAGGAAGCTTCCTCAAACCATGTTTATCAAAAGCTTATCTGCTTGAGGTCGTTTGTTGGGTCATACTTTTACCACCAGCAGCTATGCTCAAGTCTGTAATGACATGCACAAAAACGTTTGGCAAGAAGTACGTTATTTTATTAAGAAAAATGCAAGACAAAAACGTTTAAATAAGACAGAATCAAGGCTTCTCTCTCATGTGTGGATTACTTTTTGTGTTTGTTACAGTTAGTAAACGGTGAGATGTACCCCCCCACAGTATCGGAGGTCCCAGTGCACATGGTATACCCTGAACACTTCCCTCCAGAGAAGCGTCTGGTCACCGGTCAGGAGGTGTTTGGCCTCCTGCCGGGCCTCACCATGTATGCCACCGTATGGCTGAGGGAGCACAACAGAGTCTGTGATGTCCTCAAGGCGGATCACCCCACCTGGGACGATGAGCAGCTCTTTCAGACCGCCAGACTCATCATCATTGGTGAGCATGTCAGGAGCAAACTCTTACAGTTTAAGTCTCAAACTGGAGTCAGCACCCACACACTCTCTCTCTCTCTCTCTCTCTCTCTCTCTGTGACTTAGTGATTGTAATACATTGCGCAATCAACATTTACTTCATAATAATAAGTACAAAAATGTTCTCGAATAAGCTTCTCGTAACATAATAACACAATGAAAAGGCCTATATCAAAAGTTATTACTATAACAATAATTCAAGACCAAAAGGCAGCAAAAAAAACTTATGCAAACCTGGAACTACCAACATTTTTTGGTGTCAAAATGAGTGACATGGTTCCCAAATTAGTGGTTGCCCCATACATTTCAGTCAATCTATTCGTTGGCAAATTGTTAATTGTTTGAACAGTACAAGTTAAAATGTCCATCTTTATGCTTCTTAAAATGAGTTTGCCTCAGTGTATCAATCAATGATATTTGAGTTTTTTGTATCCCACAGGAGAGACAATCAACATCATAATAGAAGAGTACGTGCAGCACCTGAGTGGCTACCTGTTGGACCTGAAGTTCGATCCCACTCTGCTCTTCAACGCACGCTTCCAGTACAGCAACCGCATCGCTCTGGAGTTCTGCCACATCTACCACTGGCACCCGCTGATGCCTGACAGCTTCCTCATCGACGGCGAAGACATCCCATACCCTCAGTTTATGTTCAACACATCCCTACTCATGCACTACGGGGTGGAGAAGATGGTGGATGCCTTCTCCAAACAACCTGCAGGCCAGGTAGATAAGCACAATCCACTGACTGTTAACAGGAATCATCTGCTATCTGCATAACACTTTTTAGATGTGAAGTTGGTCCCCTTTTTTTCTTAAGTCATCCACATCAAAGTTAACTTCCCCTTACAAATGCTTCCTAAATCTAAATGAGGCAACCTTCTCAGATATCGTTCCTCAGCATCATGTGCACGCAACACTTTATTTCTGTTTAATGAAATGAATAGGTGTTAGATGTTGTAGCCTGCCAAGCTGAGCAACACGTTAGTCTTCTGCGAGTCCGTAGCAATCTCAGATGTCGTTCTGCCAGTAACACGTTATTATTGTGTTCTGACTTATTGTATTACTAACAACTCATAATGAACTAACTTTTTGTCTGCGTTTCAGATAGGGGGAGGTCACAACTCACATGTAGTTGTGCTTCAAGTGGCAGAAAAGGTCATCAAAGAGTCTCGAGCAACACGAGTGCAGCCCTTTAATGAATACAGGAAGAGGTTTAACCTAAAGCCGTACACCTCTTTTTATGAATTTACTGGTAAGCAGAAATATTGTTCAAGGTACAACCTGCTTCTGAAACTTTTTGAACCCCCTTTATTTCAATTGTTGTAATCTCTTTTATGTTTATGGGCTAATACAGCACATTTACTTTTGTCTTCATTTGTTATATTTTTCCCCCAACATAAAATTAATTCAGGAGAAACGTGAACAATAATATTATCACTCAGTATTTCTTTATCCTGTAGCAACTCTTGCCAATTCTGTAAGCAAAATAGGACGACTAAAACTCACTTTTTGTTATCACATAAAGTAACATGATACACTCAACACTTTGGTTGTTGCAAAAAGCTGAATAACTGAGCTGCTTCTCATATTTTGTTCTCATTTTGGTACATTCTTTCATCCATTTTCTGTCGGCATCACACCCTGTCTCCTAAAAATTACGTTCCCACAGAACTAAACTACATTCTGAATTACGTTTAGCAAGAAACGTATTTTCTCCCACGTTACGTTTGTTATGAACGTATCTCAAATACGTTTATTTTCTTCATATCTTCTAGAATAGGGTGACCAGACGTCCCCGTTTCCGGGGACAGTCCCCGTTTGTATTGGCCTGTCCCCGGTTGAAACTGTCCCCGGAAATGTCCCCGTTTTTTAATATACGTTAAAAACACATAGCGAGGTGAAATAAAACGTTTAATGTCAGGAAACACTGGGTAAACACTAAACAGCCTGGGGTCAAACCAGCCCCTACTTCGGAAAACACACTCAAGCCTGCCCGCACGTTGTATTGCGGTGCGCGAATATCCTATGCATTACGGTAGAGGCCTGTAAAAACTGACTTCAAAATAAAAGCGTTTACTCGGTCAATAACAAATATACCTAAAAAACACACCAAACATATTCATATATATACTGGAGCTTAAATTAAGAAATATGTAGGCTACTATATATTGTGATCAATAATAATTTAAAACAAACTACGTATAACTACCACATTATAACTGAGTGAATGTAAAATGTAAGGATACAGTTATTAAGACATATCTGACATTTCCACTGGGTAACTATTTTAAATGTATGCTGTTTAAAATCTCAAATTAGATCAATTGATAATATTTTGATTATTATTTAATGAAAACTGTCCATAATCAAAAAGTCATTCGAAGTCAATCAAATACTTATTTCACTTCAGGGTGATAGCAGGAGACCCCATCTAGTCAATCAGAGCAAATCAGGACAATCTGATGTAGAACTTCAAAATAAAATACTTTTGAAATCTCATATATGGGCTATCGTCCTTCTGTTTTTATACAAGAATAAATAAAAAAACTGTCAAATCATCAAAGACTTATTTCACTCCAGGGTGATAGCAGGACACCCCATCTAATCACTCTGAGAGAATCTGGACAATCTGATGTAGAGTTTCAAAATAAAAGACCTTTGAAGTCTCATGTATGAGCTATTGTACTTCTGTTTGTATCCAACAGTTCAAATGTTCGAATTACATTGAACCAGAATTGTCCCCTTTTTTCTTTAACAGCGAAGAAAATTATATATATTATATGTTAATGATATATTGACCGCAAAACGCAAAATGTCCCCGGTTTTAATTTTGAAAATCTGGTCAACTTATTCTAGAAACATATTTTCTCCCACGTTACGTTAGTTACTAACGTATCTTAAATACTTTTATTTTCTACATATCTTTGCCATTTATTGTCTTGCTTATAATAATGATAATGGTCATTTATAAATATCATTTTAGAGCACACCTTTGAAATCGACAATCGAATCCAATATATGCAGTGCTTGAATTGGAATAAAAAAGGTGCCAGTACTCTAAATCAGCAACAAGTATTTTGCACAAAGTCATAGTATATCCTATAATGCTGGTGGGTTTGTCTCTTTACTGTATATTTTAGAAAGGCTCACTGTACTTAAACAAAATGACTCAGGGTGCATCTGAGGTTAGAGGGGGTGCAGTGGTAAAGTGCTATTTTTATAAGTGGGGAGTGGACCTGACACCCTCTAGTCTAGGGGGGTCTGGGGGCATGCTCCCCCGGGAACATTTTTTTAAAAATATTGAAGTTAGATGCATCAATCTGGTGCACTTTGAGAGCAAAATGAAGAGATGTATGGATACCTCTCAACATCCATAATGAAACAACTGTAAACAGATTTACTTTTTCTTTATGGATATAAAAGAAAGTAAAGCTTGACTCCTACTGGCTGGTTAAATTACTCCTCGTCCCTGAGGCCACTACCAGTTTTTTGTGCCATTTTGCTGGATTTATTTGTCAATAGCGTTGCTGCACAAAGTGATAGCCCTCTAGTTTAAATCTACTACCCAAAAAGAAACATATGGAGATGGGTTACTATTTAAAAAAAATTGCAAATCTATTTGGGAACAGTGGGGCCAGGCCTCAAATCCTATAGGGGGGTCCGGGGGCATGCTCCCCCTGTAAGATTTTTTTTAAAATGTTGGACTTAAATGCATCAATCTGGTGCATTTTGAGGGGGAAATAAAGAGACTACACCCATATGAAACAAAAATGTTACATTTAAATAATCATAAAATCATAAGTACATGGCCATAACCAATAACATACAATATCCAATATGAAAAAACATTGAAACTTGTTTATTTATTTGTTTTTGGTTCATTTATAGTTGTGAGTGTGTCTGGGCTCCTGAATCGGCCTCTCCTGTCTCCCTCCTCTCCCCCCTGCTCCTCTTTGAGGCAACAGCAAAGACTAGTTTTAGCTCTCAACAAGTTTATCTTACCTTTTTTCACCTAGTTAACATTTTGTTTGTATTATTCATGCATATTTTACTAATCACTACCCCCTCAAATGGAAATATGTGTTTACATAAATGGTGACCGAACCGTTTGAGACCCACTGAGATAACTTCAACTAAGTTAACTATCTAAAGACTCAGAGAGTAATTTACCTCACCAGAGCTGTAGTTTCAGCCTCTCAGTCTGACAGCAAAGGACTCTCCCTCCACCTTGGTTATGGCTAGAAAGGATCCGTCTAATGTAAATATGACGTCACGTTCTCGTTCTAACTCTCGTTGTAATCGGAGCGGCTCGGTTGTAATCGGAGCGGCTCGGAAGCGCAGTCACGTGGCTGAATGTTTACGTTTGGGATGGCGAGAAACTAAACTATATTAAGTATGTAAATACTTGTTAGCGGTCTTGCTGTTGAAAGAAGAATGACAACACTGTAGATCAGCAACACTATGGTTTATTTTGTATTCACAGGCAAGTCAACGTTGTTGCAGTAAAAGTCCCAAGATAGCTCCTGGTGCAATAAAATATATGTTGCATGTTACTGCTGTAGATGTGTTTACCTCTTTTATATCCCGTTGGGTAGTTTAATCTTCAGCAATGCACCATATTCTATAATATCATCATATATGTGTAGCTTTGTCTCTGTCGTATCTTTCAAAAGTAAAGTGAAACAGCCGTTTTCAGTTTTGTGATGTATTTTCCAGCTGATCCAAGAGGCTTTTTAAACACCTTACTTGGCTTAAGAGGGAGGGGAATTTTCTCAACACATAAAGGAACACTTTATCCTTCAGTTTATCACAAACATTACATCAACACATTTGGAGATCCTAATTTGAATTCAGTCTGTAATTTGATATTAAGGTTTTAATAATGAAATGAGGTCATGAATCGAGTTCAAGGTTAAGATCATCTTTATTATCCTATGTACAAAAATTAACATACAACATAAATATAACAGTAACGAATAAAACAAAATAACATTATGCAACTCTGATCTTCTTGCTGATACTTTTCAAAGTTACTTTTACATTTGCTCTACTTCTCCTGCTACTGTTTGCTCTGCTTTCAACTTCTCTTTCAACTCTGCTCTTTACTCTGCTTTCCCTGTTTCCTCTGTTCTCCTCTCCTCATCTTCTCCTCAGACTATCCTCCTTTTGCTGTATCCTCTCCTCTCCTGTTCTCCTCTCCTCATACTCTCCTCCTTTTGCTGTCTCCTCTCCTCTGTTCTCCTCATCTCCTCTCCTCCTCAGACTCTCCTCCTTATGCTGTTAGATATTTAGACTGTAATGACAGCTTATGATATACTTTTTATAACTACATAAATCACATGCAACGGATTAAAAACGTTGTTTTACTTACCACCTCTTTACAGCTCCATTCATCTCCAAGCTTCCAACATTCACCTGGCGGTGGTGCCTTGGATGAAAACAACTTTTGATATGATACAATACAACAACAATAGTTAACACCTAGCCACAGCAATAAGCACAATGAGAAGACTAATGGTCTCTTTTATACCAATTTCTATTGGAGTGAAATGAACTGTGCCATGTCACATAGGATTGGAATGGATGATTGGCTGTGTTTTGTGAATATAGAGGACATGGCAAAAGTAAATATACTTTGTTCTTACCTAAAGCATCTATCCTCCTCTTCGTACCCCTGCCTGCTCCTCCCGCATTAGACTCTGGGGACTTAGCTTTTACAATCTTTTTCAAGCTGTCCACTCTGTAGTTGGATCTCATGACCTCAGCTTTATGACCCACCCGGCCTGAAAAAGGGTGTCTACGATGGCTGGTACTGAGAGATGTTATGGTAAGGTGACCAGATTTTCAAAATGAAAACCGGGGACATTTTGAGTTTTGCGGTCAATATCTCATTAACATATCCAATTGTCTTCACTGTTAAAGAAAAAAGGGGGACAATTCTGGTTTAATGTAATTCGAACCATTTAACTGTTGGATACAAACAGAAGGAAGATAGCTCATATGAGACTTCAAAGGTCTTTTATTTTGAAACTCTACATCCGATTGTCCAGATTCTCTCTGATTGATTAGATGGGGTGTCCTGCTATCACCATGAAGTTAAATAAGTCTTTGATACTGGATAGTTCTCGTTTTATTCTTATCTAAAAACAGAGGGACGATAGCCCATATATGAGATTTCAAAAGTATTTTATTTTGAAACTCTACATCAGATTGTCCTGATTTTCTCTGACTAGATAGGGACTCCTGCTATCACCCTGAAGTGAAATAAGTATTTGATTGACTTCGAATGACTCTTTGATTATGGACAGTTTACATTAAAATCAAAATATAGATGGACAATAGATCTAATTTGAGATTTTAAACTGCATACATTTTAAATTGTGCTTCAGAAAGTAATGTTATTTTAGGAGTGTTGTGAGATGGTGTCAACATCAATTGAAATTAGTCACCCAGTAGAAATGTCAGATATGTCTTCATAACTGTATCCTTACATTTTACATTCACTCAGTTATAATGTGGGAGTTATACGTAGTTTGTTTTAAATTATTATTGATCACATTATATAGTACATATTTCTTAATTTAAGCTCCAGTATATATGAATATGTTTGGTGTGTTTTTTAGGTATATTTCTTATTGACCGAGTAAACGCTTTTATTTTGAAGGCAGTTTTTACATGCCTCTACCGTAATGCATAAGATACTCGCGCACCGCAATACAACGTGCGGGCTGGCTTGACTGTGTTTTCCGAAGTGGGGCCTGGCTTGACCACAGTCTGTTTACCCAGTGTTTCCTGACATGAAACGTTTTATTTCACCTTGCTATGTGTTTTTAACTTATATAAAAAAAAACGGGGACATTTCTGGGGACAGTTTCAACCGGGGACAGGTTAATACAAACGGGGACTGTCCCCGGAAAACGGGGACGTCTGGTCACCCTATGTTATGGTCCTCTTCTGCCTTTTGTGTTTGGGGGGCGTGAAGGTGAGAGGAAGACTACTGTCATGTGGGGTGTGTTGCTTTACGCCCTCCAAAAGATAATTTAGTCTTGATATCACTGTACACATGAACGTCTCATCCTGTAGGTGGTATGTGTGCTCAGTAATTTCCCGCAACAAGGTCCCACACTGCTGTCGTTTCCTATCTCTTGAGGACTTTGAGTGGTTACCACTGCTCTGATTACAACGAGAGTTAGAACGACGTCTCTTCCCGCGTCCCGCCCACCCCGACCCTTTCCGATTACAGCCGAGCCGCTCCGATTACAACGAGAGTTAGAACGAGAACGTGACGTCATATTTACATTAGACGGATCCTTTCTAGCCATAACCCTCCACCTTGTTGTTGAAAAAGCTCCTTATATCCGTTAGCGCAGCTAGCTAGCACCAGATGCTAACAACAATACACGTAACCGGTGCACGCGCTTTCTCGCTCGCTCGCTCGCGCCAAGCATACACCAACACACACCCTCCCGAGCTTGAATGACACACAGAGACCAATCGAGGGCATTAGTATGATCTGTATGAAAGTGGCAATGTCGGCAGGCCACGTCATGTAGACAGCCAGTCACCCTCTGTGAGGCAGAGTCAGACCCACATTTGCGCTGCGTTGCGTTTACAATATATACGTATATTGCCGGCGGCTGAGCCGGTACTCAGTAAGAAGTGCCGGTACCACATGGGTAAAAATCAGAAGTGCCGGTACTGCGTACCGGTGAGTACCGGCCCAATTCAAGCAATGGATATATGGTTAAATTAAAATCAGTAGGCGAGGCTGTAATTTCGCCAGCTGTTACTCTCATGAGCGAGGCAGAAAATAATAGTTTTATCATGCCAAAAAGCTGCTGTGTCGTTTATTGCACCTCAAACATTAAAACAAATCCAGAGTTACGTATTTCTGTACTTCCTCTAGAAAGGACAGAAGATCTCTGTGGCTTCAGGCTTGACCGCCTTTCAAATGACAGCGTTGGTTTCCCCAAAGGTGGGCGGGTCTGTAAAGTGACGTAGATTTTACTATCATCTATTATTCAAAACCATTCTATTTATTCTAACGTAAATTATTTGCCAGTGTTTTATCTTTTTTGTTTTGTATTTTAAATCGTATAATGTCGGACTTTTTTTTAGAGCCTCAAAATACTGAAATCTGTATTTTTTAAAAAATATTTTCTTTCTAATTTATTATTCTTTTCTAAATAACACACTGTTATTTACTCACCATTAACACAAAATTATCCTTTTTTAAAATTTATTCGTTTGATTATATAATCTGGGGCTTTTTAGCATGCTTTTTAGCCGTAAATAAAGTCACCGGAAACAGACGGGACATTTCGAGATTTAGGATGGCCGAAGACACGAGAAGGGTCTAGCTGCGGCCGCGGACGAGAAGGCCCTCATGCAGTGGGCAGTGCCTCAATGAGCTCGATGTGGGCGGAGCTTCACAGATGACGCGTTCCATCCTGTTTCCCGGGTAGCAGTTCTCTTCCCTCCCTTCAATCTAACCCTTCCCTTTCCCCCATCCTAACCCTAACCACTCCCTACTTTTTTACCTAATCCTAATCTTCCTTCCTCCCTCCCAAACCTAAACCCCAAAACCTCTCCTCCTGTCGTGTAGTGTCGTCAATTCGCTTTTAACGGTAGTGCCTCTCAGCCACCGTAGTGTTGTGTCAGGTGGGCGTGTCGTGTAGTGTCATGTACATAGACTGTATTATGTAGTGTCCGCCGGTGTCCGCGGCCGCAGCTAGACCATATTGGAAGACACTACACTACCCATAATCCGCAGCTATCGTTTGGGATTACAGTCCCGTTGACAAACCCCGTGATGTTGGAGTGGCAGTGCGCCAAGGTTACGCCGAGCATCAAGCTCTTTGAAATGGAACGAAACCACGGCAGACTATTCAAAGCTGGACTCGAACGCCCCCCGAGAACTACACATGCTGGCCAGCGCCGTATATTATATCCGTATAGATATCCGTATATTCTATCTATACGACGCTGATGCTGGCTATTGTGTTTCGCAACATGTTCTCTATGGCACGTCTCTACTGTAATTGCAGTTTTAAAAGGCGTTTTTCCCCAAATTAGAAGTTGACAGTATTAAACTGTGTACAGCCCTGGAGGTTTAGGCGATAGGAAACACATTGGTGTGTACACATTTAAAACATGTAATTACTAAATGGGTGAAAATCGCTTGTATCCATAATGGGCAGCATTAATATGTACCCACATGACAGCTCATTGTTACTTTGTAATTATACTCCACCACAATTCAGAGGTTAAACAAGGATAATTGTGTGTTATTGTTGAGTAAATAAAAGTGTGTTATTTAGAAAAGAATAACAAATTAGAAGGAAAAAAAGATTTTAAAAAATACAGATTTCAGTATTTTGAGGCTCTAAGCCCCATTTATTTTCCTCACAGACGGGAAAAAACTTTACAGCCCCGCCCACTTTTGGGGAAACCAACGGTGTCATTTGAATGGCGATCAAGCCTGAAGCCACTGAGATCTTCTTTTACTGTCCTTTCTTCTTAGAGGAAATACAGAAACACGTAACTCTGGATTTGTTTTAATGTTTGAGGTGCAATAAACGACACAGCAGCTTTTTGGCATGTTAAAACTATTATTTTCTGCCTCGCTCATGAGAGTAACAGCTGGCGAAATTACAGCCTCGCCTACTGATTTTAATTTAACCATATATCGAGCCCGATTGTCGATTTCAAAGGTGTGCTCTAAAATGATATTTATAAATGACTATTATCATTATTATAAGCATAAATGGCAAAGATATGTAGAAAATAAACGTATTTAAGATACGTTCATAACAAACGTAACGTGGGAGAAAATACGTTTCTTGCTAAACGTAATTCAGAATGCAGTTTAGTTCTGTGGGAACGTAATTTTTAGGAGACAGGGTTGCACACTGAGCAGACAAAACCTTTCTCCATTTTCATAAATGTCTCTTTTCTCAGCCACTTCCCCCAAATTGCAAGTTGTTTTCGGGCGAAACTGGGGCTGAAGTGGTTTGCAGTCAAATGTAGCAACTGATGTTATCTCAAATACATGCAATAGTGAAATGCTTTTTCACAGCGTTTTTTTAAATGCTAACATCTTCATGCTTACTTGCTCACGACATAGGTTAACATGTTGATTGTTAGCATGTTTGCCACTGTTTGGCTGGTTAGCATGCCAAAACTTAGCGCGAAACGGTACAGAAAATGTAGCAGAGTATTGCGGACAGTCATTTTGCAGATATTCGAATACTAGCTGAACTAAAGTATTATCTGATAGGGCTGGTTTAACAGCTGTTTTATTTTTCCAAACAGATGACATTCAAATGGCCGAAGGTTTGGAGGAGCTCTATGGTGACATTGATGCTCTGGAGCTCTACCCCGGTGTCCTGCTTGAGAAAGCACGACCTAACAGTCTATTTGGGGAGAGCATGGTGGAGATGGGGGCTCCCTTCTCCCTGAAAGGCCTGCTTGGAAACCCCATCTGCTCCCCTGAGTACTGGAAGCCCAGCAGCTTTGGGGGAGAGAAGGGCTTCAATATCGTCAAAACTTCCACCTTGAAGAAACTGGTGTGCCTAAACACCAAATGGTGTCCATACGTGGACTTCCATGTTCCAAGAAATGACGAGGAGCTGAAATCAAATTCTGAACTTTAATCAATTCATCTCAATCAGTGTATTACTATGCTGACTGTAGGGGACATTATTTAGCTGCCAATGTGTTGCAAATTGCTCTCTTTAGGGATATTTTAATTATACATGACATTTAGTGGTTTCAATCCTGCCTGCAGAGAGAGAGACATACTCTGAATCCAAGCAAGTCTACCTCCTGAAAACAAAGGTGACAAATTCCATTGTTTCTGGAGCAGGAAAAAATATTTGCACTATCTTGAAAATGTTTTTTATTTGGTAATGGTAATTTTTTTGTGTGTATTTTCTCTTTTCTTTCAGTGAGGGTATAACATCACCATATCTTCTTGAAAAATGTAATGTAACTAAAATAGTCATAGTAAAACATTTCTACAAAATATGATAAATATTCTGCAGACATTCTTGTTGCCTGTTAATGGAAACACAACTCAAGATTTGAAGATTCAAAGATGTATTGTCATGTCATATGCTACGCTGTAGTTATGCAATTAATGAAAGTAGGTCACTTGTTCCTCACCAGCACAATTACAAGACATACATTTTTATTAAAATAAAATAGTCCAAAGAATAAAAATGTATTAATTAATCTTGGTTAAATTGACATGAATGTTAATAATCTGGGAGAAAATAAATTATATATTTCTAAATATAGTCACTATTTAGATAACCCACTTGGCAATTTGGAGTTTGAGTGCAACACACTTCTGGCTGAGCAGCTGATCTTTAACACTTCTTCATCTCTTTTTATGTCTTTTAGATGTTTTGAGTCTATGCATGTGCTTTATACATACGTTTGACTTTACCATTGAAGGAATTTGAATTATATTTGAGACAATATGCTTTATTAAGAAGGTAAACGTGATGCTTACCATTAGCACGTTAGCATGCTGACATTACCATCTAGCTTGTGCTGGGCAGCCTCACACAGGCACTACTGTATAATGGCTACAGACTCTTAGTATTGTTATTTTTTTCCCAGCTGTTTAATGAGTTTCTACACAATTGGAATATAGAGAAAAAACATACAATCACAAAACTAAGTCGCTAGATGTGATGTCTTAGTTTGGGTTCTCACACCAACTTAATGACAGGAAGAGGATGTTGTGTCGCCTTGTGTGAGAAAAGTGATCACACTTTACTGTGGTTTTGCTGATGTCCCAAAAGGGAACCACAGGTTTACTTCTCTGTTTCACGTTTAAACGTAGCGGTTACAACTCAGTAACTTGTCTTCATAGAGCACAAGTCAGTGTATGTTCACAAAAACCCCAACTCAATATCCTCTTAATATTATAGATTAACAAGACTTTTCAAAAGTTGCTACTATTCTATTCTTAAATCCTACTAAAGTTATTCACCTTAAATCCCACGCTCTGACATTTGCAGAAAAGCTAGTAAATGTTTTTGCTGAACATATTTTAACCATACAATCTGAATTTGAACCTCATCTCTTTCCATCAAAGATGAACTTCAGTGGCAGCTTTTAGGAATTTCATATAACCATTGAATGCAAGGAGGCGCATTTCGTGTTATAGTCACGACATTTAATCTATTGATTCGTGTCACACAGAACAATTTTAAAAGCAATGCATTTCTATTGGCAGTATGTTTCGTGCCTGCAACATGTCTTTTTGTCCGGTCGGGTCTTTGGAAGACCGGAAGCTGTGTGGTTCATAAAAACATTTTCTCACTCAATATCAAGCCACGATTATTGTTTTTATTTTAAATCGTATAATGTCAGACTTTTTTTGCCGTCAGTGAGGAAAATAAATGGGGCTTAGAGCCTCAGAATACTGAAATATGTATTTTTTAAATCTTTTTTTCCTTCTCATTTGTTATTCTTTTCTAAATAACACATTGTTATTTACTCAACAATAACACACAATTATCCTTGTTTTTATTTATTTGTTTGATTCTATAATCTCTGGCTTTTTTGGCGTCCGTCAGGAGCTGAATTTCAAAATAAAATAACCGGAAACAGACGTAGGCGATACACACCCACTGAACTGATTGCCCAAGATCCTCAGCTATGGTTTAAGCTCGGTAATTGGATGTTTTAGCCGCAATGCACGTTGGGATATGGTGTTTATGCAATATGAAATCCGAAAAAATAAATAAAAATAATACTTTAATCCGAGTGTGCTTGCTTTTGTCTTTGAAAGTCATCACATAACGGCATTGTAATACACGGTTTGGTGTATAAGTGTCCTACACTAATAATACAAAGTTATTATGGCATTGTATGCTGTGTGTACCTTGGTGGTTAAAGCACGTTATTGAATTATTTTTTTAATATGTTATATTTGATGAAAAAAATTAAGAGTACATACTTAGGGGGAAAGTAGAAGGTCAATGATAGAAATATAGAATATAAAAAATCAAGAAGATAATGTAAGTGATATTTACAATAAAACAGTTTAGTGCCAGATGTACAAAGATATTAAGAGGTGCAAAACAGAAAAACTAATTAACCTTTATTTAAAATGTAAAGAATACTTTAGGTTTTCTTTTAAATAAGAAAAAAGCTTTGGGGGTATCTACAGATACATATTAAGCCTGACAAAGTACTTAAAGAGCTTACGAAAATGTTCTTATTACGATAACATATACTATTATTAATAGAGAATCATTTGTCATTAATGACAATATGCCCGCTGTATTTATAAATCGTGATTTATTACAACTTTCCATGCTCGCTTCAGATGTTACACGACCGCTCAGAACAAAACAGCTTTCGCCGCTTAGTGACGTCACGCACGTTAAGTAGAACACTTGTTGAATAATACACTAACTATATGGCTGATTTCGGACTCTGGCTCAGATATTTAGACAGAATCGAGTGACAGTGAGTTGTCAATAGACTCGGTGCACTTTCAAGAAGAGGAGTTTTTTATTGAATAGGATGCCGGTGTGGTGGAATCAGATCATGCGGGCGAGTCTCACGTGGTGGAACCATACCAGTTTGAGCCACAGTATTCACGTAGCGGTAGAGATACAGACGGGAGCGAACATGGGGATGATGATCCTGGATTTGGCGGAGATCCGGTGCGGCAACAGAACACAGACTGGTATATACATTTGACTTTAATTCATAGAGATTCTCAATAAATAGTAAATAAATAATAATACATCATAATGTAGCAGGAACACTTGGCTCAGGCAACAGAACACAGACTAGTATAGATTTGTCTATAATTCATAGAGATTCTCAATAAATAGTAAATAAATAATAATAACTCTGCTGAAAAAACAGCTTAGATCAATTTAGCTGGTCAGGCTGGTGTAAATTGACCAGCCAGTCGATATTAGGCTTGAATGGTTGGCTGGAGAGGGGTTTTGGACACTTTAGCTGGCCAAGATGGCTGGTTTATCCATCTATCAGCAGCTTATGTTTAATAATAGTGTTAAATATACCATGCTGAAAGCTTACCAGGATTCCAGGTGACCAGCATACATTAAATACTGGTATGATTATTTAAACAAGAGAACATAAATATATTACAAAGATTGATTGTGTCATGTATTCTGGTATCTACCAAAATAAAGGTATCTGGTATCTTTCCCAATCTGGCCTCCATTTCTGTGTGTTGAAGCCACTTCTTGAATCAAACTGAAAATAAATGTACAGATATAAGTACACTGTAAAAAGAAAACTTGACATTTACGTTAACATTTGGGCTGCTGTGGTTGCCAGAACTTGTCCGTTAAAGTATGGTAAAATACATTACAAATTACAGTCGGTTGGCATAGACCTTACAGTCAACAATTGCTTATGGTGAATTACAATGGCAAAAACAAATAGAGCTAGTGTACACGGTGCAGCTGTATTATCTGGGTAATAGAAGAATCGGATCAGGATTCGGTATTGGCAGACAATCAATATCAAATTAATCGGATCATTATTAGGATCAGCACTTGATCACCTTTGTCGACTTACAGCCTAAATACAAAGATAACTCCACTCCTCTCCTACCACTGCTTACCTCTAATGAGCCTTGGTAGAACTAGTGTCCCAAGTCATAGGGTCCATAACTGACTGAAGACATGTGGAACAGAGTCCCAGACAGGCATGGTTCCATGTACAGGAAACTGGAACTTTGAACAGGTGTTTTCATCTTTTCTGCCTGAAGATTCGCAACTTCTTGATCAGGTGTTTGATGTGGTCTGGCATGATCCGTTCTGCAGTGATGAATAAAGAAAACAAAGAAAACATTTTTAATAATAGTAATGATGGTAACAACAATAATATTAGTAAAACTATTTATATAGCACTTACACAATTGCAAAGTGATTCTCACAACAAAAATAAAGAACAAAACAACATCAACAATAAAAAAACAAATTATTATAGGAATTAAGAGACAAGGACATTATAAACATTCTAAAATGCCGACTACAAAAGGTAGACTCAATGGCTCTTGATGACATCAATGAGCAGTCCCAATAGATGCTGTTGTAAAAGAAATAGGTCCAGATTTCTTCTATTTTGTGTTGGATGATTTGTTTTATTGATTGCTGATGGATGTTAACAGGTGTTTTACAATTATAACAAAAAGATTATTGTAATTGGAATCAAAAAGATTGCAAATCATAGTTTTAATAAAATCACTAGCAATATAGAATTTATTCAACAGCAGTAAAGCATCTAAGTTGCTAAATTAACGCACACTGTGTGTTGATTAGATAGATACATACTCCTACCACAAGGTGTCGCCACATAGTTGTGACCTATGTTTGAATACAGATGTACGGTAAGGGACCCGAACAAAAGCTTCATTAAAAAATGTGGTTAACACTTAAGCATGGAGCACGAGTCAGTACATTAATAGACCAACAAACAAAACATGGTACCAGGAGTAAATTATGAAGTAAAATAAAAACACATTAAGATAGGAGTTGTGACAAGCGACATGGATTCATTAAAGCCACCGGAGACGCTAACACTTTCGGGAAATGTCGACAGCAACTGGCGGACCTTCAAGCAGCAGTTCCAGCTTTATATCACGGCCATGGGACTGGAAACTAAGCCGGATGCTAGGAAGGTAGCGCTACTGCTAACTATAGCAGGCCCACAGGCGATAGAAGTGTACAATACTTTTGTGTATGAAGAGCAGGCTGATAAAGACAAACTGGATAAAGTGCTCGACAAATTTGATGCCCACTGCTCTCCCAGAAAGAACGAAACATACGAGAGATATGTATTCCGTTCACGTGTGCAGCAGCATGAGCCTTTTGATAGCTTTCTGACTGACCTGAAGCTAAAAGCACATTCATGCAACTTTGCTACGCTGAGGGACTCCATGATACGGGACCAGATCGTTTTTGGCGTGGAGGATAAAAAGATCAGAGAAAGGCTGCTAAGGGAAACGGAGCTGACATGTGAAGCAGCTATAAAAATCTGCCATGCAAGCGAGCTGTCCCAAA
Source organism: Notothenia rossii (assembly GCF_949606895.1). NCBI lineage: Eukaryota > Metazoa > Chordata > Actinopteri > Perciformes > Nototheniidae > Notothenia > Notothenia rossii. Next base: position 28,361,277 of record NC_136909.1, read on the forward strand.
TGCACGACAGGACTTTCAGCGAGATGGCGGGAGCGGCTAACGTGAGTGATGGCGCAGCAGTTGGTGCGGTCTCCAGCCAAGGCAAATGGCGCGCAAAGACGCGGCCTACACAGCGGTCGGAAGAAGGGACATTCAGCTGTAAGCGCTGCGGCTCGAAGCACAAACCACGACAGTGTCCGGCATTTGGTAAGCAATGCTCTAATTGCCAGGACCAAAACTTTTGCTTTGCAAGTTCCTCTTCAAAAGGAAATGAGAGGAAGAAAGGGAAGTCTGTAAACATAGTGGAAGACGATGATTTAAGTGAGACATTTTTTGTTGGCATGGTGAACTGTGAAACTGAGCAAAAAGAGGTTAATTCAATCAGAGAAGACAAATGGATAGCTCCACTGATGATTAACGGGACAATAATAACTATGAAACTGGATACTGGTGCAAAAGCAAACCTGATGAGCCTGTCTGACATCAAGGCAATGAAAGATAAGCCACAAATTAAAAAAAGAACACAGGCACTAAAAGATTATAATGGACAGAAAATCAACAGTTTGGGCGTGTGCATATTAAAGGTAACCTCAAAAGGTAAAGTGCACCACCTACTTTTCTCTGTTGTCGCTGATGGACTTGATTTACTGCTGAGTGATAAAGCATGTGAAAATGTGGAACTTGTCAAGAGAGTGTATTGCATCAACACAACTGTGAGTACACCAATTGACTATTGATTGTATAGTACAGAGTTATGCAGATGTATTTAAGGGTTTTGGTGTGTTGCCCTTCACATACAAAATCCAGCTCAAAGAAAATGCACAGCCAGTTGTGCATGCTGCAAGAAGAGTTCCAGCGCCACTCAGAGATCGCTTAAAGAAAGAGCTCGACAGAATGACAATGCTCGGAGTGATAAAAAAAGTTGAGGAGCCAACAGACTGGGTTAACTCGATGGTCTGTGTAAAGAAGACAAGTGGTGATTTAAGAGTGTGCATGGACCCAAAAGATCATAATGAAAACATCAAGCGTGAACATTATCAGATACCCAAGCGTGAGGAAATCACAAGTGAAATGGCTGGTGCCAGCTTCTTCACAAAGCTTGATGCGTCTCAAGGCTTTTGGCAGCTGAAACTGGATGAAAGCAGCACCAAATATTGCACCTTTAATACACCATTCGGCAGATATTGCTTCCTCAGACTGCCCTTTGGGATCATCTCAGCATCCGAAATATTTCATAGAGCGATGGAGCACATCATTGAGGGGCTGGATGGTGTTCGAGCATATGTTGACGACATCATTGTGTGGGGCTCTACACTACAAGAACACAATGAGAGGCTGAAAAAGGTGCTGGAGCGCATACACAAGTATGGACTCAAGCTTAACAAGAGCAAATGCGAGTTTGGAGTTCAATAAGTTGGACAGCCAACTAGACACTCCTACCACAAGGTGTCGCCACATAGTTGTGACCTATGTTTGAATACAGATGTACGGTAAGGGACCCGAACAAGAGCTTCATTAAAAAACTTGGCTAACAGTTAAGCATGGAGCACGAGTCAGTTCATTAATAGACCAACAAACAAAACACACTGAACTGTAAAACAACTTACCACTATTTAGGAAAGGCTCTGATCAGAAGGGTCTTTACAATGCACTGTTGGAAATTACCTTCCAAAGGCTAAATTCAAACTCAATACCATAACTAACTGGGTACCAAATTGCTTTACCTGATAGAACACGTTCCACACGGAGCAGCAACCATCCGGCTGGGCCTTTTGCTGCATATCATCTCCTCCCTCTCTCTCTGGTGTTAGGTTCCAGTAGATCTCTACTATCCAATAAAACTGAAATTCCACAAAAAAATCATTTAAAAAAAGTTAAAAACACTAACTTGCTTTTGGCATTGAAATAGATTAGAATCTCACCTTTTTCCTGGATGTCCATAAGACGCTTTCGATATCGGTGATACTGGTCCTGAAATACTTGGTATCGGATCGAATACAGATTTTGTGGTATCGCCCACCCCAGTATCATTGAGTAGAAAAAAACTGTCCCTACAATTTCAGGTAGGTTAACACACAGTACAGCTTAACATGCTAACCTTTGGTGAGCTACAGGAAGTTAACTTCATGTTCAACACAAAACCTTTAACGTGCATTAGGCTACATTGACAATTTTAAACAAAACTTAACTCTTTCTACTTAGATAACATTTATTTAACTTACCCTTAAATAACTACATCACGTTTTTCAGTGGAAACACAAACTGCAGAAAATGTTAGCTGCTAACTGTTGTTAGCTAAGGCAGCTATAGCCTCATGGCAAACTTAAGGTTAAAGAGCAACTTCCAGGTTAAAGACACCTGTGAATAAATGTGTAGGAAAATGATGTATACACTAGATTTTCAAAAAAATATACACTACAGTGACATGTGGCATCGTTTTTGTAAGACATTTTTACTTCCGCATCAAAAAAGCCTCCGCACGTGAGACGTACAAATGGGAAACAAGAGAGCGAAGGGGGGGAGAGAGATGTAATATATGGTTTCCTGATAAACGTTTGTCCTGACAGGCTGGCATTTTTGCAACCTGCACAAACACAATACTGCACTATGATTACAAATGGTGAAATACAATGTAAAACTACCGAAAAATACCAGCTCACTGAAACACAACCGCTCAACACAACTGCTCAACTGTTAAGAACTCAGGCACTTAGGATGTTGTACCCAATTGCAGACAGGGAGACAGAGGTAAAGTATTGTAAGATACTTTATTTTTCCATGGACAGCAAAATATGAACAAAAAGGTAACCACCAAAACTCTAGTCGAGATGACAAAAAACAGAGAACAAAAAATGAATGCGCTCACGCAGTGAGGAATCAAAAACCTTTCCAGAGTACCAGGAGCATAGACCTTACCATGACAATAGACAAGACGAACTGACACTGAACACTGGGAGACAGGGGAATTTAAACACAGGGTAACAAGACACAGGTGGGAACAATCAGGGGCGGGGCTGACACTGATGAGCACAGGAGACACACAAGGAGTGACAGGTGAAAACAATCAGGAAATTAGACACACCAGGGAAAACTAACGACAAACAGGAAAAACACAGGGAAAAGGACCAGACAATGGCCCCGTCTCAGGTCGGTTAAATTAAATCATTGCTTCCCTCACTTGTGTCGTTTCCCTGTGTTTAGTCCCTCCCTCCAGGGAAGCATGGAGGGACGCAAGGAAACCACGAGAAGCAGGGAAATGAGTTTTAAGAGCAATGGGACGTCCTTTCCTCCGGAGCGTCACGTGAAGCGACGTCCGTTTGTGATAATAATAATAATAATAAATGGGATTTATATAGCGCTTTTCTAGACCCAAAGACGCTTTACATTATGAGTCAGGTCGACAAACAAAACAAGAACAAAAACACAAACAAAAACAAAAAACAAAACAAAAACAGAAAAGCAGTCAGGAGGATGTTGGGTCAGAGGGGGGAGGGGCGGGTTTAAAGTCCTTATCTTACATTAAAAACTTTTTTTGGCAGTTGATTTCTGGGGGGTTTATGCAACAGATAGTCAATGTATGTTTCTTTATTTCATACTGAATAATATGTAAAAAAAGGAAAAATATTAGGTCCAATAAAAAAACTTTGCTTCTGGAAGCAGGCCATTTCGTGACGTCACGTGTGGTTCCCGGCTGCCGCTGTCTGGCTCCCTGCTGCCGTCCGGATCGACAGCCAATGCGCGCAGCCAGCGAGAGTTCACAACGAAAAATGGCGTCAAATATTGTTGATGTTTACGCATCAGAAAAAGCTAATAGCGCGGGTATTTGGCACAATTTGACAGAACAATTATTTGGTGTGGACGATGCGAGCAGTGACGATGAATCTGAACGATCTCTGCCGCCTTTTACACCAGAAATAAGAGGCCTAGAACCGTATAGGTTCGAGCCAGCAAAACGCGAATGTGCACCACCGGCCTCAGCTGAAAACATGGAAGTCACTCCGCCCTCGCCAGCACCAGCTCGAGTCGGCAACACAGATTGGTAGAGCTATTCATATGTTATAATATCAATCAATAATGAATTTTGTTTACATCTTCTAGCACTATAGACCATGTGCCAACTATTGAGAAATAGCTAGAAATGACCTTCAAAGGCCAACCCCCCTCGCAAGTATAAATAAATGAATAAATACACTCTTCAAGTGTATTTATTACACTGTGTGATGCTGGGACGGGCTGAACTCACCAGGATTCACGGAACCACACGTGACGTCACGACACAGCACCAAGCAGCGGCAAGTTTGAATCCAGACTTTTCTGGATACCTCTGAATTTGACCCATTTTCCCGATATTAACAAGTGATTTACAGCAAATAGGAAACGATATTCGATCTATATCACGTGTTACTGGAATAAGACCCAACAAGTTAATGCATTTTGAAACAGTTCTATGATCTTTCAGCTACAGTAAATTACGCAAGATAAGGACTTTAAGGATAAGCAGAGTTGAAGAGGTGGGTTTTGAGACGGGACTGGAACAGGGTGAGGGAATCAGACTCACAGAGGTCTTGGGGGAGGGAGTTCCAGAGCTTCGGGGCTGCCACAGAGAAGGCTCTGTCTCCGAAGCTCCGGAGTTTGGCCTTGGGGATTGAGAGCAAACCGGCTGAGGTGGATCTGAGGGACTGGGGTGGATGGTAGAGGATGAGGAGGTCAGTGAGGTAGGGGGGGGCCAGATGGTGGAGGGCTTTATAGGTGAGGACCAGGAGTTTGTAGTGAATGCGGTGTGAGACGGGAAGCCAGTGGAGTTCTTTGAGGACCGGGGTGATGTGATGCCATGATTTGGTGTGGGTGAGGAGTCTGGCGGCTGCGTTCTGGACACGCTGGAGTCTGTTGAGGGATGTTGTGCTGATGCAGAAGAGGAGTGAGTTGCAATAGTCAAGGCGGGAGGAGATGAAGGCGTGAATGAGTCGCTCAGCTGCGGGGCGGGTGAGAGAGGGACGGAGTTTGGCGATATTGCGGAGGTGGAAAAATTAGATTTTTACAACTTGGCGGATGTGGGGGTCGAGGGAGAGGGTGGGGTCGAATATCACGCCAAGGTTGCGTGCCTGGGTGGAGGGGGAAACAGGGGTGCCATCGATGGTGAGTGTCAGGTTGGGGGTTTTGCTGAGGGTGGATTTGGAGCCGATGAGGAGGAGTTCAGTTTTATTGCTGTTGAGTTTGAGGAAGTTGTGTTGCATCCAGGATTTTATTGCAGTCAGACAGGATTCGATGTGTGTGAGAGGGGGGTTGTGGGGGGATTTGGTGCTGAGGTAGATCTGTGTGTCGTCAGCATAGCAGTGAAAGTCCAGGTTGTGATGGCGGAGAATCTGACCAAGGGGGAGGATGTAGATGATGAAGAGGAGGGGGCCGAGTACTGAACCTTGGGGAACACCTTGGGTGACTGAAGCTGTGGTAGAGGAGTGATTGTTGAGGGAGATGAAGTGGGATCTGTCGGAGAGGTAGGACTGGAGCCACCTGAGTGCAGTACCTTCGATACCGATATCCCGGAGTCGGGTAAGCAGGATGGTGTGGCTCACGGTATCGAAGGCTGCACTCAGGTCAAGGAGGATGAGGATGTTGAGGGAACCGGTGTCAGCAGAGGTGAGGAGGGAATTGAGGACTTTGATGAGTGCCGTTTCTGTGCTGTGGTGAGGATGAAAACCAGACTGAAGGTTTTTTTTGGAGATGGCGGTGGAGTTGTTTGGAGATGATGCGTTCTATTGTTTTAGAGAGAAAGGGGAGGTTGGAGATGGGGCGGTAATTACTGAGGGAGGAGGGATCCAGACCGGGTTTCTTGAGGATGGGAGTGACAGCAGCAGTTTTGAAGGCAGAGGGAACGGTTCCTTGGGACAGGGAGGAGTTGAAAAGGTTGACAATGTAGGGGCAAAGGACGGGGAGGCAGGACTTCAGAAGAGGGGTGGGTAGAGGGTCAAGCGAGCAGGTTGTGGGTTTGGAGGAGCTGATCAGTTGGAGTATTTCAGGGGGGGTAACCAGAGTGAACTGGGAGAGAATGCCGTGGGGAGGAGGGCTCAGAAGGTCAAGGGAGATGGAGGGAGGAATTGTGGCGGTGGATGTTGGGGGAGATGTTTGTGTGTCAGATGCAGCGGATAGGGAGTGATTAATGGCAGTGATTTTGTCAGAGAAAAACTGGAGGAATGAACTGCTGTGGAAGTGGAGGAAGAGAGGGTGTCAGCACGGGGTTTGAGGAGCTTGTTGACGGTGAAGAAGAGGCTCCTGGGGTTACAGGAGGGGTCGATGAAGATGGTGGAGAGGTAAGCAGATTTTGCGGCATTGAGGGCGTCTCTGTAGGTAGTGAGATGGAGTTTGTAGGAATCATGGTGAACTATGAGGGATGATTTCATGGTTAGGCGTTCAAGCTGGCGGCCGGTTTGCTTCAGTTTACGGAGTGCAGGGGTGAAGAAGGGTGAGGAGGTTTTAAAAGTGACATTTTTCCTTTTGAGGGGGGCCAAGCTATTGAGGGAGGCGAGTAGGGTTGAATTAAGGTGGTTGAGCTGATCATCGGGTGAGCTGAGGTTCGAGTCCAGGGGGAGAGTAGAGGATAGCAGGTCGGAGAGGTGCTGGGGATCAGCAGAGCGTAAATTACGGAAAGTGATGTTCCTGGATGGGGGGGGGGCGGCGGACGGGGGAGGCGGTGGTGAACTGTATGAGTTTGTGGTCAGAGAGGGGAAAGGGGCAGGGGTGGAGGTCGAGTACTGTGAGGTTGGTGGAACAGACAAGGTCAAGGATGTGTCCTTTATCGTGGGTGGGGTAGGTGACATGTTGTGTAAATGAGAAATTGTCCAGAAGGGAGGAAAATTCAGAAGCGTGTTTGCAGGTGGTGGAGTCCATTTGGATGTTAAGGTCGCCGAGGAGTAACAGACGTGGGGAGAGGGATGAAGCAATGGTTAGGAGTTCAGTGAGATCAGAGAGTAAGGAGAGGTGTGGTTTAGGGGGGCGGTAAATGAGGATAACTGTCAGTGAGGGAGGGGTTTTGAAGGCGAGAAATTCGAAGGATGGTACTGAGGGGAGGGTGAGTTCTGTAGTCCGGATGTTCTGGTTGTAGATGACAGCCAGCCCACCACCACGGCGTGAGGGGCGGGGTTTAGTGATGTAATTAAAACCAGGGGGGGATGTTTGATTAAGCGAGAAGAAGTCATTGGGTTGTTGCCAGGTTTCAGTGAGCAGAAGGAAGTCAATGGATTTGTCCAGGATGAGTTCGTGAAGGATGTGGGCTTTATTGTTGAGTGACCGTATATTTAGAAGGGCAAAATTAGTCAAGTGGGGGGTTGTAGGGGTGGTGGCAGGCTGGAGAGGTATGAGGTTGTCTAGGTTAGCAGCGCGGGGGTGGGCATGAGAGGGGGGGCAGTGGAGCAGAGGAGGGGGGCTTGATGGTGGGGAGAAATGGCTTGTTATATGTGTTGGAAGGCGGAGGGGAGTGGGATCCGCTCCAGGTATTCCGTGCAGCTGGGAGTGTAGGTGAGCGGGGGAGAGTGTAAGAGAAGCAGTAGGAGTTGCGTTCTGATGACGCGTCAGGTGTGCAACAGTGCGTTGCGTGGAGCAGATGGATGCAATGGATTGTCCGTGCTGAAGGTAAACAAAACTGCGGCGGGTGCTTCGGTGAATGTAGTGGGGTCGACGAAGGAGTCCAAGATGTCTGATGACTGAGATGGAAGACGGAGTGGAGGAGTTGGTCAATGACAGCAGCTGTGAGATGGAGTATTTCAGCATGATGACAGGCGGAATGGCTGGGAGCAGTGTGATGGCAGCGATAGCAGCTAGCAGCAGATAGCAGCAGATAGCAGCTAGCGGGCTAGCTAGGTTCACAGAGGTGGAGGATTGTTGTGGAGACGAGGAAGATCCACGACATGGCAGGAGGATGTGAGCAGCGGGACGGGACAGATGCACCCCAGAGATGAAGGCAGGAGGCAGAGAGAGTCCACGGTTGTTGCGTGGGACGGAGACAGAAAGTAGGCAATGTAGCAGATAGCAATAGCACTCGGCACGTTGATGGCTACGTGAGGGCAGCCGGCTACAGCCAGCAACGGAGGCAGAAGTCCAAAATAAGTAAAAAAATAAAAATAAAAATAAAATAAAAATTTAAAAACAATGTGCATTGCATTAAAGATGTGTAAATGCAGGGCAGTGGTCCAATTCGAAAGATTGAAGAACGAATGGTAGTCGAGGGTGATAGAGGGTGACAGAGGCGGAGAAGCGGCGAACAGTCAACGCCAGCGTCCTCTCCAGCAGCGGGAAAAAAAGACGCCGCACAGCTGTTCGTCTGACAGCAGCTCTGTCCCCGTTATTTTCACAAACACCCCTGCCACACATTTACTGACACAAACATTTGTATCATCTGTTCTAGACCCCAATAAATAAAATCAAATAAGAACTCATTCTCAAAAAAGATAAACGCCATTCTTAAAATGTATAAACGAACAATAGTTTGATTAATATTGATTAGAGTGCACAATAGAAATAAAATAATTGAGAGAAGAAAAATATATATATTATCTATCAAAACCCAGTTAGATTAACATTCATTGGATTGCACACTTTGTTTGTTTGTGTGGATATGTAGCACATTAACATTTTAATAGCACTTAATGACTGACTGAATGGAAATGACAGTAAATGAAAATATAAAACGAAAAAAGCGATCATGAAAATGTTTCTAATAAACGAATAAAATGATTTTTGACCACTTTGTTGTTCAGATATATCACATATGTGTAACTAAATGATACATGAATTGAAACAAAACACAGTTTAAACTGAGGAGTGAGTTTCATTTATTTTCTTCACTCCGCTGGGGTACTGCTCTCATGTCAAGAACAAGAAGCATGAGATCAGTGCATGCACTGCATCGTCCAATCAGTGAGCGATACACAGTAAGGGGGCGGGGCGAGTATCTGAGGATTTCATCGGAGGGTGGACTGGTGGTTCCTCGATTATCGCTCCTCCATTATCGCTCCTCAATCCTCGGTCCTCCGGCAGTAATAAGAGCCATGGGACGGTACTCAAGATGGCGCAGACAAATCAACTTCCGGTGAGACCGAGGATCGAGGAGTGAGGAAATTAAAATAGTCGACCTGAGACAGGGCCAATAAACCAAGAGGAAAACATAAAAGGGAGAACAGCAAAACACCCAAACCTAGACATAGAAACGTGACATGATATAATAATCCTGACATCAACGCAACTACTAACTATTCCCGCGGTCAGAGAGCTGAGATGTGTCCCCTTTGTGATGTAATATGACGCGTTTGACGTATGACCTTAAAAAAAAGCCGTTTTTAAGAGCAAAGCTCAAAATTGCTCATTTCCCTCTGAATTCCTGCTCTTATGTCTCGTAAAACATATCAAATCCTGCAGTCACTTTTTTAATTGTAATTTTCAAGCAAGTTTAAGCATAAATGTAGAAAAAAAAAAACCTGCAAGTTGCTCTTTAAGTTAACATTAACGTGACGTTGTAAGAAAGCAAAACGAACCTTCGAGAAAGCTTTTACTCTCTCTCCTTAGCGAGCATTGTTGATTGTTCGAAACATATGGGCTCAGAACAGTCTCATAATACACACATGCACACAGAAGGATTCACACTTGTATTTCATGATCCACAAAAGGAGTCAGACTTGTATTTCCGGATTCACACTTGTGTTTTTCAATGCACACACAAATGTGTTCCGTTTCATATACATGTAAATGAAATCAAAACACTGAAAAAAGTTTTAAATGTGTATTTTTGATCCACACATATTTGTTTTCCGTTTAAAACCTCTGAACCTGCAACACAAAACACTTTCTGTGCATTGTTCGCTGTGCATTCATGTTTGGGTTTTTTGAGACTCCCCTGACGGTCACCCGATTCGTACTTGTAATTTTTTTTATCTAATAGCCAATCAGATGTCTCCTCCCTTCTAAGCCAATCACATGAGCTCGCCCCAACGAGGGTATGATTTATTGCATTCATGACGTAGCGCTTCATGTGTGCATTTGCGCTGTCCGGAGCTGACAGGTCCATGGAGCTAATCTCAGGACACCTCCACTCTCAATACAATCTTTTATATTATTAAGGTACAGTGTCACTTTCCAAACTATTCATGAATGCTTGTGTATGTGTACACAAAAACGGCAGGCAAAAACGTTTTGAATGTGTGTTTCCTATATGGCGAATACAGCTGCTTTATTTATGTCTGTATGAAGTTGTTGTGAGTGTAGAGGGAGCAGCTACATGTTAGCTTAGCCTAATCGATCAGTGGCCTGTACTACGAAGCCAGTTCAACAGACCCTGGATATCTCTGAGTTATCTGGCTTAACTAACCCTAACAAGCGAGATCCCGCTTAGCGGTCCTACGACCATACTTGCCAAACTTGAGACCTCAGAAATTGGGAGCATTTCAAGCTGTTAGAACTGTTAGCGCCGGAGCCTCGCAGAGGGGACCTGTATTTTACAGGAAAGGAGTGAGCAGAGGGTAGAGTTGTCCATTCTTGTTCTGTTTTCTGTCACTATCTTCCTCACCATGCTGAACACCCTCTCAGACTTTCAGTTGTGCGTGCTACTAAAGAGACGCGCTACCATGGAAACCAAACAATGGTGTACCTGTATTAAAGTCAGAGTGGAAACAGTCGTGAGTAAATCTGATTTTGTCAGAAATCGGGAGAAATGCGGGAGAAATATGACCCCGGGAGGAAACCGGGAGACGGCAATGAAATCGAGAGTCTCCCGCGGAAATCGGGAGGGTTGGCAAGTATGCCTACGACGCTGGTTATCAACTCGGTAAATCAACCCAGGGTTTCTCTGTCCGGCCGAGAGCACGTTCACACAAAGGGACGGGGTGAGCAACATTTGACCAATCACAAACATGGACAAGCATACTGACAGCCAACCCAGTCTCATGGCATTTCGTGTTCACCAACACGATTTTTAATCTATTGATTCGTGTTCACCAACACGATTTTCCCCTTTTTTTCGTGTTGCACAGCACGATTTTAAAAGCAATGTATTTCTACTGGTAATGTGTTTCGTACCTGCAGCACGTCTTTTTCTCCGGTCGGGTCGTGGAAGACCGGAAGCTGTGTGGTTCATAAAAACATGTTCTTACTCAATATCAAGCCACAATTATTGCTTTTATTTTAAATCGTATAATTTCGGACTTTTGTTTCCTTTTCTCTGAGGAAAAATAAATGAGGCTCAGAGCCTCAGAACACTGAAATCTGTATTTTTTCAATCTTTTTTTCCTTCTAATTTGTTATTCTTTTCAAAATAACACACTGTTATTTACTCACCAATAACACACAATTATCCTTGCTTTTATTTATTGGTTTGATTCCATAATCTCGGGCTTTGTTGGCGTCCTTCAGGAACTGAATTTCAAAATAAAAATAACCGGAAACAGACGTAGGCATTTCGAGCGCTTACCCAAGATCCTCAGCTATGGTTTAAGCTCGCCGATTGGATGTTTTAGCCGCAATGCATGCTGGGATTTGGTGTTTATATGATATGAAATCGCGAAAACATTTTAAAAGAATAAAATAATACTTAATTCCGAGTGTTCTTGCTTTTCTCTTTGAAAGTCATCACATAACGGCATTGTAATACACGGTTCGGCTACATTACATATTACAGATCTGCCGTATTTCTTTATTTATAGAGCCCTGATGAGAAGACCTTTGGCAAAACTGGAAGAAATGCCGCCGAAACTGAATACTTAACGTGGATCATAAATATATCAAAAATTAAACAACATCTTCAATTTCTCTTCACACAATACGTCTCCTTGCAGTATCAACCTTAATTCGGCTGACTTTTATATTTGATCTAATTCGTAGATTCGTAGTTATATTTACACCATAACGGTGCACAGCTGATATAAAAGGACTTTGATTTTCTTTGAATATAAGAATGTAAATACTGAGTCTGAAATAGTATAGCAATATGCTATAATATTATGTGAAAACATGTAAAAAACTACACATCTTCAAATGTTGTACATACATAAGTGTCCTACACTGATAATACAAAGTTATTATAGCTGTGTGTACCTTGTGTGCACCGCCTAGTGGTTAAAGCACGTTATTCAATTATTGTTTTTATGTGTTATATTTGATTAAAAAAATATTAAGAGTACATACTTTCATAGGGGGAAAGTAGAAGGTCTGTGATAGAAATATAGAATATAAAAAATCAAGAAGATACTGTAAGTGATCTCTACAATAAAACAGTTTAGTGCCAGATGTACAAAGAAATTAATAGGAGGATGTGCAAAACAGAAAAACGAATTAACCTTTATTTAAACATTAAATAATACTTTAGATTAAGGTCCTCTTTCAAATAAGAAAAAAACTTTGGGGGTATCTACAGATAAATATTAAGCCTGACAAAGTACTTAACCTCTAATATATTGCTTTCCTGCAATGTTAACTATGTTGAAGCACTTATTTTAACTGATATCATACATATGAATTATACTCTTATGTATGTAGATAGTATAAGAAATGTGCAGAATATGACAGTTTAATGGTGGAGGTACAAGCCCATGTTGATAGATGTCTTGTAATGTGCTGTTGAGGAACCTGTGACCCAAGATTTTCATTCATTGCATACACCGTAGTTTTGTATATGATATGTCAATAACCTTTGAAAATCTTGAAATCTTGAAAGGGATGTGCAAAATAGCCATTATACAGTCTTTAATGAACTATTAGTAGAGAATAACGAGTAATGAATATACTTTATTACTCGTTTCCATTCATGTCAAGTGCAGATAAATGTTTAGTCTTCTCAAGCACCAACTATCAAATATCTCTCCTGATTGTTGGCACTTCGCAATCAGGTTAACCTCTGAATTGTGGAGTAGAATTACAAAGTAACAATGAGCTGTCATGTGGGTATATATTAATGCTGCGCATTATGGACACAAGCGATTTTCACCCATTTATTAATTATATGTTTTACATTTGATAACACCAATGTGTTTAATACTGGCAACTTCTAATTGTGGGAAAAACGAAAACGTTCAGTAGAGACGTCCCATGGAACATTTTGCGAAACACAATAGCCAGAATGTGTAGTTCTGGGGGGGGGGGCGTTCGATTCCAGTTTTGGATAGTCTGGCGTGGTTTTTTTCCATTTCAAACAGCTGTTTGACGCTCGGCGTAACCTTGGCGCACTGCCACTCCAACATCCAATCCCAGCGCTTGAAGATTAATCACGGGGACTGTAGTCCTAAACGATAGCTGGGGATTATGGGTAGTGTAGTGTCTTAAACCATCCTAAACTCCTAGAGGCCTACGTCTGTTTCCGGTTATTTTTATTTTGAAATTCAGTTCCTGACGGACACCAAAAAAGCCAGAGATTATGGAATTAAACCAATAAATAAAAGCAAGGATAATTGTGTGTTATTGGTGAGTAAATAACAGTGTGTTATTTTGAAAAGAATAACAAATTAGAAGGAAAAAAAGATTTAAAAATACAGATTTCAGTATTCTGAGGCTCTGAGTGAGCCCCATTTATTTTCCTCACAGACGGAAACAAAAGTCAGAAATTATACGATTTAAAATAAAAGCAATAATTGTGGCTTGATATTGAGTAAGAACATGTTTTTATGAACCACACAGCTTCCGGTCTTCCACGACCCGACCGGAGAAAAATACGTGCTGCAGGTACGAAACACATTACCAGTAGAAATACATTGCTTTTAAAATCGTGCTGTGCAACACGAAAAAAAGGAGAAAATCGTGTTGGTGAACACGAATCAATAGATTAAAAATCGTGTTGGTGAACACGGAATGCCATGAGACTGGGTTGTGACAGCGCAGCGTCATACTTCATGAATGAAAAGTGAACTATAATAGACAAATATGAAGAAGTTAAACTTTAAACATCCATGACTTAAACACTCAATCCAGGATAAAGCAAGATAGCTGCACCTGCAAGGTGAATACAGAACAGCTGGTTACAAAAAACGACCGAGTGTTTGAATGCGTACATTAACAGGTTTATGATATCACTGCCCCATCTAAGACACGAGTGGATCTGACTTTAATTACATTTGACTCAAGTGCTTCGTCAACTTAATGTGTTGTTTAAAATAACACTTCGGCATACAGTATGTGACTATAATGGCGCATTTCCACTGCAGGGCCTCGCGCGGCTTAGTACGGTATAGTTGGGCCTTGGTAGGCCAGGCTCTTTATGCTGCGTTTCCATTACAGTTTAGGAACTGGGGTAGTAACCATAGTAACGCAGTGTAGGCGGAGCCGTGACGTCATCTTCAATGCGAAACACGAAACCAACATCAGCCGTTAGCTGTTAGCCCTCAGAGCTCACAGCTCCTCATATCTGTCCAGAAACTACACAAAAGTTAAACAAGTACAAACTACAGACCGTCTGCGTCACGGCGAATACAGTCGCTGGTTTATTTATGTCTGTATAGGCCGTTATTGTGAGTGTGGACGGTCGGAGCATCCATACGCGCTGCAGTGGAAATGCAGGGAAGCAAAACTGCCATGTCATGCTGGCAGCCATGCTGAACACCCTGTACCGTAGAGCATGCATTTCTGGTACAGTAACAAACAACAGATAACTGTCCTTTACGTTTTGTGAAGACAAATCTAACTTAAATACACTGTATTTTGTGAATTGTCATAAAGTTATATAGGGCAAGATCATTTTTTACGGTATAATATAATATGTATTGCATGTCTAGCTGAACCAGTAATCCATTGAAAGCAGCAAAAGTATGGTTGCACTGACCACTTTGGGTGACATTTTAAGATTGTTGCATGTGTAGCGTGCTCACTTAATTTTAGTATTCCAGCTGCTAGATGGCAACAACAGCATGATTTAATCTTATATAAAAATAAACTTCAAAAGTATGAACTAAACTACTATCATTTAGATAGAGTTTAGTGTTTAGTGAGTTTCTAAATGTATGCACTGACTGATCTGTTGAAGCAATAAGGAAACAAATCACTTTTCATACTGCCTTTATGAAAGTGTATTCATAGTCTCAGAAAGTTTAATCTTGCTCTATTTAGATTAAGGAGCAGCAACTGACATTATTTTCCTGAATGTCAAATATAAGGTCCACGGGCCATGCTTGAGGTACAGGCAATAATATCACAAAATACTTTAGTTGTATATTTTAAATGTTTATTGATACAGCCCCATGCTGCTTTGGTTTCAAAAAGGTCTTAACAGTCAAGTAGTTTGATAAAATAAATTAAGCAGGTCACTGAAACAAGAAACATTTATTTTGTAACAAAGTATCCTTGGCTGTTTCACTGAATAAGTCAATACTGTGCACACAAATTTAGGCCTTACTGTTTGTAAACCATAACCAATAACCCTCTATAAATCAGAATAAAACATGTGATTCCTACACAGCTAATATTAAAATCATTACTTAACATTGAGATTTTTCTCCTTCATGTTTCAGCAGTAAAATATAAGCAACTAGTAGCTGTTTTCAGAAGTCACCTGCTCCACAGTCCCATAATAAATATTGTAACCACAGGAGTAAAGCAGAAGGTGCTGTGCTAAAGATATGTTTACAACATATTTACAGAAATATTCAAATTTCTATACAGACAATGTTATACTAGTTAGACTAGGAAGAGTTTAACATTTTGAGAAACATTTCAGTTAGATGAGAAAATTCATACCACTAGCCTTTGTTTAAAGCTAAAGCCGGGAGCCAGTAAGCTTAGCATAAAGACTAAAGGCAGGTAGAAAACAGCTAGTGGTAAGAACGTAACATGATGGATCCAGATTTTAACTTAATCTGTACAAAAACAGAAAACAAGCACTGTTTTTTTTAATCGAGGATCTTGCAATCTTAACACATCTCTTGGTAAACAGTCAGGAGCAGTAGAGGCACTGTACAGATTTGTCAGGTTAATGGATAAACATAAATACATTTTTGCACAATAAATTGTGAAGCTACGACTCCCTTACTCGCTTAGTTGAACACATCCAACAAAGGTGTTGCATCATGTTTTAATATGGATTAGTAAGTGCATTATAAACCCTGACAGAGTGGTAGGTTTTTCTTGTAGCATCCAGTCTTTTTGCTAAACATAGCTATGCACCTCCTGGATCCTGTAAATTCCTCTTGAACAAAAGAAAAGTATTTTCTAAGTTCTAATTGCTACTTAAACTGTTGAATTCTGGCAGCTGTTTGGTCATTCTCCTGACTGCTTACAAACGGAGAAGTGAACAGTGGTGGTGTAGCCACTGAAATGGAGTTTGAGACTGAATTGATATGAGTGCTAGTGCCTACTGCCACGGAAGCAGTGGCTGCTGGGTAAAAATGGACATCTACTGCCACTGTAGTGAGGCCAAGGGAGACTTGGTGAGAAAGAAGCAGGGGGTGGTTGCCATGTGAGATGCTGAGGCTGTGGTGGATGGGCGCTCCACCTGCCTCAGCACTTTGAAGGGTTAATGAGGAGCGCAGGCCCTCCTGATGCCTTGATGGTGGAGAGGGGGAAGGTGAATGGGAGGGTAAAGACGATGGGGGAGGCAGGACATTGTGGCATGGGCTGCAGCGGTTATCTCCTCTGCTACTGGTCCAGTCCTCAGCACACTGCAGCTGGATGCTGGGCTGGGACAAACTGCTGCGCTTCTCCTCCTCCAGAGAGGGATCAATCTGAAATAGTATAACGACGATAATGCACATTTAACTAATTGAATTAACTATAAGGTAACATTTTGGCACCGCGAGATGTCGAAAGCTATGCAGTCCTCAAACTTGAGAGGCAAATGTAGAACAAGAGAAGGTCACTGCAGTGGTTATCTTGAAATGAATTTAGCTTTTAATTTCTTCAACAATCTCATGATGGACAGTTAAGAAAAAAAAACATTTCAGTTCAAAATAGTTTGCAGACATCATATTTTGTATTACATAAAGTCTTCATGTACTTCCTAATATTATGCTTACATTACCCACAATGCAACTTGGTTGCTTAGAGGGTAGTCTGATATTTGGATGTGGTATGCTAACCTAATCTATTTGCATGCAAAGATGGGCAATGGGCTATTATGTCTGGTAACCTCACTTCTTTCTAATCCCTTCGTTGTTATTTATTTTTTAACCTTAAGGAGATTTTTCACACTTTATTTTCTGAACTACCACAGCGCTACATTATTTGTTCAATCTGTGGATTCCAAGTCATCCTAAATTTCAAGTCGGAGAAAGAATTTCCCTGGACAGGTTTTCATGTGTTTCTATTAATCAAACCTTTGTGTCGAGAATGGGCTCAGGGTAAGTTTCTACAGTGACTGAGTAATCATCCAGGGCAGGCTGTGTGTCCTCCTGAAGATCCTCAAATGTGGGCTCCATCTTCACCGTGACTAGGCTCAGGCCTGGAGGAAGGGCTCGGGTGTCTGATGTGTTAGGGCTCTGCTCAATCACTGTCACACAGTCATCATCTTCAAAAGCTCTGAGCATAAAAACAACATTCTTACAAACAGTTAAAGAGATCACTTGCAAGGCCACGCTCATGTATTTCTATTCCTGTGAAATAATGCAGATACCTGTTTTCATACGAACGTCCTTCAGCACGACATTCAGTGTGTCTTATGGGGATACCTAGATTCCTCTGAGCTGCCAAAGACATTCAAAATGTAAAGGAATAGTTTGGCATTTTGGCCAACATGTTTTATTTGCTTTTTGGTGGAGAGAAAAATTGACACCACTCAGAATTTTTACTTTGAGGCAGAGTCAGGCTGTTTCCTCCTGTTTTCAGTCTTTGTGCAAAACTCAGCTAAGTTTCCAGGCTGCTGAGCATTCCACACATTTAGAAAAGCAGCTAATATACTATTTGAGACTCTCTATTTTACAGTAACCTGTTGCCAACATTACCAACAATGCAACTGGACAGCCAACAGTTCTAAAAAGATCTGGAGTTCTAGCTAGTAAATGGCTAATGTAGCTTCGAGCTGTAGCCACAGGCAGAAATATAAGAGATAAGGAGGCTAACATACAGTTTACTTATCAAAGTTGCACATTATTATTTATCTGGCACAAATAAATACTTATACAACTTTCTTTTTAGATATATATCCCAAAACCTGTAAACAGTCGTTATTGGTAATATAATTCACCTTATTAATAGACATGATAGTGGTATCAATGTTATATCTTAATCTCCACCCTAAAGCAAATAAGTTCATTTCCCAAAATGTGATACTGTCTTTTGAAGAATAAAGATTTTTCTGAAGTTTACCATGATCAGAATGTGAATTAGGTGTGCTGACATTTGATGCATCTGAGGATCTCTGACCTGCTCGGACGGTTGGTGCAGCTTCATTCTTCTGGACCACTGCATAGAAGGTAACAGTGATGAAGATGAAGGCCAGAGATACACCCACTCCCACAACGATGGGGATGTCATGTTTCTCCAGCACAGGCAGCCATGATGGAGACTGCTGTGTTACTCTGGAGTGTAAAAAAACAGAAACATCATGATATCTTCATGTTTTTAAAAAGAAAAACTTTGTACAACTTCATCTTCACTAAACCCATCACGCCTCACACATAGCTCACACATGTTGATCTACCTGGGGTCATTGCTGGTCATAGGTGATTGGGAGGTGTTCCTTTTCAGCCACTCTGTAAGTTCTGAGTTATTGCCAGATTTATTCGACTGAACTGGGTCACCTTGCTGGCTGGTATTCAGCTGTACCTGGTCAGACATGTTGACCTGATGGACAACAGGAATCTTAGTTTCCAGCGTTGAAGGATCTGAGGTTTGATGGATGGTTGAGATTGAAGTGTGTTTTTTGTTTTGGAGTGTAAAAGTTTCAGTCTGTGCCAGAGGAGATTGTGAGTGGAGCAGTGGATGTTGTGTTGGAGACGAATGAGCAAGCAGAGACATGGTTGAAGTTGACTGAGTGTGAATTGGGTTTTGTTGAGGCTTTGTGAACAGAGAAGTTGGAGGTTGTGAGACAGGTAGATAATGTGGGATAGTCCATAGCTCAAGATGGTACTTCGGAAAAAGACTTGGAGTAAATGTTTGCCGTGTGTCGGATTCAGATATTTGTGAGATGGCTGGTGATGGCTGCAGATCTGTTTTCTGGTGTAAATGTAGACTGTGGTGCTGGGGTTTGGTTTGAGAAATGTGAGTTGAGGTTGGCTCATGGTAGAGTGAGTATATTTTACTTTTGGTAGTCATTTTGTGTGTTTTTGTTTGGCGCAACTCAGCTTTTGAAGCAGAAGACTGAGTAACTGAACCAGAATGGGTCATCTTAGCTGAGGTTACAGAACTCTCTGTTCTAGTCAATGAATATGAATCCTTTTTGAGAAAGCCAAAGGGTTCACCCAATGAAAGGTTGGACGTCTCAGTAAAGGGCTGTATGATATGACTGGCTATAGACATAGCATGGATGTTAGAGCCCTGAGGATCAGGTTTTATCAACAATTTGTCACTGACTTGCTGCTGAAATTGTGTATGTGGTGATGTTACTCTCAAATGGAACTGACTTTCAGTAAGTAGATATTTCAAAGTTTTACCCAAAGCTTTGTTGGCGGCAACTGATGTCTGGCTGAGTGTTATTGGTGGTTCACTATTTGAAATCATAAGAGGAGCTCTAGTATGCTGCAGGGGGGAGTAGATATCTACTGACTGGAAGTTGGGATGTGGAGGGGGTAGCAACATAGGAGGCTGCATCTGTGTGACTAACGACTGAGTTGGACTGGTTGTTGGATGATTTGGGTTGTGCTGTAAAAACCAGCCAAGTGATCGGGATGGCATCTTTAGCTCGGCCACTGCTCCCTTTACGAGTGGAGGCGAAGAAGGTGCTCTGTTTGTTTTAGCATCACAGTGGGGTAAGGAGCCTGGAAATAAAACAAAAAAGTTGACAGGAAAAATATGTTTTACTAAAATTTGAAAAACAAAAGAAAAATAACTTTTAAGATATGTAAAACTGCCAAACGACCAGAACTATCACTAATACATTCTATACTTCTACATTTCTACTAAATACAATCAATTGTTCGCAATATTTAGCATCAACGCTGTAACTAAATCAAGTTTCACATAAAAACATAATATTTGCTTGGCTACCCTGGGTGGCCATTTCAATATTGGCCTTTATTTTATCCTGTGCAAGATCTCAGCAATTTCCTGACTATAAGAATGTTGTCATAACCCATAGAAGTATTTTTCCATACATGCGGCCTCATGTTGCCACTGTGCCTGCACATGTGGATTATGGGTTGTCCCAAGATGTTGCTCAGCCATAGAGTCACTGGATTGGGACACTGGCAGGTCTTTGCTTGTTTTGGTGCTCTAGAAAATATGAAAGACTCTTAGTTTCAGGACTGGCACAACACATTGATGCTATCAGACATGAACTGAGCAACGAAAAAACGAATTAGCATGTATCATGATGACACAAATATCAGAGAAGTGATGAAAATTCACAAAATGAAAAGAGCACGCACATTTAAGAATATTTCATAGTTGCCACGAATGAAAACTGGACATAGAGTTCTCACATTCATTTTGGAGCCAAACAGTGTCACACACAATCAGCAGAGATTTGACAATTTCCTGGTTACTCACAGCAAACAAAACCAGTCTTGTCTGTTTGCCTCTATCAGCTGGACGATGTTCAGCTTAAGACAGAGGACAGCATTAAAGACAGCATGGAGAATTAAGTATTTCATATGCACTGTTTCTTCCAATAAAACAAAAAATTCATATCCAATGCCTTGACAACTAAAGGTACTTTAGTACTTTAAAATGACAAAGTAAGAAAGCAACATTGGCGTATAACTATATAGAGAGTAAGTACTTCAAAGTTAAAATATCTAAGTTGTGTTTTTAGTTTTATGAGGTATTTTCACACTGCAATTGAAGAAGAAACAGTGACATTCTGTTGACACACCTGTGACAGCGAGGATGCTGCGTCTCTGATGTCGTCCGGCTCGGTTTTCAGCAGTACAGAAATATTCCCCGACGTCAGAATACTGCACATTTGAAATATGCAGAGTTCCATCTTCTGCTTGGACCACAAGATATAAAGTAAAATGAATCACAGAGAGCTCAAACAAAGTCAAATCCATTTAAGAAATCTGAGATTATTCCAAGGATGTTTGCTTCCCACCTGATGGAAATAATGGCAAAGTGCCTCTAACCTTTACTTTCACTCACCATCAATGTGTCTGTCCTCAGTGGGGCTTATGTCTGAATATGTCTCTGCTCTGCCCTGGGTCCAGCTGTACTTGATGGGCTGAAGCCCAACAGCCATGCAGGACAGGTCCACTGCCCCCCCGATCCTGCAGCTAACCCGATCTATGAAGTTCACTATGATGGGACTCACTGGGATGAGAAAAATGTAAGGCAATACACTTTTTTACACATGAAGCAATATCAAATATTTTTCTTAAAAGTATTGTGAATATAATATAATGTTGAGAAATGTCATGTATTTGAATTTTACCCCTTAAAAGACTCTTTAACAGGTATTCCTCTAATACAATCATAGAGAAAAAAACAGACTTTACTCAGTAGCAATAGACTCTATACTGTGAATTGTGCATACAACTTTGAATTGACCAAATTGACTACAAGATTTAAAGTGATAACTTTATTGGAGTCTGTATTCAAGTTTTTTTTTCAATCCTACCTCAAGAGTTTTAGGAAATTTTGGAACATTTATGCAAAAAAAGTAAGTTTTGACAGTCCTGACTTGACCTGGACTTCAGCTATTGATTTTGAGGAGTAGTCGACACAATACAATGCATTTCAGTTTATGTTAAGATTACCAGCCACTTTCAGCATTGCTGTGTTGCGGCTGTGGCCCAGAGTGTTGGAGGCCTCGCACACATACGCTCCTTCATCGTAGCTCCGCGCTGAATTGATGTACAGTGTGGCATTTCTCAATCTGTATGAGAAATATGTCAATAGTCATTTCACTTCATTTAGACTTTTCTAAGTATTTGGATTCTTTGTTAATAGTGATGGTATGAAAGAATAACACAGTTGCCTCAAGAATCAAAGGTAACAATGATTGATTGATGTACAAATAGTAAATTTGCAGGTGAAGTATCCCTTTAAGTATATGTAATTTCAAGTACTTTATACTGTACCTTCAATCAATTATTTCTAAATGGTTGCTGATCAAACCCAAGCACTTTAAATCAATTGTACCACAGCAAAAACATATTTTTTTAAAGCTTGCAACACAAAAAGATGAACATCTGAGTTCTTCATCCTCAAATTATAAAATACCGAAAATATTATGAACCATTTTTTGCTTTTCAACAAAAACACATTGACGTACCCAAAAACGATTTTCCCTCCAGTCTGCTTGGAGTGGCCTCTCTTCACCCAGCTGATGGAGGGTGGAGGATGACCGGACACGTCACACTCCAGCACCACGCGAGCCCCCACAGGCACCGTCAACACCTGGGGGCGCAGTTTGACTGATGGAGGGGCTGCCAGGAACAGAAAAGAATGATTGTTATTACACACACAACAAGTTCAGCTTCCAGATGCACAGTTTGGGGGCTTTTTTTAAATTACCCACCCAGCACAGACAGGGTCGCTCTTCTAGAGGTGAGAAATCTTTGAAGGTGGATGTTGGAGGCTCTGCAGAAGTAGCTCCCACTGTCATCCTCCTGGACACTACAGAGAAAAAATCAAGACATACACTTTTAGAAACGTTTCAAGCCTGACATTTAGTTATAATATGAGCACAAATATTGCATACGGTTATGTTACAGTACACCAATGTACAGACATAAACTGCACGCACTGAAAACACGTAAACTATGACTTTAATTAAATGTATTATGTCAACAAATGTCACTGTATTAGGTTAGTTGAAGCAATCCTATTTGAATTTAAACGTGATATTGTTGCTTTCAACGAGCCTAATACGGTTATGTGAAATCTGTTGACTTAATACATTTAATTTAAGTCAACGTTTCAGTCTTTTCCGTGCATAAGGCATGTCTTTAAAAACACTATAAGTATATGCACACACACACACACACACACACACACACACACACACACACACACACACACACACACACACACACACACACACACACACACACACACACACACACACACACACACACACACACACACACACACACACACACACACACACACACACACACACACACACACACACACACACACACACACACACACACACACACCTGTAGAAGAAGAGGTCTCCACTGGGCAGCATGGTCTGATGGCCTTTAGGAGAGAGAAGCTGGCTGTTTTTGAACCAGGCCACCTGTGCTGCTGGTCGGCTGTATGGGGGTCTGCAGGTGACTGTAACATTTTCTCCCCTCTTTACCGTCTTGTTTACAGGCTGCTGGACGAAACTCCATTCCATATCTAGAAACACAACATGTGTGTCCCTTAGAAATTAGTGTTTCAATCCTGCCGCGTATGCACTAATCCCTGTCTCGCCGTTACAACTAAGGCATCAAGAGTCATGTTTCGTGAGTAGTTGTTGTTTGATATAACTGTACAAAAGAGTCTAAGAAGAGCCATATTGTAAAATAGGTAAAACAATCAGTAAACAGTTGAAAACAACATGGAATATATTAATTATACTATAATAGATACTTTTATATTTCTGTAAAACCATTTAACCACGTAGTGTTTTTATTGTTTCAGATGTGTGTTCTTTTTCTACTTGGCTACTACACAAAAACCAAGGCTAATACAAGAAATGTTTACATTATGTTTATTCTCAGATAACAGATGAACAATTAAGTGTAGTTTTAGATAGAAACTACAAGTTAAATCAGCCACACTGTTATTTTACTTGACACAGCAGTTCATGTCCGAGCAGTAAATATTATTCACTCGTAATAAAAATAGTGAATTAAAATGAAACAGTTTACTACAGATGTGGTGCACAGTACCGGCGGTCAGCAGGAAGGCAGGCTGCGACTTGATGGTCTCTTTGTGGTTTGACACTTCACAGTGATACGAGCCCTCGTGCTCCCGGGTCACGTTACTGCACACAACACAGACATAAATTCAGTCAGCAGTACAAAAGCTCCACACCGTGTGGAATTATAGGTTTTATATTAAACATATTCATGAGCAAAACTCAATGCTACATTTTTATAGTGCATGGTTCTTTTCTCATCATTACAATTTCACAATAAAGCATTAATATTCCTCTCGTCCCGTGCAGTGCTGGACCTGAATGTGAGCAGCTGTCCATTGTTCTGCAGGCTGAACGAGGACGAGCAGTTGGACAGGAGGCAGCCGTCTTTGAACCAGTGCACCATGGGAACAGGGAAGCCGCGGACAGCGCAGTGCATGGAGACCTCTGTTCCCATAACAACGGTGATGCTGTCTGGGCCGTGGATGAACTGCAGCCTTCTAGGGACCCCTGCAAGGTAGAGTTACAATGCTTTGAGATAACAGATAATATATTCAAATATCTCATTTAATGTAGCACCAGGTGTGGAAATGCTGCCCATGGTTTGGTTTGTAGGAAAAAGGTTGTTATAGGCACACAACCTCTCCATCTTTAAACATCGAGACTCAGTCAATCACCCTGTCATAAGATGTATTACCAGTGATCTCTTTTGTACACATCATTGTATTGTATGTGATAGAGTTGGATGGTCTTCTGTCCAAGAGAGATCTGACACTCATATGGAAGAATACCGTATAACTGTTCAGAATTGCTCCGTCAACACCAGACACACTCTTACTTCATGTTTCACGAGCTTGAACAAGAAAAAAAAATGCTTTTAATTTCGTACGCCTTACTCCTGTAACAGAATACAGCACCTCCGTGAAATCAATGTACTTGTACTATTTGGACATTTAAAAAATGTATCTTAAACCTTTTATCTTCGTTTTTGTAATTGACATTATGGCATTGTAAATGAAGGTCACCCTTCTTGATCTTTCTCAAGTAAATAAAGGTTGAATGATTGTATGAAATACTTTTTAAAAATAGAATACAAATCTTTAATTTGGGAACAGATCATTTGTCAGGCTTCCTAATAGTTTGAAGAAATATGTTCAATAGTAGAACATGTGTATAAACTAAAACATGTAAATATAAAGGACTCACCCTGCACAGTTAGTTGAGCCGGCTTGCTCTTCTTGCTGATGTTCAGTAAAGGATTGTGCGTTACACAAATGTATAGCCCTTCATCCTCTAATGTGACGTTGAAAAGATGCAGAGTGCCTGAGGTCTTCTTCTGTTTACCACCTCCATATTCCCCCTAAACATGTACAGTTATGATACATTTGGGTCAGAAAGTTCAATAAAACTACAGGTAAGTGTTATTCGTTGCTCTTCAAATCAGTGCTCACCTGAATGTGTCTCCCTTTTGTGACTAACGCCCCGTCTTTGAGCCAGGTGAGGCTAGCAGGAGGAGAACTTTCTCCTGACACACACTGAAAGAAAACTCCCACTCCTTCTCTGACCGTCTGGACCTGCGGACTGAAGAAAACATCCTCCAAACCTGGAACACACAGGATAAATAATAATGTTAACATATGAGCATATAAATGTGTGATGTTGGATTGTCTTAAAATAAAAAAAAGGACAAAGACTCACCCAGTTCAGATGAGACAGCAAAGCTGGACAGGATGAGTAAGCAGAGGTGGGAAGTCATCTGTGGGAGCGTCCAGATGGAGACACAGATCTGCATCCTACTGCAGATCTGTCGGAGAGGCATGAGGAAACCTCCACACAGCTTCATCCATGGTGTCAGCTGGGGCGTATTGTAGATGTGTTACATTTGAACTCTGTTGAAACTCTGCTTTCATGGATTTTGATGTAGACTGGCGTTTGATCTAGCGTTAATCAGGTATTTAACATGCTAAATATCTACCCCAAAGGTTATTTTAATTAGACAGAAAAAGCTAATAGTTTTAGAAATAAATTGTTATTTATGCATAGTGTAAAATGTTAAAGGACACTTATTATTATACTTATTAAAAAAAGTGAAAAACAGTGTCATGTACATTTAATAATAGCATGAGACGAAGCCACCATAACATATTTGAGTCTGGGGAGATATTCCAACAGTTTCAACACAGCGATTTTAAGTCAGCAGCGTTATAGGAATATAGGATGGATATATTCTTCATTAATATGACATCTCACATTTTTCACTGCACTACTACCACTTCCTACACAAAAGCTGCCCTTCAACACCACTGAAGATGCCGTTTGCATAGATCACTTTTGATCATCTTCTAGCAAATGAATTCAACAGATTTATTTAAAATGTCTCTCTCTCTGTCTCTCTAGTTCTTAAATCCCCCCTCCCTCTTTTTCCCTTTGGCTTAATTCCTATTTTGGTTGTGAGTCTGTTGCACCGCAGCAAGCTCAGCTTTGTCCTCTTTAGTCCCTTGAATGGGCCCAGCCACTTTATAGAGCTCGCACTGTGGCCCTCCACTCAATGAAAGTGACATGAAAAGAGGCTGCGGAGCTTTGTACTATGAAGATCAGTTATTGGCCCTCTGCAAGGAGAGCTACCCGTCTGATCACATAGGCTTTCATGATCCTCAATAATGCCATGTAAGGCCTGATCCTTCATTGTTTGAACATGCCATACATTTTGATAAAGCAATGCTGAATTTGTAAGAAAATATGAGGGAAAATTAAAGGTAAATATGCCAAACACAATTTTTGATATCAAGTGGATCAATAAAGGATAAAGGAAAATTGATTTGGTGTGCTTTCAAATGCATCAGTTTAACAGGTTTAGCTGATTTTTTTATTATAAAACGTACACTTTTAACCACATTTTGGAGAAAGAAATCAGAAGAAGAAAAAACAAATATGGGTTCTAAAATTGTGCACATATTGTTGGGCATAAACTAAAATACCTAAAAAAAGATGATGGAAATAAATCTTCAGTCCAGTGCAACTAAATAATTGCATGAGAAGAAGGTTCAAGGTTCGTTTTTCACTAATGTCTGAAAGTCACTTGGAGTTGAAATCTGGTTGTCGTAATGTAACTTAAATGTAGCCTTACGAGCTTAAATATAGATATTTGTTAGATGTTACACAAAGTCACAATTGTTTTTATGATATCAACAAATAAATGGCTTACATCCGCAATGTTATTTGGTCCTTAGACAATGTAATCTACGGCACCTTTATATTAGAATTGTATGATTGTATTTGTATCATAACCACAATAGCATCACATTAGCCCTATTGATGTTTACATTCAAACATATTATCACATTACATACTGCATTATGGTATGCTTTTAGAGGAACACATAATTAAAAAGATGAGGAAATGTGTTGACCCAATGAAAAAAACAAAAACCCCTTGATTTCACACATTAGAACATTAGTCATCACTGTTGAACTAAACACATTGATGAATTGCTTGTGGCTGGTTATACTCACATGAGGCTGAGAGCCTGTGGGTGTGTATTTGTCTGACACCGCAGATCATTTACACTGTTTAGCATATCATTACAACGTCTTTAGCCGACACACTGACTCGTATGCTCCTTTTTTAATACAGATTTTAAAGAACACTTTTTTCTATTTGCTTTATCTTTAAATGAATGTAACAATTTATGAAATTAGCACTGACATTTGCTAACGTGCAGCCAGCAAATAAACAAGCTTAAATACATTTAAATACATATCATGCAAGATGAATACATCTGATAAGAATTTCAACACACTACAGTACACTCATTTATCAATGATCTTTAAAAGGTACAATCAAGGTCAGAAATGTAAAATTAAACATTTGATGCTGTTTGAACAAGATTTTACAACACATTATTATCAACTCCATTGAAATACAGGTGAGAGTAACGATACTTACTTTGTACGTGTCCAAGGATTGCTCGAGCGTTGCTTTGCATTCAGCCCATTCGTCTCTGTCCGTCTGAAGTCTGTGCACAACCTCTGTTCTGCATTTACAGAGCTTCCAGCTGGGAGAGGACAACAGCTGCACGCATGTGCCAGCTAGACAACATCCACCCCTTCTTCATACACAAACAAAAACACACACTCACACAAACACAATGTGCGTCCTCTTTCAAAGCAAACAGCTGTAATGAAGCTTGAAAGCCACTGTACACTCATCATTTAGGCAGCAAACAAAAATGTATAAAATGCGCTGTCCTCGCAAAACAATACAGTAAAATATAAAGCCAAAAGACCACTGATTGCGTGTTGACAGCATGTTATTAGTTGATAGTTGTGTTGCAATTGTATTTATTTCTACAAATAATATGTGTCTCTAGCTTAGCATGCACACTTCATGGTTGAAAGGGTATGGGGAATGAAAATCACTCATTAATTGTTAAACTTCTCATTCAATCATTATTACTGTAAACTGCTTTTTTCCACAAGATTTTGGAAGATGGCTGCAGGGATTTTGTATCAAGCTGAAGATCAAGTTCATCCTGTCAACGCTACTGCGTTCCCATGTGGCCAATCAAGAACTTCAACAAAAGACCTTTCTCAATAGACATGGCTCGAAACAGGAAATAGCTTTCCTTTCATGGTTTCCAAAGAGTGCCAACACTTTTGTCTGACATAAATCAGGATTTACACTAATTTAAACTAAGGGGTCGCGACCAAACCATGAAAAAACAACTCTTTCTCCCTGGAGGATGAATAATATTGATTTTGGTGATCCCCTGAATTTTCATTTTTCAATTTTCATCAATCAACACCATTACACACATTCATAGGATGAATTGTAATAACTTTGGTGATGATCTGAATTTTCACCTGGCACTATCAATGGGTTAAAATTAAAGTCACAATTGTTTTATGATTAAACATGCAGTAGTTTAGTCATTGTTCAAATAATGCGAGCTCTTTGGGTTAAAAGCAGAGAAGAGTATAAAAACAAATGACGGTCTAACTTACACACAAACATGGTTGCAGCTAAAACACTGTAGTCCTGCCACATAGGCATAAACTAGTGCCAGATGAAGTCCTTGCAAATGTAAATTGACAATCCATTCAGCATAATCAAATGGAAATTAAAGTACAAATGCACCGATTTATAATCTATGCAGGGAGGGTCATTTTAATTAAACGGACAAAGACTGATGCAGCAGGCGAAATGTGACAATGTTGGATTCAGGACAACATCAAACACATAAATCCACCAATGGAGATGTAGCATCACATTTCTCCAAAATAATCTGTATGATAGTAGAGTTAAATGTAGTTATTAAAAGGGTTTTCTTTGAAGTTAACCCCATTGACATT
Organism: Notothenia rossii; assembly: GCF_949606895.1. NCBI lineage: Eukaryota > Metazoa > Chordata > Actinopteri > Perciformes > Nototheniidae > Notothenia > Notothenia rossii. The sequence goes on from NC_136909.1 coordinate 28,390,512, forward strand.
TGATATACTGAGATATATAGTAATTATTATCTTTGATGTAGATTTTCTCAGGCCTTAAGGATGGATAACTGTTCTCTGACCATCGGATGACCTTGCCATTCTCTGGTTTACTGTTGTAAGACATTTGCTACAAAGATAGTGTTGATTTAGGGTTTATAAATCTTCGTCTTGTAAGCAACCTTCAGTGAGCACACTTTGCTCAAGACACATGAGCCAATCATTAATGGCACAAAACAAATAAAAAGAGGATAGCCTACAAAGCACAAAGGTTCCTTTCCGAGAGTATCTTTTAAACATGGAGAGCTTACTCCATAACTTAATTATCTGTTTTATTTGTGTATCATCAGTTTACACTGAAATGGAGGGGATTTTTTTTTGTGTGCAAAATTGTTGAATTGTAAGTGTGGTGGAGACTGCAGCACAAAAAGGTGTAGATAAAACAATACTAAATGTTAAAATAAGGTTAACAGAGACATGTTTTTCGACTAAGGAGTAATTTATCATTAGATTTGTCTTTGAGAAAAAAAGCAACCAGGATAAACCGGGTAATTTAAACGTTATGGACCAATATTGAGGAATAACCTCCATGAAACAAAAACAAAAGTACAATTATAGTCAAACGCCATCTTCCACTCGTTTGAACCTCAAGATTAACCAAAAGCAGTGTTGGTTTAATAAAACAAATACGACAAAGGTATATCCAAATAAATTAAGCAAACAAGTTTGATGGGTTATTTGTTTCATAGAGTATATGTTTACAGTAGGAGTTTGTTGGATTTGTAGGAGTGTCCCCAGCGGAAGTAAACTTTCATCATCATCCGGGTTACCTTCTGGTCACAGAGGATCCAAGATGGCGACTCACATGTCGAGGTGTAGAGGCTGGAGTCGTGTTCAAAGGTAGGAACATGTTTTAAAGCAATGCTCTGCCAGACATGTCTTGAACGCAGATAAACCACATCACCGCTACATGCAGTACCTGCCGTGTCATGTGCAGCGTCATAGCGTTTCTACGTCCTGAACCCCCAAGATTAGCACGATGCCAACTGTTAGCCGTCAAACAAGCTGTAGTCCTGGTGTCAGCCGTCAGGATGCTAATGTCACATCATAATATAAACCACCAATATTTAGGAGTAAAGCAGTAAAGATAAAGAATGTGCCATTGTGTTGTTTAACTGATCTTTTTTAGTTTGTAAGACTAACAATAATTTATGAGATATAGAGTTAAATATTTGAATAAAACTGTTTAAAGTGCAAGCTAAGCTATAGTAATTATCTGTTAAATAGCATTAGATTTGGGGGTTTGATCCTATTGTAGAGTTTAATCTACTAGTCGATCGACGGAAATAATTTGCAACTATTATGATAATCGATAATCGGTTCAGTTATCCTTCAAACAGAACTAGTAAAACATATTTATCAAAGTATTAAACTTTAATTTACAGCAAATGAATAAGTCCATGTTTTTCGTTGTCATTTATTATTATAACTAAGCCATTCTGGGTATTTTTACTCTTGGTCGAACCAAACAAGAAGTCAATTGTTTGAAAACATTGTCGGCACAGTGATTTATAATTGAAATATCATAAGAGCAGTTCTATCCCATGTTATAGTGTTGCATTATATATTATGTTGTACTTAGTTACTACCTCACACCTCTTACAACATGCTAAATGGCATACCCGATACCATATTATAATGTACTGTTTTATACAATGTTGATACGTAAAACCTATGTTTGCATTATTAATATTAATACCAACACATCTTAATTAATCATCATGTTATGTTAGATAAAATGACACAAAATCCTGCCTTTTTTGAATGTTGTTATAATCAGGTACCACTATGTTTAGAGCCTATCTATACTACAAACAAGTGGGTCTAATCATCTTTTCACCACATTTATACCAATTGGTGCATACTAAATAGTTGAAACCCTTGATATAACGCAACCCAATTCAACAGCTTGTTCAAAAATAACCATTCAGTTGTAATAGTACTTTTAAAAGTTTACCTAATAAAATGGAAACTGAATTTAGTTTGACATTAGTGAATCGATAGCATATCAAAAACATGACTACAAAGTACATACGGATGACACATCGGAGGGATAAGCTAATTAAATAAGTGGGGGGCCACATTTTTGGAGAATAAATGAGAAATCTTGCATTGTCTTTTTTCAAAGGTTTGGGATCGCAGCTTACAGAAAGTACAGCAGTGGCAGCCGATACCCAAACATCTCGCTCTCTGCACCGCTGCCCGGGATCCCGAAGCCTGTGTTTGCATCTGTGGATGGTCAGGAGACGTACGAGACCAGGATCACAGTGCTAGAGAATGGCCTTAAAGTCGCTTCCCAAAACAAGTTTGGTCAATTCTGCACAGTTGGGAGTAAGTTGCAGCAGTGATAGCTTCAATATCATAATCTACTTAGAGATCTTGTTAAAGTAAATAACATTTTTGTTTTCTCTCCTATTTTTAGTTTTAGTAAATTCTGGATCCAGACATGAAGCAAAGTACCCGAGTGGGATAGCACACTTTGTAGAAAAACTCGCCTTTTCTGTAAGTACAACACTGTAAAGAACACATATTTAATTGTAAACGGGGAGAGCCACAATAAGTGATTTTGTTTTTTTATTTTCAGTCCACAGCTCAGTATGGAAGTAAAGATGAAATTCTTCTCACATTGGAAAAACACGGAGGAATATGCGACTGCCAAACATCAAGGTAGTTAGGCTCTCATGACAAAGCCTTTCTCAGTTTAATCAAATGTAATGTTTGTGAACTACCTTCCACATCCTGTTTTGAGAAAGTTTAGCAGCTTTTCTATGTGTCATTTTTGCTGTGCAGGGATACCACCATATATGCAGTGTCTGCTGAAGTGAAGGGTTTGGACACAGTGGTCAGTCTCCTCTCTGACGCTGTGCTGCAGCCTCGCTTGCTGGGTAAGTCCTCTCTTATTTCAAATGAGAAATCCATGGAAACTGTGGCAAATCTCTCCACAGCCTGTCTGAGACCCTAAATGTTTGTTTACATGCAGATGAGGAGATCGAGATGACCAGAATGGCGGTACGCTTTGAGTTAGAAGATCTGAACATGAGGCCGGACCCTGAACCCTTACTCACTGAGATGATCCACGCTGTGAGTCACATGTTCTGTTAAGACCTTACAACACTATCTCGCTGTGAAAGTGAACCAACGATTGTATGAACTTTAAGCGTCAAGGCTGTTATCAATAGTAATATTAATAATAATAAAGCGATTAGTTATTGTGATATTACCCACAAGAAGTTACCAGAAGCCCAAGCTGGATATCAATATGGCAATATTTGAGGATCGCATGGAGGAAATTTCATCAAAGTTGACATAAATGTCCACTTGGACTCAATGATGAATTGAATAGATATTTTTGTTCAAAGTTCAAGGTCACTGGGATCTTCCAAAACACATGTTGGGTTATTAGCTCAAGAATTGAAGCGCTTTGTGTTGGAATCTCACACAAATGTTTAATAGGACAAAGGTAATTCTAGTTGACTAAATATAACTAACTATCACTCAAACCATTATCATGTCAGCATCATTTCAAACCTTTTTAAACTATCTAATCCCCAAAGCCACATCATAGTCATTTTCTGCTTTCCAAAATTACAGATCAACTCTGAAAGAAAACAAACAATTCCATACCTTGGAAACAGAAGCGTGTCAGAGATATCCTGTTGTAATCCTACTGTAGCTTTGGATTTATTGTCTATTTTTCGTTTCCAGGCCGCATATCGAGGCAACACAGTCGGGCTGCCTCGCTTCTGTCCTGCAGACACCGTGGACACGATTGACAAGAAGGTGCTTCACAGCTACCTGAGTAACTACTACTGCCCCGAGCGCATGGTGCTGGCTGGAGTCGGCATTGAGCACGAGCAGCTTGTGGAATGTGCCCGGAAATACCTGCTGGACGCCAAGCCGGTGTGGGGGGCGAATGCAGGGGCTAACGTGGATCTCTCTGTAGCGCAGTACACTGGGGGCATCGTCAAGGTGATTTCATGGTTTTATTGTTTACAAGTCATTTTTTACCAGATTTGATGTAAAGAATGAAACATGCACTCAATTTGCTTTGCATCCTCTGTGGTGCAGGGAACCAAATCCCCCAGTAATTCCCTCACAGGCTGTTATCAACTCTGCAATGATTTAGTAATAGTTAATCTAAAAGTCAATGCAGATGTGATAAAAGTGTGAGCAGGAATTCACTTTTTTCTTTGAATTTCGACCAGATTTATTCCCAAATCTCGTCTTGAAAGCATTTATCTGACTAGCTTTCCTGTTTTGAAGTGGTGAACAATAAATAAAGATCTGGACCTCATGACCTTAAACCCGAAGGACAACCATAGAAGTGTTTTTAATGCATTTAACCATCAATGTACTTTTTAAAGTCACATCCACTATTTGTCTTTTTTCGGCTAGCAAGATGGTCTGCAGTTAATTTGATATCTAACTAAATGGAACCACTTCTCGACTGAGAAATGATATGAAATGTGAAACAGCAGTTACTACACAGTGTTTCAGAAAAAGAAAGCCAGAATGCGTTTATCAGGAACATTTTGTTATACTGATATGAGCTTTGTTGCAGTTAGTCATGAAGGTATGTGAATAACATCTTCCTTTAATCTGTTAGATGGAGAAGGACATGTCGGATGTGAGCCTTGGACCCACCCCGATCCCAGAGCTGACCCACATCATGATCGGCCTGGAGAGCTGCTCCTTCCTGGTGGGTGTTTGCATTGCATGGCTATCCTGAAGATTCTCAACAAAACATCTTATATATGTTGGCAACAAAGTCCAGTTTAAAAATGTCTAAGAAATGTTTGTTTTCTCTAAACAGGAGGACGACTTCATCCCCTTCGCAGTGCTCAACATGATGATGGGTGGAGGTGGCTCCTTTTCAGCTGGAGGACCTGGGAAAGGCATGTTCACCCGCCTTTACCTGAACGTGCTCAACAGGTAAAGCTCTCCCAAACCTTGATTCAGCATCTCATAAAATATAAACACTACTCGAACACCAGTACGTTTCACTAATTGTCTTATTTTCCTTGTCTGCTTTAGACATCATTGGATGTACAATGCCACCGCCTACCACCACAGCTATGAGGACAGCGGTCTGCTGTGTATCCACGCCAGTGCAGACCCCCGACAGGTCGGTACAGGCCCAGAACAGCAGGGTTTGAATATCTGTTTGGTCTCACGTGCGGTTCTTTGTTAAAATTGTATTGGTTGATCTTTTAAATGACTTGCTTTCAGCAACGCTGAGAACTGTATCATTATCTGTTTACTTTTTAACTCAATGTGTTTCTTGTTTTTATGTAAAGTACCTTAAGGTGCATGTCTTTATGAAAGATGCTTTACAAATAAATTGTTGTTATTATTTTAACCAATAATTATTTTGCAGAGAAAAGTCAAAACTGTGTGAGATATCCCTCCCTAGACTTAGTTACATGGTCTGTTTTTGAAATGTTCCCATGGCTTTCTTGTGTCTTATCGTAACATACATTTGCCTCCAGGTGCGGGAAATGGTGGAGATAATAACCAGAGAGTTCATTCAGATGGCTGGCAGCGCAGGAGAGGTAATGGCTGTGCTTCACTATCAAGGCAATCCAAAAAGTCAGCAATATAAGAAGAAAAAACAACAAAGATATACAATTTGTGGACCATTTTCCTTCCTGTTTCTTCCAGATGGAGTTGGAGAGGGCTAAGACTCAGCTCAAGTCCATGCTGATGATGAACCTCGAGTCGCGGCCGGTTATTTTTGAAGATGTTGGTCGCCAGGTTCTCTCCACAGGGAAGAGAAAGCTGCCACATGAGCTCTGTGATCTGATAAGTGAGTTCTGTACCACATTCATAGTGTTCATAAATGGCATCAAGTCCTTCTGTTGGAGAACAAATAAGTAGAAATGGTCTTATTTCAACATTCTGGTTTTTGACTTTTGAACATATAATTTCCAGGCAACGTGACAGCCAGTGACATTAAGAGAGTAACCACCAAGATGCTGCGCAGTAAGCCGGCTGTCGCAGCGCTGGGAGACCTGACGGAGCTCCCCTCATACGAACACATCCAGGCCGCCCTGTCCAGCAAAGACGGACGTCTGCCCCGCATGTACCGCCTCTTCCGATAGGTCCTCGTCGAGCCGGCGGCCACTGGCAGACATCTCTGTAAATAAACTGGACTGGAAGATTACAGTAGTGTTCCCTCCCACCACAGAACTGACACAGCTCCCTACGGGAGGGGACTAATACCCAGGTTCTTCACCGAAACCTCTGAGAGAGGTGATTTTAAAGAAAAGTTACATATTACTCTAAGGTTACCGTAATCTACATACAGTGCGAGTATCTGTATTTATTGTTTGTGAGCAGGAAAGCCATATTTACTGGGGTATTCCATTTCAAAATCCACATACCAAAACGCTACACTAAAACAACATATTGTCAACAGAAGGGGGTGTCTAGCATCCCAGCAGTGTCTAAATAGATATTTTATTTAGCTATGGTTTTTCTCAGCTTGCAAAACCCTCAACTCTCTAAAATTGAGCGTATTGATTAGAAAACTGTTGAAAATCTTTCCATTTGTACAAAAGAGCTTCGAGGTCTCCCTTACCAGGCACGCAAAAATGGTAAACAGATTAATAAAGGAATACTTTCAAATGTTTGTTTAAATGTGACACACCTGACAACTATAGGCAATTCTCAGATGTGCTGTAAACAGATTTAAATCTAAAGTGAAACGTGTTATTTTTTTCTATTTTTGTGGTTGTGTTGATGCCATTGCAAATAAAAAAACAAATAAATTATATTAACGGTATAAAGGAATAGTTTCTAAAGAAGTTTAATGAAAGGTCAGTACTACTATAATATATGGAAGTACCGTACATTATGTCTAAGACTAAAGCGAGTAAGCCTTTAAAGAGGATACCATTAGCCCAATAAGACATGAAAAAAACTTTTATTTAACACCCATGTGTATTTTGTTTAAATATATCCGTGGCTTCTGACTAAAGTGAATATGTGAAACTTAACACCTGCATACCAACTGGTAAATAAATGTTATTACTTCCACAAATACAACTACAGTGGGGCAAAAAAGTATTTAGTCAGCCACCAATTGTGCAAGTTCTCCCACTTAAAAAGATGAGAGGCTTGTAGTTTTCATCCTAGGTATACCTCAACTATGAGAGACAAAATGAGAAAAAGAATTCCAGAAAATCACATTGTCTGATTTTTAAAGAATTTATTTGCAAATTATGGTGTAAAATAAGTAATTGGTCAATAACAAAAGTTCATCTCAATACTTTGTTATATACCCTTTGTTGGCAATGACAGAGGTCAAACGTTTTCTGTAAGTCTTCATAAGGTTTTCACACACTGTTGCTGGTATTTTGGCCCATTCCTCCATGCAGATCTCCTCTAGAGCAGTGATGTTTTGGGGCTGTCGCTGGGCAACACAGACTTTCAACTCCCTCCAAAGATTTTCTATGGGATTGAGATCTGGAGACTGGCTAGGCCACTCCAGGACCTTGAAATGCTTTTTACGAAGCCACTCCTTCGTTGCCCGGGCGGTGTGTTTGGGATCATTGTCATGCTGAAAGACCCAGCCACGTTTCATCTTCAATGCCCTTGCTGATGGAAGGAGGTTGTCACTCAAAATCTCACGATACATGGCCCCATTCATTCTTTCCTTTACACGGATCAGTCGTCCTGGTCCCTTTGCAGAAAAACAGCCCCAAAGCATGATGTTTCCACCCCCATGTTTCACAGTAGGTATGGTGTTCTTTGGATGCAACTCAGCATTCTTTCTCCTCCAAACACGTCTAGTTGAGTTTTTACCAAAAAGTTCTATTTTGGTTTCATCTGACCATATGACATTCTCCCAATCCTCTTCTGGATCATCTAAATGCTCTCTAGCAAACTTCAGACGGGCCTGGACATGTACTGGCTTAAGCAGGGGGACACGTCTGGCACTGCAGGATTTGAGTCCCTGGCGGCGTAGTGTGTTACTGATGGTAGCCTTTGTTACTTTGGTCCCAGCTCTCTGCAGGTCATTGACTAGGTCCCCCCGTGTGGTTCTGGGATTTTTGCTCACCGTTCTTGTGATCATTTTGACCCCACGGGGTGAGATCTTGCGTGTTGCCCCAGATCGAGGGAGATTATCAGTGGTCTTGTATGTCTTCCATTTTCTAATAATTGCTCCCACAGTTGATTTCTTCACACCAAGCTGCTTACCTATTGCAGATTCAGTCTTCCCAGCCTGGTGCAAGTCTACAACTTTGTTTCTGGTGTCCTTTGACAGCTCTTTGGTCTTGGCCATAGTGGAGTTTGGAGTGTGACTGTTTGAGGTTGTGGACAGGTGTCTTTTATACTGATAACGAGTTCAAACAGGTGCCATTAATACAGTTAATAAGTGGAGGACAGAGGAGGCTCTTAAAGAAGAAGTTACAGGTCTGTGAGAGCCAGAAATCTTGTTTGTTTGTAGGTGACCAAATACTTATTTTACCGAGGAATTTACCAATTAATTCTTTAAAAATCAGACAATGTGATTTTCTGGATTTTCTTTTTTCTCATTTTGTCTCTCATAGTTGAGGTATACCTAGGATGAGAATTACAGGCCTTTTAAGTGGGAGAACTTGCACAATTGGTGGCTGACTAAATACTTTTTTGCCCCACTGTATATATTGTAAAGGTCTTGGGTTACAATGCAGTAGACAGAATGAATCCAACAAATAGTGTTTTAAAATGTTTATTACAGGATGTTACATCATGGGTGACGTGTAAAAATATGCAGATAAAGTTAAGAGGTCTTAAGGATACAAAAACAAGACCCACAGGCACTTTATTCTTGCTGGGAATGCGATTTCATTAATGTGTTCCATACAGTACATGGACAGTTAGTATGAGCTTACACTGCAGTGAGATGAGAGGTAAGGCATTGGGTTACTTGGCCTAATACGAGAAAAAGACGTGACAGGCATTAACAGTGCAATCATCTATTTAAAGATGTGAGTTCCTGTTTAAGAAAGTTACATATAGGCTGCCAAATACATTTGGTCTCCCTGAAGTTCAACAGTAAAAAGTTGTAACAAACCAGCGTTCAATGTCAGTCTGGGAATGTTAACCTCCCTTCTTCAGTCACAACTCTCCTACAAAACATTTAGCTCTGAAAATAATTCAAGTTAAAATTGACCAGTGGCTGACGCCTTAATTACATTAAACAGTGCACCTCTATGTGCCACCAAAATTAGATAATGTTTGTTAAGCTATTTGACGACAAATCCACATGGCAATTTACTACAGATGAAGCATTCAGGAAAAAATGGCTTCGTGGTTTATGATCACCTACACTAAAGACCATTAGAAAGTGAATGCAGTTACAGAGCCTTTAAAGGTTGGATCAGTTCACACTGGAGCATGCGAGTGAAGAATATGACACAATGGCAGCCCCCATGCTGTCTCAGTCATGTTTGAGTAGAGGGGGCTGAATAAATAAGAGCCAGACTGCTGCTGTGTCTGCAGTGTGACTGACCTCGAGGTCCCTGCCCTCAAGAACAGCCAGCCACTTCCACTTCCACACACAGAGCTCCCGTTTACGCCCAACAGAGGGCGCACTCCTGTGTAGTTAAGACAACTGGTTCCCTTTTGGTCCTTCTTTTGCCCTCATTTATTTAGATTCCGGGTTCAGGCACGGATGGATCAAGTGCGGTCCGGTCTGGAGAGTTTGTTTTGGACGGGTTCAGGAGATGGTGCAGATGGTGCTGGTACTTTCGCCTTTCATGGCCTCCCTCCTCTTCAGCTCTCTGTTGATCCTCCTCCGGATGCCCTCCAAGTACAAGCCTCTGTCAAACTGTCCCGCACCCAGGGGAATACTGAAAAACAGAAATAAACAAATCCAGCGCACCTGATTTAAGTAAGATTAAAGATTACAGTTATTGCTGCCACACATTTGAAAATGACCACATATTCATTTGTGATTTAAAAACAATTTTAACTAGAAGAGTACTTTACGAGCTACTAAGACTATTTACTTTCTAACTGCATCACTGTTATGGGTAGGATCTGTTTGACCCAAACCAATGGGATTAACAACTGTGGACAATGAGTACAGTAGCTTCATTAAGTAAACCAATAATATTCTCTTTATATATTACAACTAAATATACTGATAACTTATAGCTGGTGATGTGGGAGTGCAATTATATGAATTATGTTGTCATCCTTTTTGATCACTTTTAATTAAATAGTGAACTCAAAGTGATATCACAATAACGCCAAGACCTTCCTTTGATATCGTCTTATTAAAGTGAAGGAATCAAATATTTTTTAAATTTGTTTTAATACTCACTGGATAGTAACGGGAAGCTAAACTAACGTTTTATTTTGAGATTATCGTACAATTACAGAAGTGATACAAATCTAACTTACTAACATCAATCAACAGAAGTGTTTATAACTTGGCACAATGTATAATATATGTACTGGTATGATTAAGATAGCAAACAAATTGAAATTGGTCAGCTCTTATGGTTGTTGACATCCACCAATGCATAGTTGGAAGCATCCTTCACATGATAACTATATTTGCTGCTGTTTTTGAGAGCAGTGGGACTCACTTGTCCCTGCCTGGCCTGAGTTTGACCTGGAAGACGCCGATGACGGGCCGATGGTCGGACGTCTTGATGGCCGAGCAGCAGGTGTACTTGAAGGCTCTGATATCATCAGCCTGCCTGCTCCTGAACACGATCCTGTCCTGTGAACACAAACAGAGAAGTGTCGCCCCGCTGAGAGCCAGAACATGCCAACCTAAACCACATTTCGACTGGAGCAGCATATGTGCGCTTTCATCCCGAATATTTGGTTTATTTCAGTGACTTGATTTTCTTATTTTCTTACTGTGAATGAGGGCGTTCTCTGTTTAGAAGTAGTGTCGTAGACATCACAGCCAACGTTAAACTTGTATGTGGGGGGGAAGTGTATAGGTGCCTCCTGGAAACCTTTAAAGATTGAACCTGGAGGAGGGAACAAAAACAAATATGCACAGTGAGAATTGACAACAACCAAAGGAGTTTTCAAAATGTTAATGCTCACATAGATGCAATCATACCCTCCTTCATTTCCCTGGAGAGCTGGTCGTGCTCCAGCAGAGGACCCATATCTCCGCCCGCTGTGCGTTTTATGATGGCCTCTACTTCGGCCCGGGGTTTACTCAGCCGGAAGTTAAAATCTCCAAACCAGAACACCTGGTCGAATCTTGTGGTGACATCGGCTACAATTAAAAATGACATACTATGATAATGAAAGATCCAGCCATTTTTCTTACTAACATCAAGAATTGTATCCAAAATATTTAAGTATATGGACAACAATTATTTATATTCTAGATTCAATAGGAGCACTACAGCTGGGTTTGAAACAGATAGTCATGGACACAAAACCAAAAATAGTTTGTATTAGCTAAAAAACTATTTTTTCAACCCATCAGGTCTAGAAATTTAAATCTAGTTCCCACAGGTACAATTAATCCTAGTCTAATATTTAAAACGTGGGATACCGGTGAATAGGTTGAGGCTTCAAAATAATATTGAGTTGCCATTAATTCAGTGAAGGAAGCCCTTGACACATTTTAATTTTGAAGCATTTAGATAGATGATTGACGAGAACAAATATGTTATTTTACCCTTATTCTGACTTTCAGAAATTGCAGAAGTTAAAAAAATCATATTAACATAAGAATACCAGTAGACTCAATAGAGTAAAAAGTACCAATAGTACAATAAGTAATACTAACACAAGTGCAACATAGGATAACAATAAAACTACATTTAGTAAAACAAGTAAACTAGAAAACAACTATTACGCATGATAAGGATGTTATTCTCAGCGTCAGTTTTACAGTTTGATGGAAACTGTCAAAACAAATACTTCCTTTGGCTCTCTCAGAATATGAGGCTTATTGCCCCTAATTGCTATCTGTTAAAGTTTGATCATGTTGTTCAGCTCAGGGTTCAAATACATCCCCGTCACAATGTTTTAAACTTTCACAGAAGAGTCTTACATGACGTGGAGCGGTATGGGTTGGTGTCTGGAAGGCCTTTTGGTAGAGCTAGGGCCTCGATGATCTTGTTGTAATCAAGTACTCTCTCGTAAACTTTGGAATCTCCAGCTGAAACAAGAACATCCGAAATTAAAAACGTATAAGAGTGCTCAGCTGTTAATTCTGCAAAGTTTTAATACAAATATGCAAAATAAGGGCAGGCGTAAAGGCAGTTAAGATGAGTGTATGACTAACACATGCCTGTCGGAATGTGTTGACAGTTCACAATAATAACTTTGCTAGTATGATGAAGAAATAAAACAACTCATATTGGCATGAAATGACCCTGGCCTCTATGCTGCAATATTCCTCCTAAACTTAAGAACAAATCTCAAACTGATCCTATCTACAGCAGCCATGATTAACAATAGTCTCTTGCTAGAGTACGTAACACTAGGTGACCTCGTACTCACAGGTAAAATGGGATGTGATGAAAAGGAAAGAAGTGCCAAAAAAGGTGAAGGCGATTCCGACAGCCCCTTTGGTCTTGATCTGAGAGATGATCCTGGTTGTGACTGTGGCGTGCTCCACCTCTGGGGGGTCAACAGGAAGACAAAATGTTGTAGTCAGTGTCTAAAACAGTATATTCAGTTACATACAAACTCAAAACCATGTAGATTCTTTGTGCCAATAATGAACAAATAGCTTTTGATGCTCACATGCTTATTTAAAGCAATATGTCAAGTGGCTTAGGAACTATAAAATCAAAAACATCTTCAAATGACTTGCCCTAAACCTAAGTTACATAAGCATGGATTGACATAGGAGGAGTTTATTACCTGAGCAGAACCAGATGAGGTCCCTTCTGACAAATACAGTGAGATACAAAACACCATGTGCTGCTGCGTACAGCATGACGTAGTAGGGTCCCAGGGTCTCCTGAAGACGGACCTCCCACTCCCTCCTGTTGCATACGCAGAAGTATAACCGAGTTAGTTGACAATAGAGTAATAGTAGCTAACATCTAATATGTGACGATGATTAAAGTCTAACAAACACCAGATACCTGTCAGGGCAGCCCTCCTGGACCCCGATTATATAAAAGTCTTGTGCAAATTCAGAGTCTGTTGGGAGGAGGAGGTCATCTAAGTTGATTGGCAGCCCCTGAACACATTAGAAATGTGGTTACTTCTCAATTAGTAAGACTTGAAATGCCTGTTGGTTTGTGAGATGCTGAGTCATGATTTCCTCCCACCTTCTCTCCCTGCATGTTCCAGGTGGCTATGTAGATGCCCACTTTCCTGTCGGGGAAGTGGCGGTCCAGCTCCTCAGCCCCAAGCAGGGCACCGCTTCCCAGCACGCTGCCCTCCAGAAAGCTTCTGCAAAATACACATTGAAAAGCTAAATCAACACTTTTAGTGGCAGCCAACTTGCCTTGAAGTGTGCAGCATTGAAAAAAGGACAGGCTGTCACAGGTGTTGATTCAATAATAAAAGTAAAAACACAATTTCCTCCTGGGCACTGTTGTGCATTGACACTGTAGAATTACGAACAATTTTTGCCGCTCCTTCTGTCAAAAACTTTACTGAGCGAGCATCTCCTCTGATCTCATGTTATTCCCCCACCACTCTTCCACCTTCCTCTCTTTTCCTAAAGGTGGGAATGTTTTGCACACAATAAAAAAAATCCTGGGGCCTTGGTTTCAGTGAAGCAAGCTCCAAATGCAATGCTTATCAGCTCAAATCAGAGGCTTGCAGTGTATATAAGTTACTATAACTTATACGTATGCAGTGCCTGTACAGAGTAACTTCCTTTTGGTATAAGGGAGTTGAAGCCTTGCCAGAGCTCAGGTTGATACACTATTGACAAAGTAAGCCATATATGCCATTACAAGACTGCATTATTGTTGGAATGGATAGCCCTATATCTAAATTAGGACCTTATCAACCCTTGAAAGAGACAGCCTTCCAACCCCGGAAAGAGTAAGCCTTACAAAACAGCCTTCGCATGCAGTCTGTGGATGGCTCGAGGACATCATTTACATGGTCATGATATGCCTACCTGTTCCTCACATCCTGGGGTCTGATGGGGCTCAGCACGCTGTAGTTGGACCTCATGGAGTGGACAGAGGCACTATCAGAGCCCATGTTCTCCAGAAGCCGGCTGTCGCTCAGGTTCCTGTGGAGTCTATCACTGGGTTTCTCTTTGGCTGACACAGCATAATCCAAACAATCCCCGTCAATCCTATTAGCTGCCTTTAAAGTGGCTGACGCAAAGCTCTTCTCCAGAGCAGGCAGCTTCCCCGTGGGCTGCACCGGGGACAGAAGCACCTTGCTGGGCCTGGCCCGTAGGTCTGTCGTGTCGCTCTGCTGGCTGCGGGGCCTCCCCCCATGATCAGAGAGACTGCTCCCTCTGTCCCGGGAGACAGGGGATCCTGACGCAGCAGCAGAGAGGGGTCTCACATTGAATTCCTGGTCATTCCTTGTGGTGGCAGCCTCCCTGAAAACAAACCCACCTTGTGCTGAAGCTGTCAGATCCTCTTTAAGCGAGTCTGAGGAGGAGCCAGTCTCTACCGGGTCACTCAGACTCTCCTGGCTGTTTTTCAACCTCCTGGTTCTCAGCGTTTCCTCCACTGAGACACTTTTGCTGGACAGCCTGGGTTGTGGGGGTGGTCGAGGCTGGTATGGACTGAACTCCCCCTCTGCATTTTTAGCATTGATTTTAAGGGCATCTTTGTGTTCCTTGCTAGATTTGGCATCCACTAAGGAGGTCTTGAGGGTCCTGCTGTTGACAGCTGAATCTCCGTTAGCAGGATTTTGGTGATGAAGGGGGCTGTCCTCTCCATTTTCGGTCATCCTCTCGTCATGTCTGAGACCAGCTGTGGTCAGGAGGATGAAGCTCTCTCATTGCTATCTGACATACAGCTGAACATAAAGAGAATACAATTATTCATTGAGATGCTGCCTTAAAATTAGTTAGCAATACAAGGAAAGCTTGCTGTATAACCTGTTTGTCTTATGATATTTGCAATAAAAGACAATGTTAACAATTGTTGACGTGCAACATTACGGTTAGTTAGATATATCTTCAACATTGGCGTAAAGCAACTTAGGCCAGTTGATCAAATACATACTAGCACCGTGAAGTAGTTATGCTAATGTTAGCAAAGTTAGCTAGAGTCCGAGACTGAGTCGAAAGTCCCCTTGTTTTCCAATGTAATCGCTCATAAAACCTCCGTGATTTCTGATATTATCAATTAATCCAGCCAACAAATCAAGTTTAGTAACAGAAAACCTACTACACTGTTACCTTCAGCTAAACCTAAACTAGCCTAGCATAACAGAAGCATTATAAAGGCTAGCTGAGCTAACGTTGAAAGCAAACGTTTATAAGATCGCGTTAATAGACAGGAAGTGTTGATAGTTTCTAACATTATGCAGCACAGTTATTGAACTCTTATATTACCTGTGGTATACTTTTTGGATTCAGTATGGCTTATTTAAGAGTAGCTTCCTTAGCAACGTTTGACAACAACTGTTGTTACCAAGACAAGAGTCACCGCAGAGAGCAGCAGAGCACGCGCCACAGCGCCCTCCACTGGAAAGAAGTCACAGTGCACCTACATTATTTAAATCTACCGGTACAGCAGACTTCATGTCATAATGGTGCTTGTCTCCTGATGGAAATTGTTGAATTGAGTGGGTAAATAAAATAAGAAGAACTATATCCAGAACCTGTAAAAAAAACAAAAAAACATTACGAATACATTTCGGAATTAGCGATATTAAATCTGAATGTTTAGCCTTTATGATAAAAATAAAATACATCCTTTATTTTTGTTAATACATTTTCATTCAATTTTATTTTGTTTTCCCTTTCATTCTATATATATATGTTTATTTATATTTTAACATCACCTCATTACTTACTTCTGTTCCGTTTACTCACACATTATCGGTGTAAAACAATCAACTTCATTATAACTTTTTTGCGTAATGGAATAACAAATGTTTACACATTTTGTTTACAGTTTACAATGTTTTTGACGTTATTCTCTTTTTTGCCATGTTCAACTTTTATACAATGATTATACCATGCTTTGACATCCTTATCATACAACTTACAAAAGTTGACAAACCAATAATGCACTTACTACAAGAAGATTAAGTAACTAAACAGCTAGGTGTCAGGAAAAATAAAAACAACAGTTATAAATGGTGTAACTGACACAATGACTTTACAATGTCCAGGTATTAGCCCAAATAGTTAACACTTTCAATGTTTTTGTGACGCCCTCACATGAAAGGGCCGCTTAAAGGATTCCTAAGCTCCCTGGCCCCTGGAAATGTGGACAATCCCTCCATATTCTTTGCATTTCTATGGCTCTGTTGCTGGCTCAGGGGGTTTAGACAAAAGGGTTAAGTCTGCCGGTCAGGTATAAAAGCAAAGGGTTAAACCAGGTAGAGTACAGTTCAATACAAGAGCAGCAGTACCACCAGCAGCAGCAGACCAGCAAGATGACTTCCTCCGGAATGAACATGAACAGCAAGGTAAGCTCTCTGATTTTAATAATGTCACAAAAACTAAAGATAATCTGCAAATTGCCATTGTGAGTTGAGTCTTATGAATCAGTGATACTTGAAAACTGCTGCAGTTTTCGTTTTATAATGATTAAATGTATCTTGTAGGCGAATTGTCACCCAACTCGGCAGTTTCCCTTTCAGCTCTACAAAGCTTTAAAGGGTTGTTAAGCTCAATGTTTTTTTTTGGAGGCCCTCCATTTTACTGTTTGGTTTTACTCTCACAGCTCTTTGTGTCATTTGGGTCGCAACAGGCAGCTGTTTAATTGTAAAAACACAACCTGCCCAGCACTAAAGGGCATTCAAAAAACGTTAGTTTGTGACTTTATCGAAGTATTAAGCAGGTTATGATTCAAGCATTTAGCTAAAGAATAGACACAATAAATGTATTATCTAGACAATCATCAAGTGGTCAGAAACACAGCTCCAAATAAATACTGATGTTGCCCCATGCCTTCTGCATGTTTAAATAATGTGTTGTTTTGGAGCTTGTTTCTGCTGCTGGACAAAACATCAGTTTTTGCAGCTATACTAAGGGTTATCCTTAACAGCAGTGCATCCAAAGAAAGCTTGATTCACATTGAACGTGTTTCATGTTTCCCTATATTAGACATGTACAGCTTTCAACCTAAACACATGATGCTAACCAGAGACTCCCTCTCTCAGATCACCTTCTACGAGGAGAAGAACTTCCAGGGTCGCTCCTATGAGTGCATGAGCGACTGCTCCGACATGTCCTCCTACCTGAACAGGTGCCACTCCTGCAGGGTGGAGAAGGGCTGCTTCATGGTGTACGACCGCACCAACTACATGGGAAACCAGTACTTCATGAGGAGGGGCGAGTACGCCGACTACATGAGCATGATGGGCATGAGCGACTGCATCAAGTCCTGCCGCATGATCAACATGGTAAGATCTCACACCTGGCTAGATTTACTGTAGACCAAATCTCCAGATAGAGATCATGCTGAAAACATGAAATGCTCTGAGTTAAACCCACCCCTCTTTTGCACCACAGCACAGGGGATCCTACAGGATGAAGATCTACGAGAAGGAGAACTTCGGAGGTCAGATGTCCGAGCTGATGGACGACTGTGACAACGTCATGGAGCGTTTCCGCATGTCCAACTGCATGTCCTGCAATGTGATGGAGGGCAACTGGCTGATGTACGAGCAGGCCCAGTTCAGAGGCAGGATGATGTACGTGAGGTCTGGCGAGTACAAGAACTTCATGAACATGGGCCAGAGTAGCATGAGGTTCATGAGCATGAAGCGCATCAACGACTCCTGCTATTAACTCTCTTGGCACTCAATAAAACTGTCATAACCTAAATTGCTTCTGTGTTTGAGTATTTCTTGTTCTAAGTACAGTTTACATCAATTTAGAGTAGGTCACATTTCTGTTGCTGGCTGTAACTCACAGGGACTTCTCAAAGAGACGGTTATAGAAGATTCGCTAACCCTAACCCTTTTCTAAATTTCCCAACCACATTTCTAATCAACAACAATCTCATGCCTCCAATCTCTTGGCAGATAGTGATTCAGGTGCTGGATTGTGTAATTGTACACAGAAATCTGCTCAATCGAATACATTAACACTGCAATACACATATTGAGATTATATCTCTCACAGGCTCCGCCCTCTACTGGACTCTATGGGTACTCCCCTCGATCCTAGTTTGCAAGCATTCATCCACTGAGACTTTCTAGTCGTAGCCGGCCCCTGGGCGGGCCTACCTGAATGTGCACGCATCTCATCGCATAAAAGGAGGCCTCGCCTCCTTACTGTCATCCCTTTCTCTTCAGCAAAGCAGTGAGATACAACTGAGTGAAGAGAGACGGATACAAATATAAGACAACGTAGAAAATGGACTCACCATTGGAGCGCCCCTGTCCTTCGTGTCCGGGCGACGACCCCCACTGTCGGTGCATCGAGTGCCTGGGGTCCGACCACGCGGCGGCCAACCTGGGCCCGCTTGCAGTCTGCAGCGCATGCCAGCTAATTCCCGCTTGCGGACTGGGGGGGCTGAAACTCGACCAACAACCAATCACATGAATCTCCCGCCCCAGACACACAAGCACGAGGCTTGATTGGCTAGAGCTTGCACTGGCATATGATTCGATTGGCTGACGCCTCCATCGAGGCGTCAAAAGTAGAACATTGCTCTACTTTTGCAGCAAGCACCGCGAGAGAAACTACGCTTTACTCCCACAATGCAGTTCGGCGAATCGTGACGTCACCCCATTCAAAGTGAATGGGCAGAAGCATTGAAGCGGCAATGCATGCCGCCGTGTGTAGGGGCCGTGAGAGATATAACGAGAGGTTACGTATGGTAACCCTTGTTATATAAGCACAGGCGGAGCCCTCTACTCGGGGCCCTGTCTGTCCTATGCTGCTTGCTGAAGAGAAGTAAAGGATGACAGTAAGGAGGCGAGGCCTCCTTTTATGCGGTGAGATGCGCGCACATTCAGGTAGGCCCGCCCAGGGGCCGGCTACGTCTAGAAAGTCTCAGTGGAGTGGATGAATGTTTGCATGATAGGATTTAGGGGAGTACCCATAGAGTCCAGTAGAGGGCTCCGCCTGTGTTTATATAACAAGGGTTACCATACGTAACCCCTCGTTTCTGGAAATGTACCCTTCTGTTACCATGTATCTGTTTCTGACCATGTTCATTATATATATCCTTTATTTAACCAGGTAAAAAGTCTCATTGAGATTAAAATGTCTTTTTCAAGAGCGACGTGGGCCGCATGAACAAAGTTACAACAAATAAAACACAGACAACACAGGCAGACGATTACAGCTGTCTTAAAACACAAATGAAATGGCATATTATCCAGTCAATATGCAAATAAAATAAACTTATAAAGCATCAAAACTGGCACGATTTTAAAACAACTTAAATTAGGGAATATAAGAGCAATCACATTGACCAAGAGTATTTTGTTCTCTGTCCTTTATGATGGACCTGAACTCCCCCATCACATCTGACAGTTTCAGCTCCTTCTGTACATTATTCCAGGCAGAAGGGGCAGCATATATGCATGTTTTGCTCTCGTCATTTCAGTTCTTCTTCTTCTTAGATCTGATGCATTAAAAAGGACTGTACGTTTAATAAAGGGAGTGTGAAGGTAGATGTCCATGTGTGCTGCACTGGGGCTGTTTACCATCTGTGAAGCTTTTTGATTTGCAGCTGAGTAGCAGTGAAACAAACTGCTGCTGGACTCCTTGTTGTAAATCGTGGCTTTTGTCAGCTGAAATCGTCGAACTGAGCTGGAGGAAGTTTAGTCTTATCCTGAGTGAAATTCAAATTTGCTGGGTCTCTCATAGTAAACTTGGACATTGTCACATAAATACTGGAATAGCTGGGATGTAATAACACTGCTCCAATTTGGCTTCAGTCTTATTCAGAGTTGCTATGAGATGTAAATATTTTTCTTTGGAGCGTCTTGGTTTGTTTCTGCTTGACTGGGTGTTTCCCTCAGTCCAGTTCCTATTAATCGTTTATTTGACAGGGACAATGCACATTAATGAACACTTAAAACAAAAAATGCGTCAAGTGTAAATATGCCAGTCAGTCACATAGACTGGTTGTTTTCCCCTGAATTTACATTTTAAACAACCCAATTCAAATGGAGAGACATATATGAAGGTAAGATATACTGTATGATTCCTGTTAGTATCTTTCAGCCATGCTAGTTTAGGGTATGTCAATGCAAGTATTTGCTGGTCAACACATATTTTATAGATTGTTTAGAAACTCAGTACAGAGACATGTGCCCCTTAGAATGATTTGAAAAAACCTTGGTGAACCTGTGACTTTTCATCTAGCACCATTATCAGTTCAAAACGTTTACAGTATTTGTCCAATACTTTATGACAAAAAGACAGAAAGCTGGCATTCAATAACAATAATTGTTTTTGTTTTCAGTATACTTTAGTTCAAGTTTTATAAAAAATGCACATATAACCCCTGCAACAATCTCAACAAGATACATAAAGGTTTTGTCTCACGTTTCAGAGGAACATTATAGAGGCACATGTCTCTCTGTCTTTCTTTCCCACTCTTTCTTTCTCTTTTCTCTCTCTTCTTCCTCCAGAGAACAGCCAATCCAGCGAGCGAGTGGGGAATCGATGCCCTGATACGAGATTCAGCCTAATGAGGATCAGAAACATCTTAATAAAGACCCATAATCCACCACTTAATCCCTCATTACAGAATCATCTGCATTCACTCGTCCTGCTGCATACCGCCGCAGTGACGGCACATTAAGGTCCATTGTTCTACCTCGCCTCATCTTTTACCCGGAGCTACGTCTCCCTTTGTCTCCCCTCGGTGTCAGTTATATTTGATCCGCTCTCATTAGACTTTCAGACAAAATGTTCAGAAGGGCCTGAAAAAAGTGCTTTTGTGTGCACTTCTATGCTATCTCCTGTCTGAAATGGAAAATGAGACATATGCTTAATGAGGAGGGGATGGACTGGGACCTGCAGTCCGACAGACAGAGATAGAGAGCGTATTGTGAGGAGAAAGAGCTGAGACCGATACCGTAAAAAAGGCACACTTTCCACAAGTCTGTGTCAGTGATTATAGACTTCTGAGAGTGTGAAAATGACTGAAAAATAAAAGTGGAACAGATGGATTAAGGTTTAACGCTGAGCCCTGGAAAGATACGATGCTTTTGGTTTTGTGCAGCATTAACACAAAAGTTGGGGAAGTGTTCTCCGAGTTTAAATGGTTCTCTGACTTAGTATACTCTTATCGATTCTTGACACACACCTATTTATTTCACCCTTTGTTAGCTCATGATGTCCTTTATTTCAGCTTGGTGACAGAACAAATATTCAAACACTATTTCGAAAAATTCTTAATCCTTAAAGGTCCCCTATTATATTGTTTTTCATCAATATATTATAGTTCTCAGTTATATAAAAAACATGTCTCTGAAGTGTTTGGCTTGGTTGGTGATTGGCTAATGGTTACCCAAGCCAAAACAACGTTATGACATCACAAAGTGGCCAAAATCTGATCAGCTCATTTTCAGACAGGTTTCTATAAAAATGGATCAGGGGAAAAAGTGAGCAAATCTTTTTTCCTGAAACTTTCAGAATCTCTTTACACAGATGGGACACATGTTTATGTATAAAATACATGAAAAAGTGGATTTTGCACAATAGTTGACCTTTAAAGTAATGTTTCGTACAAATATAGCACAAAATGGTGTTGTCAGCCCCTCCATTAGGCTTTTCAAATGAATATCTTTGGGTTTTGGACTGACTCAACAAGACATTTAATGTATTCATCTTGGAATTTAAGAGACTGGAATGGACATTTTTCAATATTTCCTGACATTTTACATTAGTTGGATGAAAACATATTGTTGGTTGAAGCACTATATGCGTAAAGCAGCAGCTGGTATATGAGTTCTGTCGATGTGAATAGTTGCCAAGTTAAATTATTCCCATCTAGCCTCACTCCAATTTAGACTAACAAAGGAGGTTGGTAAAGAATAATGTTTGTGGAGTGAGGAGGATAAATCTCTTTCCCTTTAGCTGTGAGATGATCCTTGTGAGGGTTGGATAATTAGCTCAGCGAAGGTGTGGAGAAGGCTGATACTTTAGCCCGCGCTACCCCAGCCTCTTCATTACTCTGAGGTGAGTAGGAGGTGGAGGGGGATAAAACAAAAACAAATACAACTCATTAAAGGTACCCATGTGGCTACAGATCCTCCTTTGTTGTATGCTAACACACCGCAGACATCATTAGCTTGGTCAAAGGAGCTAAGGTTATTCTGCCTCGATATGAAGGCACATCAAAGCCCAGTATAGTTCATTGTCTTTAACCTAAGGCAGGAATCTTAAAATCAGAGCTCATTTTTTGGCAGGTTTCCATTTTCCCCTCCCTGATCTAGGCCAGTGGAGACCCAGAAAATCATTCTACATTGCATGAGCAAATCTTGAGATGAAAAAGTTTAAATGATTTCTCCAATGATGATCCGTGGGCACTTTCGTGTTCTGAGCTATGGAGTTAATATTTGATGCTGTAAAATAGATGTGGATTCTTTTGTTGTTCTAAAAAAGAAGTTCTTAAAGGAAAGTTGTTTTCTCATCCAACGATAACTTTAGCGTTGAGCATCAAGCAACATCAAGACCCAGTACAACATGAACTCATCATCCTTCCACAGTGACGTGTCAACATGTCCTAAAAAAGGCCTACTGTGGTTGTAGTTTGAATAATTATTTGGAGGATCTTGTTCATGAGGGTGTTGCGGTGCCAGCTGCCAAACATCACAAAAATATTGTTAAGATGAAATGCTTCTTTTTTTTATATTGTCTTATTATTTCATTAAACAGGTGCACTTTGTTCAAGGCAAGTTTATTTATATTGCACCTTTCAACACAAGGCAATTCAAAGTGCTTTACAAAAATGAAAGACATTAAGAAAATGGTATTTACAAACAGTCATTAAAATTGAAAATAAACTCATGTTATTACATACATACAGTATAAGCAAATGACAACAATGTACTGTAATAAGAACAAATACATAAAACAAGATAAATCATAAATGCTCCAGCTTCCACCTCAAACGGTTCCACGATTATAAATGGACCATAACTGTGAACCTCTAGCCATTTAAGCTGCTGGACTGGACAAACAAGTCCCAACAGTTTATCAGTTTAATGAGTGCAACGGTGAGTCGCAGCGGCTGAATCCTCCCCAGAGGTGGTGCTTTGCGCCAACACGCTGGTTGTAATCCACAACAATCTCCTGCCTCATTTCACACATATTTGCATCAGGGATCCTCTGGGTCCCACCCCCTCGACCCGCTGATCTTACTTGTCTTATAAGGGCTGTATAATTTTTCTCCTCAGGTAATATAGCCTCAACGCACCATGATAACTTGATCTCCTCTGTGCAAATTATTCCATTTACATCAACAATTCCCTCCTGCTCACAATACCTACCTGTGTATATTTGGCTGAGACAAAGGCAGGTGCAGGGGTTTTTCCTCGGGGCAGCTCACATCAGTGACGAGTGTAACTGCTATCAGACAGAGCGTGTGCCAACAAACACGCTGCACTAATCACACATGATAGCATCTGCAGCCAACAGTAAAAACAAGCACACGTTAGGCCTCAGGCACTCAAGCAGCGGGTCGAGGGAAAGACTGCAACCAGGCACATATAAACACACACACACTGATCTGGACAAGAGTGGGGAAACAAAAATGGGAATAAACATGCAGATGTACCACAAACACCTCTGTTTCTTCAGAAGGAATTGTACTAACATTTCCTAGCTCCAAGATGTGTGCCACCTTAAGTACACTCACAGAGGATAGTCTTATAGACTTCTGTTATATCATAATATAATAATAACATAATTTTATTCACACTTTTCTTTAGTTCTCTGAAACCTTTACATGCTTTTTACCAACAATAGTAAACCTGTTTTTACCAACAATACAATTGACTTGACTTAAACATATGGGTTAAAGTGATAGTACATTCAAGTACATTTACTCTTGTAACTTTAATAATGTTGTTGTTCTTTTGAGCATTCTCAATAATAAGTAAGCGTAGGTGTTATACTTGGGCCAGGGCTAGCAGACAATGAACACAAGGGATCACATCATATTGGAATATGGTTATGTTTAGTATATTTTACCGAGGCATATATACAAGAAAAAAGATACAAGTTGCGTCTTGATTAAGCACAGATTTAATGTATCCCGGGCTGAAGTCGAATAGTCCATTTAGCTTAGGAACCTTCCTAACGGAGTGAAATGACCCGGAAGTCCCTCAGTGGCAGCCATGACAAGTGCCGTTCGAATTCTCTAGAATGCTAGGAAAGGAGGTTTCAAACTTCCTTTATAACCTCCTTTAGCTTAGGAACCACTGGACCTCCCTAACCGAAAGGAGAGGAGAAAATGCTGCCCCACAATGCCTTGCAGCCGCAGCATTTGACCTCACACAACAGTCGGCCGTTCACGGACACAAACGATTATGACGGAGAAATGATATCATGAAAGTTACGGTGCTTATTAAGCATTTTAAAACGTATGTGGTAAGTTGCCAAGGTGCTTTGTTTTGAACGTTCATCAATATTATAATCAAAAAGAGAAATATGAACATTAGTTTTTACTGAAATTATCAAATAAAGTCAACATTTCACTGAGCTGTGTGGGGTTTGTTCAACTTTTAAAAGATGTTTGAATGGTGATATACACAGTGATAAGTGTTAAAGACTAACATTTATAATAAATACATTTGTATTGATTTTAAGATATTTTCATAGTTCATACAATCATACTGGGATCATTTGTATTAATGTGGACCGGAGGGAGAGGGTGACGAGCATAAGTTTCACTTTCATTTTTTATTTCAAATCCAACTTTGGTCATGAAGAATATGTTTCTCTGTTGTCCGCGTTCATAAAGCATAAAACAACAGCATCAGAGCACGTTGCAGAGTCTCTAGATGCGTCCCTCGTTCTTATTAAACATCCATGTAGTCTGCCGTATATAAAACTGTAGTTTCCATAGTTTCCCCACAGCAGCAGACGCACAAAATGACGTCCGCATCATCAACACGTCGGATAGTGAAAGTGCATTCGGATTCTCTAAAGTACCGCAGTCTCTTCTCCTAAATCCTTTTGAATTCTCCTATCCACTATCCCTTAACCCTGTGACGTTTCACTCAGAGGTCAAGGAATAGGAGATAGGGTTAGAACTTAGTTTGATTTCTAAACTATCCGAACGAACCCCAGATCATATATCAGTCCGACTTCCTAGCTTTGTTCTGAGACTAACCTAAAATATTCGATTCAATGGCAACCCACAAAATACAAGACGTATGGTCTTCTCCCTGCTGCTTCCTGTGCCTCAATGAACTACTGTATCTCCTCCTCTGTTTCCAGCCATCACTGATAACAACTCAGCTCGGGTGCTGCCTGTTTCCCTCTCCACATTTGTCCTCACCGGCTTCTTCCCAGAGCTTGTTGCAGTTGGAAGCCTTGTTAAAAAGAAACAATCACGGGAACTCAGGCGGCTCGTAACACCAGATACCCAGGAAGTGTCGAACGGAGAGTGGATGTGGCAGTAATGGCAGATATTCAGGCCTTTTGTGTCCAAATGTCCCACCAAAACACACACACACACACACACACACACACACACACACACACACACACACACACACACACACACACACACACACACACACACACACACACACACACACACACACACACACACACACACACACACACACACACACACACACACACACACACACACACTCACCCTGCACTGGTCAGCAGTATTGAGGTCCGATACTGACCTCTGACCTCTGACCTTGTAATGGAGTGGCAGGTCGAGTGTGGTTATCAGCACCAACATCGATGAAACTACCTACTAAGAAAACATATGAGAAATGTTTCAATAGACATACCAGCTGCTGCACTGAAAATGATCTCATCAGTTTTTTAAGGGACATTTTTGTTAAAGTTCAAATGTTGTTTTGCATACATGTTTAACTTGGCAGTACCTAAAGCAGTGTTTCAGTGAAAACAGCACCATTAGAAAATGGCTGATATGAGCAGTGAACCGTAACGGAAAAGTTGTTGACCGTGAAATTCCAACAATGAGCCTGAAGTTGCAAACATTTTGGATCAGGTCACAATTCCTACTCTCCCATAAATGTCCATCCATTTTAAAAACTAAAATACTGAAAATAGCAGCTTTAAATATGTTTTGTTTTGTTTCCTGCCACTGCTTGATGGCACAATATTTGAAAAAAAGGTAAGGAAAGGCTCTTCATAACACCCATGATTTTCTTTTTTCTGACAAATGTTTGAATGAACTTATCCCATATTCACATTTATCTGTTATCTTCAGATATTCACTGGATCCCTGGACTTTCTCACCTTTATCTCCAGGATTTATCACTGTTCACTATGATCCTCAAATGAGGAACTGAAGTAGTTGAGGGAACTCTTTACGACCTGTGAGTCTGCTTCCTTGGATTAACCTCTGACCTTCACCACATTATCCACTTAGCGAGTTGAAAGGTAAACACGTAGAACACCAGCAGCTCAGGTCACTTACTGATAAAGAGTCTCTGCTATAAAGACGTTTATCCAGAGTGCTACCAGATGTTTTATTTTCCTTTGATAAAGCTGAACCTTTTTCACAGTAGAGAGCATATATAAGAATTAAGGCTTAGTATTGCGATATTCCCTTTGAAAAATACCAATAGTCACTGCAGGTGAACTTAAGTAATACATTTAGATATAGAGGGGTTTTACAGGGTTTTAATTTATATGTGAAAAGCTCCGCCTTAACCAATAAATCTTCAGCTGAGCCCGGTGTCCGAGGCTGCTGATTCGACCTCAGCCAGTTTTGGTGTGAAGGTGCTGGTGAGGCCCCGGTGACCCGCAGTGACCTATGACCTCTGTCCTCAGCCCAGTCCTTTTAATGTAACCCCAGCAGATCAGCTCCATATGGTGATTCAGAGAGGAGAGCCTGGTGGAGTACCCTTTAAATTGACCTCATTAAACACCCCCCAAAGTCTGGATCAGTGGAAAATTCCAATCTTAGTGAGGAAAATGATGATCAAAGGCGTTACATTTACTCTAAATGATACAGTTTATGATAAAGTATTTTCTTTGAAGGTTGGTTAAGGTTTTAGTGTTCAACCACAGTAATCACATGGGAAGGGAGTTTTACATTTTTGCTTTTGTGCCATTACAAACGTTTTATCTACTTTATCTCTGCGCTCAGTAATACACCGACAGATTAGGAGAATCTGCCGAGGTTTGGCGTGGGCCACGTTGTTGACACAGCTGCAGTCTGGGTGTAAACTGAAGTGTCCAGGATGCACCTCGCTGCTGCCTGCCAGCCCCGCAGCTTCACAAAAACACAACAAACACTGGAAAGATATTCCGCCCTAATATGTGAGAAACCAATCTAGGAAATGTTTCTTGACCTGAAAAGGAAAATGTTTTCATGATGAGCAAAAATGATATTTGGTTTGAACAGTGATCTCAAAATCAATGTATAACTATGGTGATAAATCATAATGTTGGCTCACTCTTTCTTTACAGGATAACACTGTTTACCACTGGTTTTGAATTAAGGAAATGTTATAATCTTCAACAGCAAAGAAAGAACTGAATTGAAAACTGGGAACATTTGTAACCCATTCATTTTGAAATTGTAATTACTTTGTTACAGATTAGGATGTGTGTGTAGAATCTCATAAAACCAGTTTGTTGCTAACATTAACATTACATTTTGGAGCATGGTGCTTTTATTATCTCTGTACTTTTTTTTTTAGTTATTTGTTGTATTGGCATGCAAATATTAAAAAGATAAAGCAACACGTTTCTTCCTGGTCAGTGCAATAGCTATCATTGCCAGGTGGGGGCAGTAGTGCTGTTACTTCTTAACCTCTTTCAGTTTATCTAAAAATGAGATTCTTCAATTCTGCAGAACACACTCTCTAGATCTCTCACAAAGCTAAAATCTGAAACAAAACCTGACAAAGAGGACCAGACTCTGACCCTTTGTTGACGACAGGTCTGAGATGCCGCTGGGATCTTTCTCTCTGCTCTGGTTTCAGTGAGAGGGAAGCCTTGTAAGCAGAGAGGAAGGCACTGTGGTGGAGATACTCCACCTTTGTCTAGCCCCCAACCTTTTCTTCAAACTTTGCTAAAAGATTCCGCTTTGTGTGAGTCTGGGTGTTAATGTACGCAGGGACAATGGTATCAGATGGAGGCTCCACAGGGACAAGTGTCCTGAAATCTATATTTAACATTGTATATCCCTGTGTTTTATTTCTGAGAAGTATAGGTTCTCTGTATTGTTGTGTGGACATCCTTTTCTGTGAAGGGTAACAGGTGCTGCTCGGCGTCCCCAAGGACCTATAGGGAAGAGCTCTGTGTATGGTGCACTGTTTACATGTCTGAGAATATAAATATGTCAGAGGATGCTTCAGGACAATACAGTGTGTGAAAAAAAAAATAGGTTGTTGTCTAAAAACAGCTCCGAGATGTACTCTGTGTTGACGACACGTACACATTTTGTTAACCTTCATACAGTCCTTCTATGATTACTGCAACAGTATAATGGAGAAGCTTTTAATTGATGGATCTGATTTTCAAGTAACAAATGAATTGCTACCACATACAGTATAATACATTTTTGGAAGAGAGATATTAAATCTTAGTGAGGTTAATAGTCAAAGTGTCTCAGAAGTATTTCCTCTGGCCCACTTTTGTTTGTTCATTAATGATCAACAACAACTAGTGTCAAACTTACTATCAAGTGGTCTCCTATCATTTACATTTCAAGTCAACCCTTAAGTGCTGTCATCAAAAGCATATTATGATTTAAGAAGCATCTTCTTTGACAGTATTTCATAAGCAGATAATGAACAGGGTTAGCATGGTGATATTCAAACTCCCATTATTGTGATTTCTCTGTTTGACCTCTTTTTCTTACTGTGTATTTGTCTGCACCACATATACAAAAGTAAATTCCTCGTATGTGTATACCTACTTAGTAATACAAGCAAATCTGGTTCTGATTCTGATTGTAAAGATTGTATGAGGTGGTCAAAACTCCACAACTAGTGAAGGCCCTGAATAGAAATGTGGTGCTTGTTTCTAAGGTCAAAAACAAACTTCCACCAGTATTTCTTCATCAATCATCAGTAACTATAGTTGTAACATAATCGCATAGATTTGTGATTTGTATATAAAAAAAGGTCTTCTCTCTTGAATCGAGGTCTCGCCCTTTATTACTGTAAAGCATGGAAATCCATTCATATGTTTTTCAGTCTTGTCGTTGAGTAAAATAATGGCCACAGGTCTGAGATTACAGAGCGGGGGAAAATGTGGTTTAATCATTCAATTCCTGGCTGGGAATTATAGATAAAATACACCCATGTCCCAAAAGGATGACGTCTCTCAGGATCTGAATCCATTTTACAAATACTCCTTTGGCATTTGTTCACAGAGGATCTGAGGTCACTTCCTGTTTGTGATTCCTGATTGCTCTGCATCCTGAAGGCCCAGCATTCTTTTTCCAACAATCCAGGAAGTCCTTTCTTAATTTGTTATGCCTTCATCACCTCCTCTTCTTTTCATCTAATTCCAAAAGAAAACATGGCACAAAGCAAGCGGGCACTTATCACTGAGGGACTTTAAACATGTTTATTTACAGATCATCAGTGAGCTCAGGGAAGGGGCCTCAAAGAAGGCTGCCCTATGCTCTTGGTCCCTGGGTGCGGCGTCAGGGGCCGTGCTTCTGTTCCATGTTTAATGGCATGGACAGCCACTTGCGGGGCTTCAAAGAGTAACGTGGCGGCTGCAAATGTGTGACTGCTCACAGGGTCCTAATCTGTTCAGAGGAGGGGGGATCCAATCCGGATCTTTTTCATCCAGCCGCACAGAGACAGGGCTTTTTCCAAGAGGCCTGCTGTAATACAGTGCATTAGTAAGATAAAGGCCTCTCTTCACAGCTGTCTCATGCTGACAGGCTCATGGAAAAACTGTCTCGGGTAGATCTGGGAGGATCCTTTCCTTCTCTGCCGCTCTATCTCTTCCACAGGTTTCCTTCTTCACAGACTCACACTTTATTTCAAACCATTGAGCTTGGCTTTCTTTTTTACCCATAAATCTCTCTTATCATTGTTATGATAAAGTGTCCTCGTGGTGCTGCTTCATAACACTGCACTTAACTGCAAAGCCTCAGACATCTTTCCCTATATTTTTCTCAGGCACATGAAATTCAAAACATTTTAAGAACCCGCTCCATTGACACATGCTAACCACCTTATCTAAATCGTTGACCTTATATTTAATAAATAAACAGATTATTCAGTTTTTAGGAGACTTCAGCACTGTTCTCTTTATACAACATGTCCTTTTTACATTATTTCCTTTCCTCATTAGAACAATTACATCCATAAATCTCCTGTTTCAATGTTCATGGAAACTTGTCTCAAGAACGACTAGGACTTTGTTGAACATATTCTTTAAGGTTAAATATTTGACAAATCTCTAAATTGACAGATGCTTATAGATGCTGTCAGGGCTCTAAAACTAAAATAACCCCCTCCATCCTAAATTAAGTACTAGATTTGATCAGGTCCATCACACTCCCTTCATTTACCCATTTATTTGATACATTTGACAAATTGCTAAACTATAAATTAAAGCTGTTGAATATTGTGTTATGTTACCTGATGTTATCAAAGGCTAAATCCATTGAAGGCCCTTACATTAAAAATAACTCTTAATCGACAAATAAAATACATTTAAATGACATGACTTCATCCGTTTTATGATATTTATAGTATTTACAACTAAGGGATTTAATACATTCAACTTTTTGCGACTTAGGATCCTCAGATACAACGAGACAACATCTCTTCTTATTGGTCATAAGGGTGGTGGTTGGGTTGTCCAATAAGAAGCAGTGTTGTGTCAGTGGTGTCAGTATTTATAGATTAAGGAAAGCAGAGTGATGGATTTAAGTGAGTAGACAGGCAGCAGACGAGCCCGGACACAGAGAGGAGGACACGGAGCAGGGAGGAAGGGAAGTAGTAGAGATGAAGGGAGGGAGGGAGGGAGGCCGTGCCCCAGACGTCACATCTGCCACCACAAGTCCCCAGGGGCCTCCAGGGCATGGGAACTTCTCTGGTCTCCACCCAACCCCCCCCCATCTCCATGCTCAGACCAGCCCCTGCACCGGCCTGGGACCTGCTCTGCCTGGCTGGGACTCAGTTCTCCCACACGTTTCCCTGACTCATGTTGTTGCTTTTTATAATGCCTATCTCCTCATTTGTCTTTGTTTCTTTCTCTCTCTGCTGTGCTTCTCTTTATGTTCCTCTACCTTTAGAAGCATTACCGATCTGATGATGGTGATTATCTCCGTTCAGTATGTGCAGAGATCTGGTTCTAAGGTGTGTTACCATACGCATATTCAATTGTATTTTGCATATTTCTACACATTTACCTAAGTTTTGATTGGACTCTGTGCAGGGCCGCCTTAATGCACGGGCTGACCTGGGCTGAAGCCCAGGGGCCTACGGAAATCGGGGGCCTATCATGAGCCAATTAAAAAAAAAAAAAAAAATTCAATTTTTTTATTTTTTTATTTCGGGTGTTTTTAAAAGAAATGTTAAATAAACAAAGTCTTGGCTTTCAGAATATGAAACTTTCATTTCCAAAATCACACGATAAATACATTTTTGAAGCTTGTAAAGGGAAGACAACAGCTCTCCCTCGCCACTCTGCTGTTCCACAGCGCCGCCCCCCCTCCCTCCACTGAAATTATTAATGTAAGACGTATAGTAATCATAGATAACACGGCAAGCTCCGTTACAGTTTGTTTTCATCTGATTAAAAAAAAGAATATTAAACTTGTTTCGGCAAATTCAGATGATAAATACAACTTTGAAGTTTGTAACGGCATAATTACAAGCGGAGAACGGAGTAACCTAACGTCACAGCAGGCATAACAACAGCCGGTGTTTCTCGTGAATGTTTTCCCCGGGAAACAAACACAATACACACAAACGCAAATATACACAAACACATACGTCAGAATGAGAATATGTTTCACATGTGACTTATTCAAATTGCGAGTGATTGAGTGAAGAAAAAGTTTGAGTGGCGCTCGGAAAAGGAAATTGTTGAGGGGAAAAGGAGTTTCGAGACAAGCAGCTGTTACAAAAAATGCCGAAGCTTACAGGTTATTTTAAACCTGTAGGCCAGGATGAGGAGGAAGGACAGATGAGTTCTGTACCGAGCGGTAGCGGTGCCGGCCGCGGGGCCTCGGAGACAAGTAGGCCGTCTGGTTCTGATAGCGATGGAGTAGCGGGAGAGGAAAAACAGACAGGAGGGACATTATCTGTTGGAGGAGATGGAGAGGACGACGAGGACTTGCTACGTGGAGGGGAGCCAACGGCAACCGGACAAATACATGAGGGAGGCCCGATACGTCACTCATATGGAGGAGAGGACCATGCGCGTGTAGAGCAGAGTGGAGAAGTGCGATCACAGAGCCTGCCGAGGCTATAAATGACTTTGATTTGTTGTTTAAATAGGGGGCCTACAAAAACTATCAGCCCCAGGGCCTGATGGCAGGTTAAGGCGGGCTTGACTCTGTGCTCTTATCTACTGGATTGGAAATGAAATAACAAGGAAGAAATGGTCGTGCTAAATTCACCATAATTTGAAGTGTTTCATTTTATCTCATTAACTATGAAGTGTAACCCATCTATCAAGGGTTAAAAAGGATGTGTGCATATCCTCCAAAGTGGTCCAAAAACTAAACTAAAGTTAAGTAAAAGTAGTTGATAAATATGTATAATATACAAACATTTATTGTCATCTCTCAACTGTACTCAGTTGCAGGTGGAACTTGAGTTAAGACTTGAATTCTGTCATATTTTCAAAGGCTTAGAATCCATTTACACACCCAGGTCCTACACTGTTAACCCAATAGAAATGTGAACACCTTGAAAACACCCGTTCAAGCTTAGAATCAGCCCTTCTAAAATTCAAATAACCCCAGTAACTTAAAATGACTATGGAAAACTAATACTAACACAAATACTAATAGGACCTTTTAATCCATTAGAGACCTCAGCAGATCTATTGCTGGTTGATTCTTGGCCAGGTCTTCTCTGTGGAGGAGGCGCAGCGGTGTTGAGTTCTTAAGAGTATGAACTCATACCTACTGTTCAGTCTCTTTGGTGCAAAACGTTTTTTCTTGCATTTTTGATAAAAATGTAAATCTTAGGCTGCTTGTTTTTCTAGACTGGTCTGTGGCCTTCCGGCAGGGCAATATATATTAGTTATTGTGAGAAAAGCGAAAAAGTTTCTGTGACCTTTGCTAATGCATTATGGACTTGTTTGTGACATTTCTTGTAATTTGGTGTGGACTTTTTAGAATTGAAAATAGCATGGCTGCTGCCTCACTTTGTTCTACTTATGATGATTCAAAGACGCCCTTTCTTCCTTTTGTGATTCACTGCTTTTTCCTTTAACTACGGCAGCTATCAGATGCCTGCTTTTATCCATTGTATTAAGAATATGTTTTGTATACCTTCTCACATTATGTTCACACTACTACCAGAAAGATACTTAGTTTCAAATTCTCTTGCCTTTTACACATTTACTAGCACGCTTGGTATGAATATGCTTTAACACAGTTATACAGGGATTACACGCTTACACAAGATTTATATCAGTTGCAAACAAAGTGGCTATTTCTGTCACATTGTTGCAGTTACATCCCAGTTTTGACAGTCAAGGTTACCATGCCACATTATCTCCTCTCCCTTTGCGTGTCTGGAGTAATACAGCAGTTAAACCCCTACCAGCTGTTAACAAAGGCATGCTGTGTGTATAAAAGACCTCTGAGAAGGCTGTGTGTGAGTGTGTGCGCACATGCATGTGCAGCAGCTGTCGGCAGCATGTACGTCTTGCAGCCAGTGGCCAAAACACAGCAACCGGCTGCTCCCAAAGCTCATAACAGCACGGTTGCTTTCATGCGTTTACAGCGAATTGCTGCCATTCTTCAAGATTATTGAAGTGTTAATATTACTAAAAACAATAGACAATCACGACTTCACACTTTGCCCAAAACTATCTCTGAATATAATTTGGGCTGAACAACACTTTTTCTACAAAACCTTTTTAACTGCACTTTTATCCTTCACAGTGAGTTCATTTTGGAAAAGGAAAGAAGGAATGCGGCATTATTAGGAACATTGGTAGACTTGATCAGCTTTCTATAAAGTGTTTGAACATATTATTGTTTTATTGTATTGCTTGTTATGCACTGACAGGATTGCTTTTTAAATGTTGTTGGGTCTGTACAATGACAGTAAAGGAATTCAACACAATGTTACTCAAATGAAGGGCAGAGAAACCCTGTAAGGAAATCTATGAACAAGACAAAGAACCTACACATGTTAGACATGGACTGAAGCATTTGAGCTAAATGCTATTCAAAGTGCTAACACGCTGATATCTAGCGGGAACAATGGTTACCTGTCCATCAGCTTAGTTTGGAATGCTAGCATGCTAACATTTGCTCAACAGCACTACATCAGGTAAAGTTATACTGGTAACTGGCAGATAAGAACTTTGACCTGACAGTGGTGATTTACAGTATGAAGAATAAGGGATGGCCAAAGTCATTCATATGTATTATCTGAGAACCATTAACAATCTTTCCTGATCATCTATCTGAAAATTGTTAATATATTTTAGTCTGGGCCAAAGTGGTGGACTGACCATAGACCGTTTATAAGAAATAGCCACCTTGACGTTGCCCATTGGTTAATGAACCACAGCTTAAAATCCTTCTCTCCCCTGCACTTATACAGTACATGGACTGACCAGCATGCACTGATTTTTTTTTTAACGTTGACTTTAATTTAATATATTCAACCGATTTAATGTAACTGTATTAGGTACGTTGAAAGTCTGGTGTTGGAAAGATGCTGACCGACCTAGCTTTAGATCATGCTGCAGTAATGTAGCCTATTTTACATCCAAGCAAGTTTAAGATTTACCAATAGTGTCACATAACATCTGTCAGTTTAGAATCCAAATGACTTTATGTATGCGTGTGAACCATAGGTGTGAGCATGTCAAGTGCATGAAAATCCAGGACAACACCCCCTGCTGAAAGTAGCTTTTACTAAGCCATCATTTTGAGATACTAAGTCAAAATAACGAGATAGTTATGACAAAGAGATAGTGGGTCACAATAACGCGAAAGAAAGTACTAATAATTACTTACAGTATTGTTTTTCCTCTCAGTGGCGGAAATTATCTTCCATACTCTGAGGTCGTGTGAATGATTAAAGGTCAACAGGCCTGAGGTGTCACCCCCCCTCCACCTCTGCTGTCTGCACAGCTAACTTGCCAACGACAGCTGATACTTCATAAAGGTATAATGTTACTTCTTGGACCCACAACAAATTAACATCAAACAGGTGGCACATACTTGTCCCTGCTCAGGTTTCAAAAGGCAGTCTTGTGTCACAGTCAGGATAAACAAGCAGTGCCTCACATGCCAAACTCAACATGTCACACTCAGTCAACACATGTCTGTGGTGTACAGTCTCTTAAAGCTAAGTGTTTGTTTTGACCTGTGTGTAGTTTAAGATTAATGGAGTTTACATGCCTGTGATCACAACGTAGTGGTCCCATTTGACCAATGGACAAATACTTTTCAGTTTTGTCTGAAAGTATTGGTTCATTTCATCCAATGACACACATCTGGCAGAATAGGATAAGGTTAACAAAGCAAGGTTAGCTAAATTGTGTAAAAACCCAACAAGTGAGCATAAAAAAGGCATTTAATATGGACTTTTGGAATGGGACTAGGAAAAGGCACATATTGTAAACTCAGGAACTAATACATCTGTTTTCAAAGCTAGAAAAATGTTACACTACAGTACGTTATCTCTTTAGGTTTAGGAAACATTACTTGAGATAAGATGGACCTTAGTTGACAAAACAAAGTCAACATGAGGTCCTTTCAGTGGCTGCTTTGGAGCTTTCAATCATATCACACGATTTTCCTCAGAGGGTGGTATGGTCCTTTCAACTCACTGCTGAAATAAGTCACGATAAAGAACCTCACTAGTGTTTGAAAGCTTTGCTCCTTAATACAAATACATGAAGTAGATTCTTGAAACTTGCTTTACAAACTAACTTAAGTAAATTCTAAATGTATGTTCTCAAATGTCTCTCTCTTTGTACTCGCCAACCTGAAATGTCCATGGTGTCACATGCAGAATCACATTTTCACCCTAACCAATCCTTCAAAATATGTTGAGGAAAAAACAGGCGGCCGTCTGTCTGTGGACGGACATGTGGTCCTTTTGATGCCGGTCATGGCAGACGTTCATGGGGTCCAATTTATGATCAGCAGATGACATGTTGAAAGGGATATTAAGCCAAGTCTTAGCGCTCCAGTCGGTCACATCTGACGTGACATCAGTTATCATGGGTTGGTGTTTGACAAACCATATTGCTGTTCAACGTGCTCTGGATCCAGGGCTTTAGCTAGAAATGAAGACTGTGAATTTTCATCTGTATTTTAACTGAGAAATCTGTGATATTTGGAAAATAAGTTTACTTTTAAACTTTCTTTGGCCCTGAATGTTCTGAGTATGTTGACTCGGCCACATCAAAGACCCTTTCTTTCATGGCTAACAAAACAAATTGATAAGGGATATGACATGACAGGATAGAGTATTTATATAGACTTTCATTCCTGGAAGTGTGAACAATATTTTGACAGATTATATAGAGAAATGTATCTTGAATATATCTGGAAATAAAACAGTAACAATAAGTTTCACTTTCTAGCTTTTTTGCAGCTTAAC
The DNA here is from genome assembly GCF_949606895.1 of Notothenia rossii. Taxonomy (NCBI): domain Eukaryota; kingdom Metazoa; phylum Chordata; class Actinopteri; order Perciformes; family Nototheniidae; genus Notothenia; species Notothenia rossii. The sequence continues at coordinate 28,427,583 of NC_136909.1, forward strand.
CTACATCTTAAGATTGACTTTGTCTTTTTTTAGCATCTAACAGTTTCGAAATCTTCCCAAATAATTCAGTTTGGCATTTTTTGTCACTGAAAAATATAAATTCAATGTCATTTTGATGAGACAGATTTGATATGCAAGTTGTGAGTTCTGGTAGACAATGTTTACATTAGGGTGCTTGTGTCAGTTTTGGTATCATGATAAAGGTACAGAATAAATGTTGATGTTTTGTCTGTTTGTCTTTATTTTTTAGTTATCTTTATTTGAATGAAAAATGTCACTCGTCTAGAAAGCACAACATTAATTATAGATTACTTATTCATGTTCATTTTACATATAAGTCCATTGTCCGAGTCTTTGATTTCAATCAGCTTGGCTTTTTCTTTCAATGCAACAGTCAGCAAGCTGTATAAAGTTAAATAAACAAAAAGTGATTGAAAAGTATTTTCTGTATATGATTGTATTGGATTGAGCAGATTGACCAGGTGTTTAGGCAACATTGATCAAACTTGGTGCATAATTGGTAAACCTGCCATCTTTTAGCTAAACCTGTAAAGAGAAGCTTTAAAAGCTAAAATATACTCAAAACCTCCCTCCAAACATCCCTACACACTACTTCTCTCCATCTTTCACCAACTGTCCTTTCGGGATCTGTGGCTTTTATTAACTCTCCATAAAATCACTAACACACCTCTCTTTTGTCACAGTTCCTACACTGTGTTAAAGTCCCTTGAGCCTCCAGCTAAACCACATCTCCCATGATGCCCTATCAGACCACAGGGAGATGAACATTGACGGACTGGCCCTTTAACAACGCTGCCTGTTAATTGGCATGACGCCGCAGATGGGCCTCGTGTTGATATCAGTAATGACTGTTAGAGATGGCGTTGATCTCAGTCACGTGCACCCCGCTGCCCTTTGCCCCACACGCAGGAGGAAGAGTGATGCTAATTGATACAAGGGATATAAAGCACAACAGGAGGCACGAAAGGCTGGAAGATCAAGAGAGATTGTGAATAAAGGGAGCGATTGAAAGAGAGATTGCCAAGAAGAATATAAAAGATAAAGGATGATAAATAGATGAGATAAGGAGAGGGAAGTGAACCACAGCGATGTCTCCACAGTAAGCTCTGTGTGGAGCCGAGGCAGCTGGGAGTTTGGCAGCTGTTCAATCTCTAAAAAGCGACCATCTCCCCGACCCTGCCTCGTCCCTGTCTTCCTCCCTCCAACACCCGGTTTAATAAACCCCCTCACTCCGGACCTCCAGCCTCTCCTCGCCTCACTCCAGCCAGCTCTCTGCAATTAGGAGAAGGACCAAACATAATTGCGTTGAAAGGACGAGAGCCTGTGTGGCCCGCGTCGGCTGTGTCAGAGCCAGGCGACTTGTTGTGCTCTGCATTGTCCATCAGTACAGGAACAGCCTTTGTTTCAGGGGGCGAGCAGGCAGAGCGAGGCGAGCACCAGAGCACCTAGATCAAGAGGAGGCCTGCCCCTGCAGCAGTCTGCAGCCATTCAGGGCCTGAACTCAGGGACATCCAGAAGATTCACCATACAACACATGTCAAACCGTAGCTCTAAAATTAAAATGTCAGCATTTACACAATCTTTTTTTAATTGGAAGATCCTACATTTTATTGCAAAATAAATCAAATATTAAGCAAAGGCTTAATTTCAACATGTCATACCATTATTTTACATTACATTACATGTCACTTGTTAGAGGCTTTTATCCAATGCAACTTACATATATTCAATACTGTGGGCAATCCTCACAGGAGCAATTTGGGGTGAAGTGTCTTGCTCAGGGACACAACGACATGCTGACTGCAGCGAGACTCGAACTTGCTCAGCCCTGTTCCGAAGATCAGCGCAAATATCCCACTGAGCCACAGCCTCCCATTATTAACTGAATAATTAGAAAACAAAAAGTTACATTTTTTGCAGTTCAATGCTTCTAGGAAGGTAGGACATATACGAGACTTCTTCTCGTAAAGAGAAGCCTTTATTCAGTGTGTCTTTTTTAAGCTCTTAACAGATTTTGTTTACCAACAGTATTTTAATGATTTTCTTTCTTTTTATACTGTCTTTCTAAAGCATAAATGCAGATATTAATGTTGATGGCTTTAATGCAGCAACAAGAAACAACAAGAATTGTTGTCTGTCTTACATGCAATGAATGACATAATGTTGATACTTCTTTCTAAGCAAATCTCTCTTATTTCAAATGTCATAAACTGAAATGGCTGCGTTGAAGTTCAGAAATGTATCTAAAACCCAGGGTGCATTCACACATATAGTTTTGCCCTTATTCATTTCAGTAAGCCAGGGTCACAATCAATCGCATAATCCAATGTTCTAACGCTTTGGGATCTCAAAATGAAGCTCAGCGCAAATTCAGGCAGGAAGACCTATCACTTCGTATTGCGCGTCATGGCAATACTCGCTCCCTTCACTAAAGGATAGGGAGCGCCACTCCCCACTCCTCAGCTAACCTATCACTTCCCTCCATTCACAAGCCTAATCATCGCACCTGTTAATCCCTCTATATATGCTCTCCCCTTTTCCATCAGCTGTCTTCCAGGTGTCAACGCGCAAGCAGCAGCAGGGCTTCGTCCCAGCTCCGGGTATTTAGTCATCAGCTCCGCAGTCTTGCGGATTAAGCTACAGGGGGCGTTCCCCAGTTGGCTAGCGGTTCTAGCGGCCACCCCGCAAACCCGGATGCGGAAGAAAAAGACAAGGATACTGAGCTCCACGGAAGTTCCTCCGGCTTAATCGAAATGGGCTACTTCAGGCTAACAATTGACACACGCCTTCAGTCTCTCGAGAGGGCATCACTGGCATCAGGGCCGCTCAAATGCGGCGCTTCCGGCCTTCACGCGGAACGGGCCCTCATCGCTTGCGAAGCTTCACCCACTTCCGGCTTCAACCACAACCCCTCTTGCAGGCAGGCAGGGCTCAAGCTACATCTCATCGAAGCTACTTCCCCTTCCGGCTCAGTAGCAGTACTGGTCTCTAAGTGCGTCTTAGGTGGCAAGCAGGTAGTGATGGCGAGATGAAGCCTTATGAAGCTTTGAAGCTTTCCAGCCAATTGGTTCGCAAAGGGTTCATCTCATGAGGCTTCATCATGGGCTTCATTTGAACATAAACCCCCTGTTGGTCAAAGCGTGTAAAACAGGCAATTGGAAATCTCAACAGTTGCGCTCTATCTCATACCGAGTTCCCAATGAGCAAAGCCTTAGAATAACTCTAAACAACGGACATAAAATCCTATTTTCATGTTAACAATATTGTTTTCATTCCAGTTGAACGATTGTGATTGAAAAGCCTATAGGAGGCTGGTAAACATTGTAAAGAGGGATTCGTATTCCTTAATATTATTCATAAACTTAACCACGTTGTAGCCTGAGAAGGCTAAACCATATCAGGAATACATTTATTAACTGCATTATCTCATTTAGCTGTAGCTTCTATAAGCAAACCCTGCGGTCGTGGGTCGGCTGCTTTCCAGCGAGCCACAGCCCACACGCTGAATCTACCCAAAAACACTGGATATATCTAATCTGCATGTATTCATTTATTTATTCATGTTTTATTCCGACATTTATTTATGCTTGTATCTATTTATACTTATGACATTTTCCGACCTCTATAAGTGAGGGTCTGAGCGCTTTTAATTCCATCGTGTCACCAGCGGACCCGGGTACAGGAGCAAGCCCGCCTTAACCTGCCATCAGGCCCTGGGGCTGATAGTTTTTGTAGGCCCCCTATTTAAACAACAAATCAAAGTCATTTATAGCCTCGGCAGGCTCTGTGATCGCACTTCTCCACTCTGCTCTACACGCGCATGGTCCTCTCCTCCATATGAGTGACGTATCGGGCCTCCCTCATGTATTTGTCCGGTTGCCGTTGGCTCCCCTCCACGTAGCAAGTCCTCGTCGTCCTCTCCATCTCCTCCAACAGATAATGTCCCTCCTGTCTGTTTTTCCTCTCCCGCTACTCCATCGCTATCAGAACCAGACGGCCTACTTGTCTCCGAGGCCCCGCGGCCGGCACCGCTACCGCTCGGTACAGAACTCATCTGTCCTTCCTCCTCATCCTGGCCTACAGGTTTAAAATAACCTGTAAGCTTCGGCATTTTTTGTAACAGCTGCTTGTCTCGAAACTCCTTTTCCCCTCAACAATTTCCTTTTCCGAGCGCCACTCAAACTTTTTCTTCACTCAATCACTCGCAATTTGAATAAGTCACATGTGAAACATATTCTCATTCTGACGTATGTGTTTGTGTATATTTGCGTTTGTGTGTATTGTGTTTGTTTCCCGGGGAAAACATTCACGAGAAACACCGGCTGTTGTTATGCCTGCTGTGACGTTAGGTTACTCCGTTCTCCGCTTGTAATTATGCCGTTACAAACTTCAAAGTTGTATTTATCATCTGAATTTGCCGAAACAAGTTTAATATTCTTTTTTTTAATCAGATGAAAACAAACTGTAACGGAGCTTGCCGTGTTATCTATGATTACTATACGTCTTACATTAATAATTTCAGTGGAGGGAGGGGGGGCGGCGCTGTGGAACAGCAGAGTGGCGAGGGAGAGCTGTTGTCTTCCCTTTACAAGCTTCAAAAATGTATTTATCGTGTGATTTTGGAAATGAAAGTTTCATATTCTGAAAGCCAAGACTTTGTTTATTTAACATTTCTTTTAAAAACACCCGAAATAAAAAAATAAAAAAATTGAATTTTTTTTTTTTTTTTTAATTGGCTCATGATAGGCCCCCGATTTCCGTAGGCCCCTGGGCTTCAGCCCAGGTCAGCCCGTGCATTAAGGCGGCCCTGTACAGGAGGGGTAATATGGTTCTTGTTATACATCCATGGGTAGGCCTATCATGAGCGTTGTGGCTCAACGGTTCAAATGATCCGAATCGCTTCCCGAAGCAGTCACGTGGTATCGACAGGCAGCGAGGTTCGTTCGTCATCGATGACGTCACTGGCCCAAAACGATACAATCCTCGATACATGCTTCACAAAAAGGTTCGGGGATTACTCGACACACGCTCCGAAGCCTCGGCGCAATACGTAACGGGTGTAACGCGTTACAGCATGGAGTCATGCAGTTCGGGTAACTACTACCCGTCCAATGCTCAGTAAGTACCGCTGTTTCAAGCTTCAACACAGCCACGGATGCTGCCCATCCGTGGTTTTGGGGGGTTTCTTTCAGGGAGAAAGAGAAGCTCATGTAAGATGATAGAAGACAGTCTAATCACCCAACCAGCACATCAGCATCTACGTCTCACCGCGGCGTAATTAAACTGCTAATTAAGCTAGTCCTATACCAGGGCTCGACAGTAACGGTTGCCAGGTTGCCATTGGCAACCATTTGGAAAATGTCAACCACTTCTTGGACTTTGGTTGCCATCAGTGGCAACCAGTTTTTAACATAAGAAATAAGGACAGCAAAACGGCACCCCAAAATAGATAAATGTTCATATTCGTTTTTAAGAGTGATATTTAATTGTTGTGACCGTCGGAACCTGATACTTAAATTGCACGTACATTGGCGTGATTACGGAGCCAGAAAGCGATGCACGTTTACTCGCGTGCGCGGTGCGCCGTGTGTTTGTTTTACAACAAAATGGCGAAGCAAAAATAAGTTGCTTGACTGCGTGATAAAAAGCTCAGCCAACACCTCAACTTCTCCAATGAATGTTCAAAGTGATTCAACTGATGGAGCGTAAGGTAAAACCCGAACGAAAAACAAAGAGGAATGTTTTCCATTCACTTCCGGTAAAAGTTCCTTCAAAATAAGAGTCCCGATCTTATTACTACCAAAATAAAAGTTCAAAACGAAACTTTACCATAGAAAATAGTTGCATTAATTATAATCACTTCCATAAAAAGGTAACGCATCTTAAATATAGTTAGACATATTAAAGGTAATTTACAGCATCAATAATTAATATCAAATGTTTAACTATGAATGGTTTTCATTTATTTAACATTAGAAATGTATTAGTCTGGCCAATCCAAGACTTCAATGCTGAAGGGGCAATGGGTCTATGGTGGGGGTCAGCACAAAGGTCAAGAAAACCCACATTTGAAAGGGAGACAACGGATGATCAAGAAACTGGTGACTTGCTCAATTCATTTGTGAGGGATCTATGAAGAACAGGACAACAGCAGCACTACTGGTATTTTGTATACCAGCAATTGAGGGTGAACAAGTTTACTACCACTTAGGTTCAAATAAGTGCGTTAATTACTTATTGTAAAGCATTTGAACATTCTTGTGTCACATGTTCATTATTAAGTTGATGTATAAATGTATAGCATCTTAATTATTTAAAATATAAGGTAAAAAAAAAAAAGGGCAACCGTATATCCAGCTGGCAACCAAAAGCGGATGCCTGGTTGCCAGCCTGGCAACCACTTTTAAAAGTTAGCGTTGAGCCCTGCCTATATCATGGGTCATGTCTCAGCATTTACCTAAGCAAATATTATTTCATGCTGCTCATATTGCACTCATATATTTGGTTTCATGCTCACATGGCTTATGTTAAGCAGGGTACGATATTCATGCATCATTGTACTCAAGCTAACAGCCGCATTACATTGTCTACATCTCCCTCTTCGCCGGGCATCGGCTCGTGCCGGCTATCCAAGATCTCTCCAGCTTACCTCTGGTAAACATGCATATAACTGGTGGTGGTGTCTTAAGAGCATTTCAGGGCTCGTTCAGGATAGGTGCAGCAAACCTGCCGCAATCAAGGTAATTGTTCCTCTTCTCTACAACAACCGCTTCTCATCCTACATTCGTCCGAACCCCAGTGCCGTGCTGGCTATCCAAAGGTCTCTCCAACCTTCAAATTGGTACGTATGCATATAACTGGTGGTGGTTCTTAGCATGTCAGCACGTATATTCGCCCCGCGGCTCATGTTTATCCTTGCATGTCTAACCCTGTACGTCCAGGTTGTAACCTTCGGGTCTGTATAAAATGATTCCCTGCGAAGTCAGGTTGCCCCGTACGTCCGGGATGCCCTGTACGTCCGGGATGCCCTGTTCGTCCGGGATGCCCCGTACGTCCGGGAAGCCCTGTATGTCGAGGACGCCCTGTATGTCCGGGATGCCCCGTACGTCCGGGATGCCCCGTACGGCCGGGAAGCCCCGTATGTCCGGGACGCCCTGTATGTCCAGGATGCCCTGTACGTCCAGGGAGGATGCCTAAATCCCCACATGTATTAACCTCTCTTTTCATCCATAGATTTCCACTGCATCCCACAAGGTAAGATTTCATCACGTTCAGTACTTCATACCTTCACTTCTTTTGGGGGTTCATCGGAAACGGTTCTTCCCTTCCCGAATGACATCCTACAAAACCTGGGCCTAAACGCCAAACACCATTTCATTCACTTGTTATAAACTGTCATCATTATGTTTCATTTATATAATGTGACCTGATAATAAACATGTATTCCATAAATCACGTCTCTCCTGATTGAAATGAAGCTCAGCGCAAGTTCAGGCAGGAAGACCTATCACTTCGTATTGCGCGTCATGGCAATACTCGCTCCCTTCACTAAAGGATAGGGAGCGCCACTCCCCACTCCTCAGCTAATCTATCACTTCCCTCCATTCACAAGCCTAATCATCGCACCTGTTAATCCCTCTATATATGCTCTCCCCTTTTCCATCAGCTGTCTTCCAGGTGTCAACGCGCAACCCTCCTCCACCCCTTCGCCTCCTGCTTCCAACTCAGGGCCAAGCTCAACCTTCTCCCTTCCAACCGGACCTAACCACTTATCACCACCACCAGTGTCTAGACCCAGGGGGGTTCATCGGAAACGGTTCTTCCCTTCCCGAATGACATCCTACAAAACCTGGGCCTAATCGCCAAACACCATTTCATTCACTTGTTATAAACTGTCATCATTATGTTTCATTTATATAATGTGACCCGATAATAAACATGTATTCCATACATCACGTCTCTCCTGATTGAACTGACTGTTATTGAATGCTTTGAAACGCCTACTATAATGAAAGTGTTCATATTTTGTCAACAGTTATATACAGACTTAACATTTCACTTTGGAGGTAAATCTTGATGAACTCTCTTTCTCTTTTACAGGTGCATCAACTGGTCTCATTTAGTAGAATAAACAAAGTCAAGTTGTGTTATTGCTCACAGTAAACGTCAACAGCACATCCATTTATGTCATTGTCACATTAATGTTGCATCATAATGAATTTGTAAGTACAGATTGAACAGGAAAACACAATGTATGAATATTAAGTACAGTCTGGATCTCCACTATGATGGTGTGAAGCTCTTTCCACATCTCCATACACAGAGATGTCGTGCAAAGTCTTAGCCCTCGGCAGGTGGAATCCCTAAATAGCGTCTGACAGAGCCTGATGGGATGATCTGTGGTTGTTTGACATTCCAGCTCCAGCTCGGTGACTCTGAATGCACAGACAAAGGCCGCAGAGAGGCTGCTGGGACGATCAGCAGTGGGCTCATTACAAGTAGGGAAGGTACCTCTTTGCTAATGAGTGTGTCTTCATTCAGTTGCAGGGATGATTGATTCTAAATAAGATGAGTGTGTTGTGTGAATGTTGCCGCATACACATTCAACACAGGGTTATGCACAAATACTAACAAATCCCTTCGTTTAAAGTTTTTAATAATAACATGTTTATTCAAATATATATCTTTGCTTAATGAGATTATCTGTGGATTTCTTCTTCATGCATGCAAATGTATATCAGTAGGTGAACAGTTTTACTCTACACACAGAGTAACTCATGTCACTATAAAGTCACAAAAGGGTAGCCACTTTGTGAATATAAATAATAATATTTTCCTAATTTTCCGAGGTGGCTTCAACGGAATTTTGTTCCTGCCTAAAAAAGGAAATATGCACGAATCACTATGTGAAGAGAAAACAAAAAGATACTGGCTTGCTTGGTAAACAATAGCAAAATGCCCTGGGGCTTTTTCCTTTGTGATGAGTAGAAACAAACGGTTAACTGAGATGAAATCAGATGACAGGTGTCAAATGAACGAGACAAAGCCTGATGGTCTCAAAGATACTCGATGGCTGCAGAGTACCTGGGCCAGGAGAAATGAATTGGAAAAAAACTCTCATTTACAAAACAATCACCGTCAGAGCGGGAATGTCTTGTGCACACAGTGCAGTGTGGGAAACTGATGACAAGTTGGATAAGAGTTTGTGAGGCTGCTGTAGGTGCAAATTGCCTTTTCCTGGACCAGGAAATGGTTGTTTTGATGTTATAAGATAAGGGTTTATAAACTTTTAAATGGTGTTGGGGCTGGCCGTGCACATTTTGTGGTCATTTTGCATGAAATTACATTTTTGGGCATTTTATAATCATTTTTGAAATACTTTGTGCTTTTCTTTTTATCATCATTTATTATTTTGTCATTTTGTACAACTTTTTGGTCTTTTGACTTTACTTTGTAGTCATTTTGCATTACTTTATTGTTTTTTAATGCCACTTTCTGAAGAATCAAATTCCCCAGGGAGTCCACCTTCTGGTTTTGGTTTTCACTCTAGAAGCTACATATATTAATATCAAAACTAATAAATAGAAGCTATCATCAGCTGCACTCTCTCTCTACGCTGCTTCGTTGTTTGGCTCTGATCACAGTTCAATGCTGGGAATAACAGACCATTTCCTGTCGTGCTGCCCACTCGAGACTTCTGATTTCCACCTCCAGCTTTCTGCAGATGTTAGACAGCAATGTGAACACAATCAACCAGGGACTCGAAGGGATGTGTGTTCCTGCATGTCAACATGATGAGGGCCTTACAATAAAACCACTGAGTGGAAACATTTTAGGCTATTTGCAAGAAATTATACTTAACAAAAAAATAAGTTATTCAAAGTGTTAAAGGCTGTAGTGCCTCTCCCTTGCCCCTGTATTGGCAACTTTGTGTCACTGGGTCATTTTAAATGACTAGTTTTCCCTTCACATAAACAATGCACCTGTCAAAATCTGCTTATACTCTACTACGATGTGGTGTCACTTTCAGTTGGGGTCATATTCAAGCCATCAGTAAACATTCACAAAAAGTTTGTTTAAAAAATGAAGAAAAAAACGTTTTGTTGTCTTTTTAAAGTAATTTAATGAAGCTATATTTGAACTATTTATTTGAGCATTTTAATTAATATGTATTACTTAATTGATTAAAGGATAATGTAAAAGTGGTTGAATAAATACAAATGTTTTGCTGAAATGTAACCAGACTCATTTTCTTGAGTTTAATATCTCTGATAAAAAAGAAGCAGCACAATAATGTTACACAAGCACAGAGTTGAGTAATGCGGACCATGTTTGGTCCATTTAATGTATAAGCAGTGGCCAACATCATTGCAGAGTGTGTGTCCTGTGAACCGGCTGTATTTTATGTTGTCATTTAGCTTTCTTTGGCTTGAGAATAAGGCTTATTTGTCTTTGCAACTGAAATGTGATGCCATGTGGTTAGTTCCTGTTCCCAAATACAAAATATTGACTTCTAGTCCAGCTCTGAACACCAAAAAGGTCTCAGCACATGTTTAAGTAATCATTGAGTCATTCTTTTCCTAAAGCACTTCCATAGCACTTTGTGTTATGGCATCAAAACCCTTTGAGTAGTCTCTCACCTTACTGAGCTCTGACTAACTCCACTAAGGTGTCTTTACAATAAAACAACCCAATAAACTCATTCAGTGATGCATTGTTTAGTTTTTTCTATGTAGTCCTTGTTTAACTAATAGTGATTCACAGCTATTAGCAGTCAAAAGGTGCAATAAACCTTTTATTTCTCTGAACTTTCTCACCACTGCTGTTTAGGGATTAATGCCACTTAATGATGTAGCCCAGCTGCATTATAAATTCCCACAGTTGTAATATTGTCTTGTCATGAGAGCCAGCCAGGGACAAACAGGTCTATATATGCAGACTGCTTTATTAGTCTCTGTTTAGACAGCGGGGATATCCAAGTACCCTGTGAACTGCATGGGAGCAGAGCCTCAAATAGCTGTTTTCTTTTAAGAGCAGGATTAAGTGCATAAACAAATAGTTACCGGGTCTATAATTCATGAAAGGTCTTCTGGATTTGTGGAAGTGAAAGGGGAATTCTGAACAAAAGTTAAGGATATGTTTTATCCCACAGACCTGTAGGTGAGACCTGGAAGAGAGTGCTTTTTTTTTTTTTTAAACAAAAGGTTAAGGAGCTTAATTGCAAAAAACAAAACATTCACTTCCTCTAAACTGTGTACGTTCCGCTGGGAAAAGCAGCTCAGTAGGTGATTCTGTCGGTCGGGCACCGCTCAGGAGGAAGTAGGCACTCAAGTCCATTTTTCCTTTTGTTACAGGAGATATTGTCAGGATGTAAGGTTCTCATGAGACAAAAAACTGTAACTTTTAGGCCAAATATTCACTGTGTTTTTCCACAAAAAGCACAGGTGTATGACATTTACAGTTTCTTCTTCAAACCTAGGGTCCTGGCTCATGTTCTCATTGTTACTGGGACACTTGAATAAAACAGAGCCATCCTTATTGTTATGAGCAACACCTGTGTTTCTTTTACTTTGAAAAGTAACAATGTCTGCTGTAAAAAAATACCCGGAGTTTTAAGATGTTTTCAAAGATATCTTCTAGGATATGTCCATGTAATGCAATGGTCCGGCCATCTTTGCTCAGAATTTTGGTAATATAAACAATTTTAAATAAACACTTCACACTGCCAGACCATGTGAAACAGAACAATTTCAACAGGATAAAACTTGATGGTGTGGTTAGATTTGTCTGTGTAAATATATATATATTTGTTCATATAAAAGAAGGGGAAGGGTTTTTCCCCAAACCTATGCAAATACAGTTCATTCTCATGTCCTATTCATAAAGACAATCCCAGTCAAATGAACAGAAACCAACAAATAGTGAAATTCAGGGACTATTGAGGAAACATCTTTATCTAAAGTGTTTTCATTACTTTTTGTGGCTTGGTCCCTTTCTCCTGCAAAAAAGGAAAAATGTGGGCAACATTGTTCTTATCAAAAATGATTACAAACCACTCCCTTCCTGTATCCTAGGATTAACTTATCTGGGGAGAGATGTATTAATATATAGGATAAGTTTCACTGTTTTCACAATGAAGGCCCCCCACTCTGCTAAAAGTGAAGTTTCATATAGAAACCGAGAGTTGTGTACATCTTTCCGTCACATACTCCTTAGCGCCGAGCATCAAGGTTTAACCCTCTCAGGTGCTTCATTGTCCCGCAGAAGTCTGGGTTTTCTCGCTCTTTGTGTGGCACTGTGTCACGAGCTCTCACACGAATTACACAGCGACACACAGAGGAACACTAATCCTCACCCTTCCTTCCCTCACACAAACTACAATTATGAGATTACACTCACAAACAATCAGCACACACACACACACACACACACACACACACACACACACACACACACACACACACACACACACACACACACACACACACACACACACACACACACACACACACACACACACGCTCACATGTTGTGAGGGCTTGCACTTATATTGTCAAAACTTCAGGGACGTGAGACATTAAATCTGCAAATAATTAACCGGAGAACACCAAACGCTCAAGTAAACAGTTATTTTCCAGCAAATATTTGTCCAGCAAGGATTTACAGAACAGTGGGAAACAGCAGTGAGATGTTTGAGTTGTTTTAAAGAGACAGAAACAGCAGAAAAAGTCCCCAAATGTTAGAAAGAGAGAAAGTCCCCCTCGGTTGGAGCGGTGACCTTGCACCGGTTAAGTCCATATCAATGACCCCGGCTCACAGACTTGACATGTAGCTATTTAATTCCCATGAGTGGGCTGCAGATATTTACCCACAATCCCTGCGCGGCGACACTTTGGCCTTTCACATCATGTCTCGCTGATCACTGTTACATCAGAGGAGAATGCAGTAGACATTTTTCAGGACTTGGAATGATGACTCTCAATGTCAGAAAGGAAGTCTTTTGTTACATATTACTGTAAAACTGCAACAGCTATTTCAAATTAGCAAACTAAGACATTTGCCCCCATTGAACCTTTGAGAGGCAAAGGGGGAGCTAGTTATATTTATATATTTGTTACCATTATTTTATTTTTCATTTTCAAACCATGTGATAAATTAATTCTACATCTTGAGATTACTTTCTGGTATATATGTTACGAACTTGGATACACAAGGATATAAGGACTCAAATGCACGACCCGGGAGCCAGAAGTAAAGTATAATTAATATACTTTATTTGCCAAAAAGGGTATACAAAAAGAAAAACAACACTCTTAATCGAGGCGACAAAAAAGGCTTCAAATAGGCATAACATAAATCGCTCACAATGTGAGGAACAAACTTACAATACGTTTCAGGAGCATGAATATAGCATGTAACAAAAAGGGCAAACGCTGATGAGCAGAGTTCTAGCCGGAGGACAGGACAAGACGAACTGACAAAGAACAAAAGGAAGCTGCTATAAACAAAAGGTAACTGGGCAAAGCTGACGCTGATGAGAGCAGGAGACAAGACAGAAAATGATTAAACATGAAACATGACTGGACTTAACACTTTTGACGGGACACAACAATATATGCCATGGCAAAACTAAATCATATGCCTGAAGTGTGTGTGTAATCAGGATCAAATACATGCAGTGCTGTGAAAGCATAGACATATCATGCTTTAGTCGGTACAACTAAATCAATCAACAGGTAAAACAAACAAAAAATCCTAATGCAAAAATGCACATCAATTATAAGGGCTGTTATATTCAGAGCAGATTTGTCCTGTAGTAATGGACCACACCCACACAGGTTTCAATGGTGGCTCATGTTTTACTCTTACATCTCTTTGCCCAATTTCCTGTCTCTCTCCACAATGTCTCTGACAATGGGTGTAAAGGAGGGGTTTGGGCTCTGTAAGTATACATAAAAAGAAAACTAGGAATGCCAAAATTGGAGCAAAATGGGCCATGACTGGGAAAAGGTGACGCACCAAATTATTTAGTTAGGTGGTGGCCCTTACTCTGCAGGAAGTGATTCCATGTTGGGGAATATGGTGCCCTTTGGTGACATCATCGTGCAAAATGTGGCATCGCTGAATGTGTTTTTGTTTTGCAGATGAAGCTGACTTCTCTGTGAACGATTATTTAAATCAAATGAAAAGGACATTAATCTGGATTCGACTTGTGCTTGAGACTGTCCATATTTAAGAGTGCGTCAATCACAACAGCCCTTTTATGGCATGTGAATTAAGTATATTTTTATATTTCACTGGGAGTTTCATGTTTCAATTTAAAAACTGCTGGAAAAAAGTGGATTATAGCTGCTAAAATTGCCCCTGGGAATTCAACGAGCCTGGACCTCTGACACATGGCACAGCCACTGAGAGTGTGGGAGTGACACACTGAAATGCGGACTGGCAGCTAAAATGTTAAAGAGAAAACAGTGAATTAAAATGGAAAAGAGAGGCGAGTGTATGACATCAAGATGGGCAAGGCAGGACCAAGGTAAAAGAGGTTACAAGTGAGGAAAATAAACTCAGACCATGGATGGATGCAGGAGAAGGAGGATTACAGAGTCCCATGGGAAGTCCTTATAAGGAAAAGCCACATAATTCCCAAACACAGACTTTCTTTCCTGGCTGCACCTCAGGAAAGTAGCCTCAGTGTAACATTGGGAAGCTTACATTTTAAGTAACACATAATCCCCTTGAGATGCTTTTGCATTCTCATAACACAGTCTTTGATATAACTTTTTTCCACTAAACTACTAAAATAGCTTTTCTTTTTCATAATGGCTGAGACTTCACACGACGCAAGGAGAGGAATCGTTTTCCCAGAACAGCACGTAGAGGGTGGTATGCAGAGGGATAAAAGCTCTTACTGCAGTAATTATCAAACCTTTTAAGGAACAAAGGAATGGTGTTCTCTGCCTGGGAACAGTGGCTTGTAGGTGTGTCACACCACCTCTTAAGCCACAACCGGCTAGATGCATTCCTTTTAAAGGAAAATCTGAATTCACATCAAGCTATTCACACATTTCTAAATGAGTGAGCCTTATATATAAATAACAATAAAAACTTTACTATAAATGCAAACTTTATTGCACCTATTCGACTTCAGAAGCAACTGTAGTCTCTACTCAAGGACTCTCAGTTAATGCAAAATATGCTAACCCCACAACTCCATAGAAAATGTGCAAGTGCAACCATGCAAAACACAGCTGACTAAATAAAATTAACCCAAAATATGTTGACCACCATGACGGGTTTCCATTGGTATTTGACAGGAAGCCGAAGTTTACACTGAGCTCATTTCACTGTAGTAGAAGAAGAATGGAGGAAAAATGCGTTCTGTCTTTTTTTTTATGTAGTCCTCCCAACAAATGACGGGATAGCCTCCAAAATCGACCCCAACCAAACCTTTTCTGAACTGAAGCCCTTATCGTTAAAAAAAGTAGACATTACAGGGTTGACGAATATACTTTTTTCCCCCAATGTTCATATCAATAAGTCTTTGAAAGGAGAAACAACATAACAGAAGATTCACTGATGCCAAGGAAGCAGTTTGAGAAGCATAACATCTCAGAGTTAGGGGGGCAAAATGTATCCTGGAGCAGCAAACATTGGTACAAATTTTTTCTTTGGGAGTTCAATTCAACCTTGTAAACAAAAGGAGGAAGTGGCTCTGTGTGACTTGCTTGCTGGGACTTCCTGTTTGTGATTATATGTCCAAAAACAGAACCAGGGTCTCTGGACCTCCCACGACTCTGCTTCACTCGGGCCGGAGAACCACTGACCCGCTGCGTCTGGCTGTCCGCACATTGTGCTCACGAAGCCAGGGCGCCACAATACTGGGAAGCAGCTGCGGTGGACATAAAAGTGACAAATACATGTTGGTAATGGCATGCAACACACCAGCTATCATTAGTGTAATTAGCTTAATGGGTGCTAGCACAGGAAGCAGTCCTAATGGTATTTTAACTTGCCGAATCAGTCGTTTTTACAGGTTTAATGTATTCCCATTAGGTTGGAGGAAAATGACAGAGTGAATTTTCTCAAAAGAATTGTCAGATTCAAGTTTGTTGTGCCGTCTTAAATCACTCTCTATTCATCCTATTGCATTACATTGACTTTTTTCCAATCAATTGAAGTGTATTAATGAATGTAATGCTAATGCATCATGTTCATAATGCCACAGGTGGAATAAGCATGCCGTTTTATTCTGTAAAAGTAGCAACGCAACACTATAAAGAACTCTACTAACAAGTACGTTAAAAAAGGGTACACATTTTTTACAAAGTGAGTTTTATTTTTTGTGATGTGAAGATAAGATTGCCATCTTGACGATCTGTCCTCTCAAGACGGTATGAAAACAGAGTTTGTGTGAAGGCTAAAGTAAAACATCACATTTAACACAGTAAATGTCTCCTAATTACATTGAAAGTTAATTTTACTGACATGATGCGTTCCTATTTACTCCTTGTTCATGAACTTTTGTATTATCAAATGCCAAGTCAGATGTCTCACACCGTATCAACTATAAATACTTCTCAGATACAAATTGGAAACTAAGATCTAACCATCTCCATACACTGACTGTATAACTTGATTCAACCATCTCGAAAAAACGAATAAATAAAGCGGCTGCTGAGATTATTTTGTAAAGAATAATAGTTAAATGGTTATATTAGTTCTAATTTCAGTCCACCGAAAGATTTGGACAACTGAAGACTGTGCTTTGGAGCAGAGGTTCCCAAACTATCCCAACAATACACTTGCTTCTAAGACAGCCGCCTCCTTCCCTTAACCTTGCTGCTGCAGGAAAGCAGGAGCCAACGACCCTCGTCTGCACTTCCTCACATTGGCCAACATAATCTACAATTTAACAATAAAGTCCATAGACCCTCCTCCCTGATAAGACGCCACAGCAACACCAGGATACATTAATCCAAGTTTGAAACACTCAGGAAATAATACCACTGCAATACAATGGCCTATGTTCCTTCCCTCGGGTATGCTTTGTATCGTCGTGGACACCAAGCTTGTAAGAATTGTCTCAGCGTAGGATGTCGATTTTTACAATAAATCAAACAGCTGGTGTCAAAGGTAGGGCCAGTTTCTGGGAAAAGGAAATAGAGTTTCTGTGCACCATAACTCTGCAATAATGTGTCTCTTTTATTAGATTACAAACTTTTCTATTATTATTCTAAGCATGGTCAGCTGACAATAAGCAATTGTGTGATATTGCATCGATCTTTTAAGGAATTGTCCAAAATTCGACTTTATGGACCAAAATAAGAGCTACGTTGTGTGTTTCCCTGTATTACTTTATATAAAACAACTCCTAACAACACAAACATATTTGCAAGGGAAGGAGGACAATTTTAAAGTTGATGAAAAAATCTAATTATAAATAAATTAAAAAATAGAAGCAAATCATCTCTCAAAAATAAATAAAGGACATGATCTGAGGTCTTTTTTTACACACATTAAACTATTCTTGTCCCAAGCAGCCTTGTCTGACTAATGAGAGTCCTCAGGGGGACACAAGGGTCAATTATTTCCACTTCCATGAAGCTTGTTACAAGCCTGTGAATGTGTCAGTTGTAAACAAGGCTGTTTAACTATAAATGGCTTATAGTAATTCTCTGCAAAAGTCCACAGGGCTCTGAAGAGGATACAAACGGGTTTCTCTGCGGCCCTGCAAGATGCTCACTGAACATCTGTGGGAGAGTTTGAGTTTTGGAGATGTCGACACAACAGTTGTGGAGAAGGAATCATCGCTCGGGGCCAAACTGTAGTGCCATTACTGTAAGTTTCTGCTGGAAAACTGTCACACCCTTTCAGGATCAAGTAGATAGATAGACAATAAACACATCCAAATTTCTAACAGTGACAGTTGTTCACACTTCTTCTAATGGGTATATGCTCTGCTTGGGTCTTTTTGCACTCCACACTTATCTGATGACACCTAGGAGGAGCTTCTAAAGCCTATTATATTACCTTTGAAGAAACAATTTTAAAGTTTGAAGTGACTCTAACACTGTCAAAGAGAGATTATGGAGAATGATATCACATTGTTAGTTGTTTTGTGGACACAATGCCGTCAAAATGTTTCAGTTTAGTGTCAAGAACAAGCTTTTGTCTATTTATTTAATGTAGACCCGTTTAGCTTTTGATTTGAGGTCATAAGCAGCGAGGAGCTCAATATTTCAAAAGTATAAAAAAATTCCAAAATGGTTCATTCATTTGCCCCTTCAGATTTATCTCATGACTCCTTTGCACAGAAGACAATAATATGCTAAGTATTTCACAGTATTTAGTTTGAGCATTTTCTAAAACTTTAAGTACCCAGTTAAAATTCCTGAAATAAAATAGCATATCTGTGACTTATTTTTAAGGATTTTCAACAAATAGGAACAAAGTTAAGGTTTAGTGTGACGTTTTTTTTGTGTGGATAACATCTGACTTCTACATCTGTCATACCGCTTATTTTGTAAAACCACCGGCCTGTCCTCCTACAAAAAACGACCAAATAGGTAGATTGTTCAGCAGCTTATTACGACCCATAGTCACGCTTTAAAGTGTAGCACCTCTAGTGGTAGTATAAGAAACAACATGATCCCGTTGAGCAAACGCTCCGGAGGGTCGTTTATTCACAAATAACCCTCTCTGGAAAATCCTAAATTGTGGAATAGTTTGGCCATTAAAATGCTTTTTGATTAGATTTCTAGTGAAAAGTGTATATTGTACTTTTAGAATTCACGTACAGTGGATGTGTAGGATATATAGTTTGATAGATATTACGAAGATGATTTTAGGTTTCGCCAGGAGAACTTGTACTACGTCTTTCCCCTATTCATTTCTATTGAAGGCAGTGTCCATGTAAAGTTGGCGTCAACCCTCACGGGGTGAAAACAGTATTTCCGGTCTCGAAGTTTTCATAATAAAACCGGAAGTATAGCATTCACTGTCAAATGATTACACAGTGATATCTGCAGTACAATACCCATCCACTAAAAAACATCAGTTTATCCTTGTTAATTACACAATATTGATTGGTTAAAATTGTGTGCAATGCTTTTGTGTTTTTTACCTTCGATTCGGAGAAACAAATAGTTTTTAGACACTAAAGAGTTTCCGAGGGCACTACACTACCCAGAATCCTCAGCTATCGTTTGGGACTACAACATCCGCTTTGCTTTACAAACCCCGTGATTAGTCCCCAAGCTCTGTGATTGGATGTTGGAGTGGCAGTGCGACAAGGTTACGCCGAGCGTCAAACAGCGCTTTGAAATGGAATGTAACCACGGCAGACTATCCAAAACTGGACTCGAACGGGTCCAGCCCAGCCCCTGAAACCCCCCCCCCCCAGCATTAATATACCCACTTGACAGCTAAGGTCATAATCAGCTCATTGATAAGCCTGAAACATGCGTGCACTTATCAAGGTTCAGAGGCAAATTTAGCAAATATGGCAGTAGCCATCGATCATCTTAAGATAAGATAAGATAAGATAAGATGTACTTTATTGATCCCAAGTTGGGAAATGTTTTTGTTACAACAGCATGTACTACTATGTTCTACTCCACTACAATTGACAGGTTAACCTGGTATTTTTACTCCAATACATTTATTTGAGTTACTTTGCAGATTCTGATTAATGATGTGAAATATAAACAACCCTTAAATCAGACTTTAGTTACACCTGAGTAAAATTCAGGGGTAGGTGATTGTCAAGTGCCAAAATAAACCATGCAATATATTAGACGTTAAGTACTTTGTCAGACTTAATATTTATCTGTAGATACCTCCAAAGTGTTGTTCTTATTCAAAAGAAGACCTTAACTTAAAGTATTCTTTAATATTTAAATAAAGCCTTATTAGTTTGTCTGTTTTCCACATCCTCCTGTTAACATCTTTGGACGTCCTCCACTAGCTGTTTTATTGTAGAGATCACTACAGTATCTTCTTGATATTTTCTATTCTATATTTCTATCATTGACCTTCTACTTTCCCCTTATTTTTTATGTAGGCTACTCTTAATATTTAAATTTTTTCATCAAATACAAAATTCAACAACAAAATTCAATAACGTGTTTTAACCACTAGGCGGTGCGGGTTAAAAAACCAGTGGTGTAGTTGATAAAACATAATAATATCAAACGTAATATGACTATTAACTTTATTGTGACATTAAAACAGAACGATAAAGAAAAATACAGTTTCAGTCTCTCGATTTGAAGCTTATGCATTGTACCATGAACCTGTATAGACCTGTAACAGTCAACTGCATGAGCAGTTGCAAAGGTAGTTTCTGAAGATGTTACAAATAACACACATCATACAATGCCATAACAACTTTGTATTATTAGTGTAGGACACTTATGTATGTATAACATCTGAAGATGTGTAGTGTCATTCATATTTTCACATAATTGTACAGGATATTGCTATAATATTTCACTGTAGTTCTATAGAACTACAATATGTGAAATGGACGCTGCCGTATATAGACGTTCTCCTGGAGAGACCTCAATTCATCTTCCTAATATCTAAGATCCTACACATCCACTGGACGTGGATTCTGAAAGTATGATATACACTTCTCGCTAGAAATCTAATCAAAAAGCATTTTAATGGCCAAACTATCCTACAATTTAGGATTTTCCAGAGAGGGTTATTTGTGAATATACGACCCTCCGTAGCGTTTGCATTCAACGGGAGCACTAGAGGTCGAAAACTTTAAAACGTGATTATAGGACGTAATAATTGCGCTTGAACAATCTACCTATTTGGTCGTATGAGTTGGAGGACTTGTTGAAAACCACTGGATGTGGCCTGCTCACAGCAAATCTCTGATGAGTGTCAACAGATGACCTGGAAAATCTCGCAAATCACAAGCCAACGTTGACAGAAACAAGAAGAGTGAATAATAATATAATAATCGTTTTAAATCCACAAGCAGTTATACTGAACAGTTTGCTCATACCTGTATGTCTGTATCAGAAAACAAGTTATAATGTTTTTTCACGTTTTATTTTCTGCTTTACTTTATGAATAAGTAAAGTACTTTCCATGACAGTGCGTTACATAAACATGTCCAGGCATGTCCCATACACACCACATCTGTCGCTGCAGGCTACCCGGCGCCCACCCACACTCTTTCTCAAAGGCGAAACAGAAGATCTTGTATGCAAAGTGGTATTAGCCTCATACGTACATTCTTGGGAGAAAGCTCATTCATGAAATGCAGAGAGTGCAGCAGTTGAACAAGTTTACGTCATCAACATAACTGTCAGCCAAATGTCAGGAGAACGGTCATGATGATAGATGATGCAAGATTATATGTCCCTGTCATCATTTAGTTTATGATAAAATAACAGACTCCATATATAAGAAAATGAACTATTGAGAGTGGTTATGAGAGTCATTCCTCCAAAGATATTTCATGCATGAAAATACATTGAGAATATATTCTCTTCGTTTTAGTAAAGTATTCATCCAATAAGGAAACCATTTAAATGTATTTGTTTATGTATTTTTCAGCCGTTGAATACAGTTCACTTTGCATTCTAGGTATACAGTAATCCGTCATTAGATGGCTAAAATGTCAGAAATCACGGCTTTGACGGATTGTGTTGTAGCTTTCTGATTTGATCCAACCCTGAGCAGCTGTCTCTGTTTTTCAGGCTGATGAAGTAGAACAGGTCTCTCCATCTGTGCTGCTGCAGTCCATGGGACAGACCCCAACCCCCAGGTCAACACAATGAGAAGGAAATCAACACAAATCCTGTTTACTCTCCACCTCACAATGTGACACAATAAACACATTTCCCCCCGTTTTTCCCCACAATGAACAACTGCACAAAAGGGAGTTATAGGCATATTTGAAAATGTCTTAAAACTTGTAGAGAGGATGTGTGTTGTGTTGTTGTATTTCAAACATCGGTTCTTCTCACCAGGGAGATGACCTGCAGTGAGAAACTGTCAATAAAAAGTGAAAAATTATACCAGAGTATGACCTTGATGGTTGAGACCGAGATCAAACGTTAACCCATTGTGAGTCAAAGTCCAGTATTTAACATTTGGGGCCACAGAACATTTGGTCACATCTAAAGTTGTTGTTTACAGTTTAAAAATGGCCTATAAGCAGGAATGCCAAATTAAAGAAAAGTCTCATATATTATATTATATATGATTAAATATTTAATACAAAATGTAACCGATTCTAGTTTCCCCCCACCCCTCGCCATAACTTCTGCTTTTACATGCATGTGAAAATTCAAAACACCAAATGAAATCAGGTTATCCGCTTAAGGTGATTAAATTAAGTGACTTAAATCTAGGTAGGTTAATAGCCAAAAACTCAAAGCTGATTATAGCCAGACTGAAATATTAACATAACAATACCCATATAGTATTGCCTTAATCTGACCATAATCATGTTATGAATGTGCATGTGAACAGACTGATTAAAATTTGGATTCACACAACTCTTCATTGTTTAACATGTTCTCTCCATCACTGTCTCCTCCTCCACCCCTACTCTCTGTCTGCCCTCAGGCTTTAAACATCTGCTTTTTTTCCCCTCTCCGGCTGCTGTTTTAGTCTCTCTGTGTCACTCGTGGTTTTAAAGAGATCCCTTAAAATACTTATTTTGGTTCTTATATTTGACTGTTATACAATATTAAGTCCAAGTGTATTAAATGGGACTTTTTTTACACTAATCATAAGGGCGAACCAAAGAAGGGATATATTTATAATTGACCAATATTGCACTTTTGCGATTATTTTCAAACTTCCTTCTTTTATCTTCCTTCTTATGTATTGTAACCATTATTGTAATTTAAAATAATATATATAAATCGTACTGATCTCCTGGCATTAACAGTATTGTAATATATAACACAAGTGTAAATGCACACTGACTAGGCTCTAAAGCTTTTATTTGGATAACTCAAGCCTCAAAACGTTAACTGTTCCTGCTCTTGAGGAGCTGCAGCATTATTTTTAAAGACAAACTCAAAGATACAAAACAACTTTAATTTTACTTTGAATAATTTCTTCCATGCTCTGATCCACTGCCTCTTTCCATTTTGCAACCACGCACTAGCTACGCAATAATTGAACTTCTCTTTTAACAATGTAAACATGTTGATGCATTTAAACCCGGCCTCGGACATTTTCACAAAGTAGTCAGACCTGTTTGTAGTCAAGAGGGTTTAATCAATTGCAGTATAAATACACTTGCACGAATATAAAACCAAATACCCCAAATGGAGCCAAAATCTACACCATGAAGGGGTATGCAAAGCAACTATGTTGATCAGGGTAAAAAAAAGACCCATAGTACATATGGATTTCTAAGTTATAAAACATGAACAGTTTTTATAGGTTCACATATAGATGAACCTTGAGTGAAGATTGTTTGTCAACTGCCGTTTCAAAGGTCAACGAAGAACTAATGAGCGAAAATGTACAGGTGAGAAGAGATTACTGTATATAGTATTAATTAAAAGAGTTGCTTCATGCTGCACTTCCATAAAGTTTGGGACTCAAGAGACAGACAGTAAAACGATGGTGAAAAATAAAGATACCATGACAGTGGTAACAGTGAAACTCCTCAACTACTGACCCCAGTTAGAAATTGTGATATTACATAAACACATGGTATCTGTCTGTTTTTTTTTTTTAACTTGACAGCAGTTTACCTGTGTGAAGCTGCTCAGACTGTGTTCATAAACCACCTGATGGGAACATCACCCTGCTCCTGCTGACTCCGCAGCCTGGCTGACTGAAAGTGATTCCCTGTCAGCGTTTATTTATCAGTGTCGAGATCCTATCTCTAACAGGTTCCCAGGTTGTGATGACCCGATGCAATAGTGTAGCAAAAAGATGAACTAATGTGAGTTTTAAAGACCGAAACTAATACTTTAATAAATGAAAGTTGCATTTGGTCCTTCTTGTTACCCTCTCTCATATTTTGTATGGAAACCAAAGACTTGTATCATGCAAAAAACTTCTTCCATCAAACATTACAGCGTTTCTATCAAAAGTTAAAGATAATATGTGAAATGTATCGTTATACCATACTTGATGGATAAGTAAGTACTGGCCTGCTGCCAAAAGAAAGGCTTCAAGTTTTTAGAATGTATGTTAAACTAATGCTTATGTTAGTGACGTTTGAAAACAACGTCATGTTTTTGAAATTGTTTCAAATGGCGTTCTTGAAATCTTTTAGGTATTTTTTGTTTGTTTGAGTTCATAAGAAATGTTACCATAGTACTCGTACCATAGTACCATGGTATATTTACCATGGTACATGTATTACAGGATTTTTTTTATGACAGCCCCTAGTGTCAGCAGAAAGTAATTCAAATAATAATTCCAAATAAATGCAAATAAATGCAAAAAAAATACATCTTAAAATATATTTTAAGATCATGTTTAATCATCTGATTCATCTGTACATTGCTGTTTTAGTCTCTGTTCTTCTAATTAGTGTCTACAGTGTGCCTATTGAGCCATTTTGAGCGATCTAGCCCCTCTCTCTCACTGTGAAAGTGAATGGGTGCTGTAAAAACTACACTGCACATGCTAAGAGTATTTTTCTATTCAATGTGTGCGGCAAAAAAAGAATCACTATTGGGGCACTGTGCTGACATACCTAGCAAACGTCATCCCATAATTCAGAGAGCTGAATGTCTGTAAGTACGTATGCCTCGGAAATAGTAGTTGTTTGTGAAGAGGAGACGAGAGAGATTAGCATAAAGCGATTAAAACCAGTAAAACGGAAAGAAAATGAATGAAGTTGACCATCTTCAGCTTTGGTAAGTTCATTTTATGTCATATTTTTTGTTGATCTTCTGTGTTTTGCCTATAGGCTATTGCTCTGCTGGATCGATTGATATTGTGACCTTGGTGATGAGTGTCTGTGTTTTCCTTATAATATATACAATTTTAAAAGCAATGTATTTCTATTGGTACTTATGGTTCGTGCCTGCACCAAATAATAACAAATTAGAAGGAAAACAATATTTAAAAAATACAGATTTCAGTATTCTGAGGCTCTGAGCCCCATTTATTTTCCTCACGGACCGCAAGAAAAGTCCAACATTATACAATTTAAGACAATGTTTTTATGAACAGCACAGCTTCTGGTCTTCCAAGACCCGACCGGACAAAAAGACATGGTGCAGGCACGAAACATACTACCAATAGAAATACATTGCTTTTAAAATCGTTCTGTGTGACACGAAAGAAATGTCACATAGAACGTGTGAATCTATTGATTCGTGTTGGTGAACACGAATCAATAGATTAAATGTATTTTGTGACTATAACATGAAATGCCGTGAGACTGGGTTGAAATATACCATGGTACTATGATACCAGTAGCCTACTATGGTAACATAACATTTCTTATGGGCAGGGCCGTCCCTTCCTAGGCCGATCATGCAGGCTGCATGGGGCCTCACATTGCACAGGGGGCCTTGGCTTATGAGCTCGGCTTGTGCGCAGTTCTCAGCGCAGTTCTCCCCCCCCCCTCCCGGCTAACACACGAGAGTGAGAGAGAGAGGTGACAAGGGGAGCAACTGTAACCCGACACCGTTGCAATGAATCGACATCTGACCAATCACGGCTTTGATATGGCCACTAGTGCAGGTGAAGAGATTTCGGTGAAAAGAAAGTTTCAGTCAAGAGCAAGAGGACAAAAAAAAAAAAGATGAAGAAACTAGAGCATCACTCGAAGGTGGGTTGTTGTATGAGTCAAATGTACAGCCTGCGAATGTTGTATAAGTCAAATGTCAAAGTATGTTATGCCTTTTAGTCAAATGTCAAAGTATGTTATGCCTTTTATCTGCTAATGTACAGGAGGAAGAGTGATAAACTGTCTGTCTAGTTGGCTTACATAACAGTTCAAGTTTACAGCCTAAAAAACATGGAGCATTTTTTCCCCTTTTATTCATTTTTATGTCAATTTGCACATTTCATGGTGATGCTCAGCATCTCCTCTTAACTCCTAACAGTCATCATCATGTCAACCACAACACAGAGAAATACTGATAGAAATGTGTGTTTAGTTGTTAATACGTTGCTGACAGAGGGAACTACATTTGAATACAGATTTAAGAAATATCCGTTTTTGAGCATGTAATAAGCATGTTTTGTCTTGACTATATTACAACTATATTATAATAAAATAATATAGTATTTATATTATTGAATTGATTATGATTATTAGTAGAAGTAGTTTATTTGCATTAATTATATTTTAATCTTTTTGAGGCTATTATTTGGCAGGAAATGCAGACGTATTCACCATTTATCATTTACCTCACTGTATAAAAAAGCAACTGTGTTGATAATAATAATAAACAGGAATTATATTTGCAGAGTACTTGTCTCCAAAACATTTTTTTTCACTCCTGTCGGTTGTGGGGAGGGCCTCATCTCACAATGTCGCTTGGGGCCCCAAGTTGGCCAGGGACGGCCCTGCTTATGGGTGTCTATCTAAAAGTCATATAACATCAAAATTGTACAGTACTGTACTTTAGTAAATATGCTGAGTTTAGGTTTTTTCATACAAACATTTAAAGCTTACCTAGTGTAGTTAAGACACTTAAAAAGTTTTCTGAGGCTTTTTTGAAAAGTTTGGCTATGAGGCAGAAGACAACGCACACGGTTTTTAATTTACTAAAGGCTAATGTGTTTATTTTTTGTTCAAGAACAAACTTCTGGGCTTAATCACTCATTGATAACTAATCGTTTACTGTGTTAAACACACATTACCGGTAACTTTTTGAGACATGATAAGTGCTGTATGGAAACCGCGGGCACAGACCATGGCCCAGACTAATTGCTGCGACCAGCCCAAAAGAAAACGAGAAAACCTGCGTGTGCTTGTCTATGTGGACTGACCGTTTGATTTTTGTGACCGTGTGTGCGTGCATGCATGCGTGTGTGTGTGTGTGTGTGTGTGTGTGTGTGTGCGTGCGTGCGTGCGTGTGTGCGTGTGTGTGTGTGTGGGTGGGTGTGTGTGTGTGTGTGTTTGTGTGTGTTTGTGTGTGTTACGCCCCTCAGTGCAGCGGATGGAGCACTGCGTCCCCTCAAGTCATTTCCAAGCCGGGATCTGAAGTGACAACATCTCATGCTCGGAGTTCATCGCATTCACCGCTTTTACTTTCTCTGTGGATCTACTCAAGGATGAACTGAAAGTCGTTTTTTTTTATCTGACAGAGAGGAAGACACACTATCGGATCTATGAAAAACCCGCGTGGATTTGTACAACCATTTTAAACCAGAAGGAATGCATATTTTCTTTGTGAAACTAACTTTCTTGTTGTCGCTGATAGCACTAACACGAGGTAAGTGGCGCGAGGGGGGGACTCACTTTATGTGTTGTTTTCTTCATCAGTAAGATACAATGTCTTATTCTACTTATTGTGTGTGTTGCAGACTCAGAGTAGAGTTTGACTCGAACCTGTTGCATTCGCTGCTTTGTGAACTGATGGACTGAAACTGAAGTGTAGCAACTTGTTTCGACTCATCCTGCATGTGAACTCAGTTTACTGTTAATTTGCCTTACTTAAGCTTAACTGTGCGATTTCATGCAACTGGGCATCATATTAAACACAGCTTTGCTCTCCTGACTTGCAAACTGGATAAATCCAGGCTTTTTCACTTTGCAAGGGCAGATTGGGCGCACTTGTCCAGCAAACACTCAACTTTGTTCTCACTAACGCATGCCTTTGAAGTTTGCATTCAGAGCAGTGTGTTTGTGTTTTATATTATTGCAAAGCAGTGTTGCTCCTCAAATGGCACATTCTTTTTGGGACAGCTGCAGAGAGGAGCATGCCACTGCCAAACCAGTGTCAGCCCCCCCTGTTTACCACAAAAACTGCTCTTTTGAGGTGCCAAGAGTCACACCTAGACTTCACATTTATGGAGTATTCATCACTGAAGGAAAACACATATTTGCTGCATCACATCAAACCCCAACATAGTTAGTGGTTCCTTACGGTTTTTGAAAGTTAAACAAGTTTCAACAGGTGTATTAAAACTTTTCATTTGCAGGTCTAAGATGCTCCATGCCCACGGAGTCGTGTTTGAACCTGGGGAGGTGTGAAGCAACTCCAGATGGCAATGGAGAGTGCAAGTAAGTTTAGTTTTTTCTTCCCCATGACCGATTCTTGGTGAGGAATACCTGCAGAGAAATGTATGATTTTGGAATTTGACATGACTCAGATTTTTGGTTGACATGTGAAGGCTGTAAAGGGGGAAAAAGCTCACACCAGTGTTGCTATTTCTGGTAGGCGAATGGTCAGAGAGCTGAGACAGAAATGAGTGGACATTGATGAGGACAGGGGTCACTGTGAGAGAGTGTGTTTGTGTGTTGCTGCCACCCCACTCGCAGCCCTAAATCTTGCTTTTTCTTTTCTTCCACCGAGCGACAGCTGGGGTTGCCAGAAGCTCGGCTACCATTGTTCTCCGCTGCGATTAATTCTGTGTGACTAATCTGGGTGAGGCTTCCCAGAGAGACCCTCAGACCCTGTCCTCAACCCCCCCCCCTCTCTTCACAACCCCTCCTCTCTCCTGGGATTGTGTCCCCTCCTCAATGGCCCTCAGTACTCTCTCTCTCTCCTCTCATTCCCTTAGACAGATGGCATCGGCTAGATGTTTTTTAACCTGCTTAAAGGAATGGAAACAAGTTCTACATTCTGCCTTTTTTTATTTGGAGATGTTTTCACACCAGTGTAAACAAATAAGCCGCACAGAAGTTTTTTTTCCCACTTCTTTACAACAATAGCCTACTTTACGCTTGGCTCTATTTCCATCCTGGCATGAGCAGATCAGCCAGTGTCATCTTACTGTCGCAGGGCTCGCTGACCGGGGGAATGATTTGGCAGACTGGGTCACTGCTCCGAGACAGCAAGACCCAGGCAGCCATCTTGGCCCCCCGCCACATCTTCATTTGCTCTGGTTGTATTATTCACCCCTCAATCACACAACCGCCCCCCCCCTACCCATACCCTCCAACTCCCCACCTTCCCTACAACCTCACTGGGCCACAAAGCCATCCTTGTGCCCCTTCACTGTCCTACTCCTCTGTCTTCTCCAATTAAACATGGAGATGGACATCCTCGCAGTTTTGAAAAGATTTAAGCGGGCAAACAAGGCTTTATGTGTTTGTGTGTGTGTTGAAAACATTGCTGCGCTATTTTTCACTGTACCACCAGAGGGCATGGAGAAAAAGTTTTAGGTTCATCAAGTTCAGCCAGCAAAATATGAATGAGGATCATTGTCAGAAGTTCAGCTGATTGCAACTAATGATAATAAATTATAATTATAATAGCCACGCCCAAGTCTTTGGCGATGTGTTTATCTAATTTTCGATTAGTCAACTAATCATTGCAGCATTAACCAGAAGTACAAAGTACACTGCAAAGGGGAACATATCCTGCTCTTTCTTGTCATATGTTATTGTTAACTCAATATCTTTAGATTTTGTACTTTTGTTTGAACCAAAACATACATTCATTCTTGGATCACAAGTCCAAAACTGACATACTCCAAACAACTATTATCTCTTTTGGACTACAGTTTTGAACCACTTCTCTTCTGAAATGTAACTCACTAAAGACAGCAGTAAATGTAAAGTTTATTCTCGCCTATTATTTTCGATTAGTGTTATTTTGTGAATGCACTCCCTAAAAAGAAGGTTGTTGTTGTGGCGCAATCAGGTTCTTAAGGTGATTTATTGTTTTAGAAATTGGGAGGTTTTGTGCTTTCTAAAGATATATAATGTGGTGATTGTTGTTCTTCAATTTGAGACTATTGTTGACTAAATCTTTTGGAAGGAACGAAGAATACTTTTGTTTTCGTATGAGAATTCTTCATTGAAGGATTGCTTTGTCAACTTTGAAATGACTGAAAGGGAAATCCAGCTGAGCTGCACCAGAGCTTGTGGTATCCACACTTTCGGTGCTGGTATTCAAGCTAAAAATACTTTTGGTAGGATCCAGCCTAATCCAAACAATAGCTTATTTACTAAGGCTTAGATCCTCTCTGGTAAAGGCCCAAGTCTTCAAAGCCCATGCCCGCAGTTTGTTATAAAAGTTTGACATCTCAGGCCGAAGCCAAGATAACCCTGATGAAATGCCTATGATTATTTTGTCATAACCAGATGAGACATTATACAATATGACAATCATTTATTAGTGAAGGCAATGCAGAGTTTTTTTTGCCCCCTGCCTCGCTTCATTCCTGTCAGGATTACGACTTGGTTTGTCCTTAGTAAAGAAGCCGCCGCTCTTGAACTCCAGAGTTATGTCAAGGTCAAGTAAGTGGGATTGGAAGCTTCAGTTTTATATGGTATGACAGAGATGCCTGCCTACTTGACGTGCCATACCATAAATACCATCTCCTCTCCGTATCTGGCCTGCCTGGCCTTGTTAGATCCTGACTGAAGTTTTATCTCCAAAGAGCTTGTTGGAGGCCTCTCGTTTACAGCAGAGGCTTGGCTGCAGGAGAGAGCAGTGACAGAGCCGAGTCGATCCGGACCAGGAAAAATAACTCCCAAATTCCAGTGGCACAATGGCCAGAATGAAAGAGCTTCTCTCTGCCAGGAGGGATGAGAAATGTTGGGCGAGGAAGGATGCTGCTGAGAGATCACAAACCTTCATCATCAGTTAGTCAGCGTGATGAAAACATACAGCAGACAGCCTGTTGATTGCCAGGAGTCACGTGATGATTTAGGATTCAGGTTCTCATTACAGATGAAAGCCTCAAGTTTGTATGGAGAGGCCATACTTGAGATACAACAGAAACTCTTCTAATGTTTCAGTAGAGAAGAATCATTTGCATTTTTGTCTTGTTGAACACAAAAGCCTGAGCTGCTACTATATTATGTAATCAATCAGTTTACAAAGGCTTTAATATACATTCGGATTAGTTTGTATTTAATTGACAATAAGTTGTTTTCCACCATCAGAGACTAAAATGCTCTTCTAAGCGGTTGACATAAAACATTGTTATAAAAAAGTGACGGCTGGTAACTGTAGGATTTGAGATTTTAATATGCGTAGATGATTCCTTTTTGACATGACAGATACCACAATACTATTCAAAATATTCCTTTCAATACTGTGTATTGCAAAATCCCTTATTATTTGACATATTCAACAGTATTCAATACACTTTAAAGGTGGGGTAGGTAAGTTTGAGAAACCGGATCGAGATACACTTTTTGTTATATTCCATGGAATGCTCTTAACATCCTGATAGCAATGAATATCTTAAGTGCTTTGACAAAAAATTCATAAAAAAATGTCATCTGTGGAAGCCGTAGCGCTGTAAAAAGCACGACCAATCATTTTAGCCGGCCCGGCTAAAATAACTGGATGGTCTACCTGCCTGTCAGCCTTCCATCTGTGCACAAACTTATCTCGTGCCCTCATTGGTCATGTGCACGCTCGTGTGTGTTGGAGGAGGGGCTCTGTAAGAAAGTGGCAGATTTTTTCCAGTTATGTATTTTCAAATTCTAGCGCACTCAAGCTGGTTTCTCCAAAATTACTTACCCCACCTTTAAATGAGCACACATATTATAAAAACCTGACTGATTTCTTTATTTGGAACCGGCAAAACCTGATCGATAAATAAGTAAACAAGAACTGACAATCTGGACATAGATATTTATATTTATTTGACAGATTGCGGATTCAAAAATGAAATTTATTTACAAATGTATTGAGGTTTCATATCCATCACTTCAGACGCATCACTAAAATAATTTGGCTTACCAACTTTCCATCACCTAAGATTTTATTTGTTAAAATTGTAGTCAATTTGTTTTTTCACATTCCTTTTTAATTGACATGAGCAGACTATCGTGTGAAAAATATGTTGAAATGTTATCGTGGTTGGGAAACCTTGATTAAAAAGAAAATAAATGAAACTTTAGTGTTTGCATTAGATAACATAACAAACAGTCTTTAACTTCCTGCTGGTATGTGCAGTGACTGCTACACTATACACGCTCTTCAATGAAAGTGAGTCCTTTTCTCTCCGGTTCTTGGGATTCCTTAATGGCACCTCTGTTCACTCCGGTCAGATGAGTCTATCTGCCCCCACACACACATACACACACTACTGCACCCCCCCATGCATCCATTCAGAGTGAGGAAACGGCCTCCCAGTGGCCTGAGGGAAGAAAAGGTGCCGTATCTGATCATATCATCACACAGCGAGAAACACACAGCACAAGGCTTTTATATGGCCGCTGCCGCCAGTGTTGGGTTTCCTTTGGCAGGAGCGGGGCTGGTGAGAGGGCTGATCGTCAGAGTTTTTAGGCTGAATGAAGTGACTTGGTGGTGGGGAACCTCAGTGCGGAGGATTAATGACATTTGAGCCTCCCTGGTTGGCATATGCCAAGATAAATCACATAAACTTTGATCGCAGGCTGAGAGGGCTGACAGAATGTATGTGTGTGTGTGTGTGTGTGTGTGTGTGTGTGTGTGTGTGTGTGTGTGTGTGTGTGTGTGTGTGTGTGTGTGTGTGAGACAAAGACACTGGGCATACTCCAGACCACACTTCCTCATTTCTTTTTTCATTCAGCCAGACCACCTGTCTGTGGGTTGTAGTGTAACAACTTAGACGTGCTTTCACCCACACAACAGCATGCTGCATAATACCCATGATTACTTGTGGTTATGCTCATTCAGCTCCACACTGGAACAGATCTGCGTTGAATGCCAGGTGTGCCTTTAGCTTTCAGTCATTGCCTGATAAACACTCACTCACAGGATATTTAGGAAAATGGAGTATGATGCCTTTGTGGTTAAGTAGAGCAGTTTGTTCAGTTAAGCAGCAACACAGATCGTAAAACTGATACCAATCATGGTTGCTGTCACTAGAAAAAAATCTGTTTCCTTGAGGCTTTTGAAGCTTCAACATTTATCTAAACAGGACAAGCTGCCATGGTTTAGTCAGGATTACCTAATAATAATACTTTTCTAGGGCTTTGAGTCATAACTTGTCAAATCCTAACACACTGACATTCCAAGGAGGTAATTGTCTTTCTTGTATTGTATTTATTTGCTAATATACATCTTTAAATCTGCTTAGAAATAAAAGGAAAAATAACGCCCAATAACCCCAGCATTTACTTAGAATAATAACATTTTGAAGTTTCAGTATTACTGTAAACCAATGATAGTTGTCTGCATACGGGTGCATTAGAAAAAAGGGGCTGATCCAAATGTTGGCTCAAGTTGAAGCACACAGTTACAGCTGCACCTGGTGTCAGACTATGAAAAGCCCTGCACTCAAAATAAGAACATAGTTTTCTTTCATCAAGAGTTAATGCTGACAAACATACTTAAAGTAATATTCAAATTTGCCACATTAGTGTCAATTTACCTTTTTTTATTCTAAGAATTTTATTCAAAAGTGACATTATGTGTAGCTAACACATTATGAAACATTTCACCCCTAAAACATTGCTGGCTCAGAGATTAGATACTGGCTTGCGAGACATGTTTACCAGTAATCGGCAAACAGCCACCACTTTATTTTGTAATTTGGCTAGCTGACCAATTCAATTAATATACACAGCTTCTAAAATCTGAAACTTAAGCCTGCTAACAATCTAATCCCAGTCTGCAGATTTATGTTGGAGGTTGTAGTAATGGTACATATCGGCATGCTCTCACAAACTTTGAAGTCGCCAAGTACAGTAACAACCTGAGAGTCCAGTTGCACTGTCAGCTACACCTTCAGACACCCGTAAAGCCTGTAAGTGGTTCCCAGCCTTGTAAAGTAGGCAGTGGCAGAAGTCATTAGACTCTCAAGACACACACACACACACACACACACACACACACACACACACACACACACACACACACACACACACACACACACACACACACACACACACACACACACACACACACACACACACACACACACACACACACACACACACACACACACACACAGAGTGGTCGGTCCCTGGGGGAGCTGGCTCTTTCCCATGGGCTGTGTCCATAACGCTCCCAAATAAACAGGGTTTCTAATGGAGGCTGCCAGATG
Organism: Notothenia rossii; assembly: GCF_949606895.1. NCBI lineage: Eukaryota > Metazoa > Chordata > Actinopteri > Perciformes > Nototheniidae > Notothenia > Notothenia rossii. The sequence continues at coordinate 28,461,729 of NC_136909.1, forward strand.
TGGGTTGGCCAGGTCAGCTCCCCTCTACGATTAGAGAGGAAGGTAAAGTAGGATGGATGTAACTAAGGAGAGGGAACGAGGGGCAGCCTTCCCCTGTAATTTCTCAAGCCAATGGGGATTGGGTGGTAACTTTGGTTTCAGTTCCACAACAAACAACACGCCGACTTTTTGTGCCAGCTTTGGTTTTAGGCGAAGAGCTATTTATATTTCACTACATTCGATCTGTGGGATTTAGGCTGAATTTTGGGATTCGTTTCAGTGTTGATTTTCTCCACAGAGTTGTCACAGTGGTTCGCCACTATTTGCTGCTGGGAAAACACTACAGAGGGCAGAAAAGAGAGGGAAGTGTGGAGGAGAGGAGAGAGGCCTCCCTTAGGCAATGCTTTTAAAACGGATCAGACAAGACTAAAGGGGACAGGGCCAGGCACAGGACCAAACAGCCAGGAAATGAGAACGGGTGGGGAGACAGGAGGGGTGAGGGGAGGGGGGGACAGAGGTACAAACAGGCTCCAATAACACACTTTAGAAGCTCCGTGTCATTGGAGGAGACACCGAGAGAGGGACACACAAAAACAGTCTTACATTATATCTCTGGTTTATTTAAACTTATCTACCTTTTTTTGGACATCCTCTCTGAAAATAAGGATATTCAAAAAGAAAAAGAAAAACTAAGTATTACCCAAAATGCCTTAGTATGGCTTCAGCCACAGATTATTTTCTATATCTCTTTAATTCTATTTATTTAATTAATCTAATTAAGCCAAAGATCCAGATAAAGTCTTCAAATGGAAATATTTCATGATATTTTACAGGATAATAGCAGTGTATCCTAACAAAAAACAATGACTGTTATTTTAATTGGCATTCATTTAGTGCAGGGATTGGCAACTTGGATGGTGGTGGGGGCCACATAATTTATGTACTGGCCACCAGGGGGCCGCAGATTCACTTGGAACACACACACACACACACACACACACACACACACACACACACACACACACACACACACACACACACACACACACACACACACACACAAATTCCATGTATTGTATGTAATTATTAACAAATTAAGTCTGACATGTTCATTGACATTTTACAATCTTTCAGGGAACATCCTCTAATAAGCTCACTAAACAAATATCAGTTCACAGAAAGAAAAAAAGTGGCATGTTTGTATTGAACAGGTTATTTAACAGTGGAATAACACTATTTTAAACTATTGGAAAGCACGGAAAGTGTGTGTGCATTGAGATTAACCATTAAGATGACATAAAAATGAAGTCATCAACACTAACCCAGACATTAGTTGTCTAACTTGAACCTAGACACTTGTAGCCTGTCTCTGCTGATGCACAATAAGGGGAATGTCAACAGACACCTGTCAACTCTCTGTCAACTCTCTGTTGTTCCTCAGCGCCGCTCCCCCTCCCTCCCGCTGAAATTATGAATGAAAAGCGTATAGTAATCATAGATAACACGGCAGGGTCCGTGACAGTTTGTTTTCATCTGATTTCAAATAAACAAAGTCTTGGTTTTTAGAATATTAAACTTGTTTTGCCAAATTCAGATGATAAATGCAACTTTTAAGCTTGTAAAGGCATAATTACAAGCGGTAACTTAAAGGTGAGGTATGTAATTCATTTCAGAAACACTTTTTGTTATATTCCATGGAATGCTCTTAACATCCTAATAGCAATGAATATATTAAATGCTTTGACAATAAATCCATAAAAAAATATCATCTGTTGAAGCCGTAGTACTGTAAAAAGCACGACCAATCATTTGAGCCGGCCCGGCTAAAATAACTGGATGGCCTACCTGCCTGTCAGCCTTCCATCTGTGCACAAACTCATCTCGTGCCCTCATTGGTCATGTGCGCGTTCGTGTGTGTTGGAGGAGGGGCTCTGTAAGGAAGTGGCAGATTTTTTCCAGTTGTGTATTTTCAAATTCTTGTGCACTCGAGCTGGTTTCTCCGAAATTACCTACCCCACCTTTAACGTCACTGCAGGCATAACAACAGCCGGTGTTTCTTGTGAGTGTTTCCCCGGGAAACAAACACAATACACACAAACACGTCACAGATTATTTTGCGGTATTTGGCTGCCGAACGATATTATGTACGCAGCTCGCGACATAACTAGGAGTCTAGTGGACGGATTCAGTACTACAAGTTATTTTTTAATTTTAATTTGTATTAATTACGTTGTTTATAAATTAATCTGAGGGCCGCAAAAAGAGGGGCCATTTGCCCATCCCCGATTTAGTGTATATCAGCTAATTGATTATTTCCTAGGTCAACTATGTATGACCTGCCTCACTTGATGTGGAGGAATTTCGTTTTTATTCCGCATAATTATTTATTTCACTTTCAGTTTTATCTCCAGATAAAGTTGGTAAACTGTTGGCTCACTCCGTAAGACCGTACTTTGGCGAATACAGTGTTATCTGAAATTATACAACTTATTTCCAAATCTGAGTAAAATGATCCAAGTGTCAATAAACCCCATTTTCATTTTTACTATCAGCCTTAACATGAGTTATCTCTTGTCATTTGATTTGTTGCAATAAATTAAAAAAACGACAAACAAAGAGTAATCTTAAAACAGCCTTATTAAGTAATTTACAGAAATGGAACCAGACAATGATTGTGTCTCCCACAGAGCTTTACAAGGCACAATAACTCAATAAATGCACAACCTAATTCTCTAAGCCCCTTAAAATGGGTACAGATTTGGGTCTGTACAGCTGCCAAAATCTGTGTGCACACTCCAGGTTTATTTGTATACAGTGCACATGTGTAGTCTGCACATTACGTTTAAAGCCTCCATCTCCATCTGTGTGCGACCTCAGATAGATGGCAGATGGCAGATTGGCAGGAAAGCCCCTTCACAGTGACGCCTGGCCGAGGGTCAGATGTCACCACAACATCTGCTACAGGCTCGAGCCGCCGCCCGGCCCTGTTATGCATCCCATCAGTGTCGCAAACCTGTTGCCACGGGCTACTGCGGCAGCAATTGAAGAAGAAGTGAGCGCAAAGGAGAACAATGAGTGCTCCTGGGCAGGGATGACAGAGAGGATAATAACAGTATCGGCCTCACAGAGGAGATAATTCCACTGCTGTCCTGCTGTTATACGATACCTCCCCACACCTGATATTTGCTCAGCTTCTGATTTGTGCCCCTCTTTTCATGTCTCCTTTATTTACCTTTCCAGCAGCCCAGTGTACCTGCTGCTGTTGAGATTATCCCGCTCGCCAGCCCAGCAGATTTCTCTTGTTGGAGCAGCTGCTTCTCTCTGTTTGTTTTGAATACAGCCAAGACTCCATAAAAGAGTCGTAGAATATCTTTTGTCTCAACCCCCCTCTCTTATTCTTTTATACGATCGTGCACTCATTGAGGCAGTTAAGCCCGCTGCCTGTAAAATTAGTTTTGTGCTGAGCATGTATTTGACAGTCCCTCGCCAAGTTAAAGAGCAAACTGTTGGCATTCTTCGCCTAGCGTGTGCTACAGTTGACTTACTGCTTGCGCCTCAGCAGGGGTGTGTTTGCACAGTGCGTCCACGTGTGTAGAGCTAAGGGTGCGGGGGCGCTATCTGTTTGTCTTTAAGGCCTCGGTGTGAGACGTTGGGCTGTTTAGCGCGGGCAGGTGCCAGGTTTTCAAAGCTGGTGCGAGGTTTTTTTAGGATCCATAAAAGTGAGGCTGCCAGCTACCCTCAGCGTTAAGATTCAGGACAGGAGACTCCAAAGATTCCTTCTGAACTGGAAACCCTTTACCCCTCGACAAACCCAACCAAACCAGTTCCAGTTTCCTTTCTTTCAGACTCCTTTATTTGTCCCGCCGCTTGTGTGTGTGTTTTGGATTTTAAGCTTTTCTTTTGCCCTACGCTTGGCCTCCAACATCACAGACCACTAAAACGTTGCAGAGCAGTAACTTGGAAAGAAGTCTTTCGGGGGAGTGAGCAGTAGTCAGTAGAGGCTTATAAATCCTAATGTGGTGTCTTTCAAATGAAAAGGAATAGGGCTGGGGGTGTGGGAGAAGAGGGGGGTTTTGGAGGGAAGAAAGTCCACAGAGGGGAGCGAGTGGATGCCAGCTACCATACAACTTTGAACAGAGGAAGTGAAACCAATAATGAGAAAAAAAGGGGAAAAATTCAGGGATGAGCCATATGTAATGAAAGACGATTAGGAACACTTTTTTGGAGAGGCAAAAGAGAGGACAGAGGAGGTGTAACAGCTGAATACGCTCGGCCTGTGGTCAACTCTGAATGGGGAGGGAAAAAACAATGGGCCCACTCATCCTCCGCTCTCTCTCCCTCTCTATCCTCTTCCTCACTCGCTCCTCATATCTCTGCTAAGTGTAGGGAAGGGTGGGGGGGAGCCCGGGCCATTCAGAGACCAACACTGTAAAAAATGTCTAACTCAACAACCATTTTCAACTTTAATCCGTTGCATTCTTGAAATATTGTTGTCTATTTGACTTTTGGTCCACAACATATGAAATAATAAGAATGAATAAAAAAAATAAAAAAAGACATTTACAAGTAATTAAGCTTGTTTTTTGGCAGTGCATGGCCCTTGTCTCTGTCTGGGCTTGAGGACAGTGGTAGGATGGGGTGCCATGGAGAGGAAGGAGGCAGAGTGGTGGGGTGCGGGGGGGAGAAGGAGGGGGTGAATGGCCGGGCCAGCCCAGCAGCTGCCTTCTCCTCATTAACATGCACACCTGCTCCCTGCGGCCTTTTTCCAGCGAGCTCGTGTGGCGCCTCACGACCTCAGCACCCGCCACCACTGGGACTTAACTGGACTGGCCTTCTAGCAGCCAGATCTGCTGTTCCCCCCCCCCCCCCCCCAGCCATGCAACACACATACTCACACACACTCCGACTGTCCTCTAAGGGACAGTAAAGATGCTCAGATATTATGTAGAAGAATGTACAGCTACACCACAAGTTACAGTGACAAAACATTTGAAAAGTGCAACAGCTTCTTGATGTTGAAGTTTAAATGTGAAACAACAGCCTACAAATACACCAATAGAGCAGTTTCACTATCACATCAATTTCTAAGTATGTCCTTAATTCAGAATTATATGTAAAAGACAGTGTGTGACATTCTTATTGGACTAGATTTAACTTTATTGTCAGTGCAAGAACAAGTATTGAGACAAACAGAAGTACAAAAAGCCTTGACGTGCAAAGTAAACAGGTAGTACTAGTTACATTAAAGGTCCCATGTCCTGGCCATTTCTACTGATCATAATTCCATTGTTGAGGTCTACTAAAATAGATTTGTATTGTGCAATTTTCCAAACTCACATTGGTTTCTCATTGTGCATCTCTGTATAGCATGTGTATTCACTCACTGTCCACCACCGTTACAGTAGAACATCAGTGATTATGTGTTACAATGGCGTTAGCAACCAGAAAATGACACCAGTAATGACAAACAGATGAGAATGCTGCGTGGGGTCTGGGTGCCTTGTTGGCGGGACGTTGCAGGGCTCGCTGCTGGAGCGGACAGTGTGAGCTGGCTTACTGGTGTCATTTCCTGGTTGCTGCGGGGGATCTGCGAGACACAGCGAGACCCAGCCCGAGCACACACCTGCAGCCTGGCTGTGAGTCTGCGTGTGTGCTCAAAACAAGCCCTGGCCGAGCCCCGCCGCGTCTCGCTGTCTCAGGGTGAGTTCAGGCGGAGAAATCTGCGGAGCTGCAGCTGAGAAAAGATTGAGTGTGTGTGTGTGAGGAAGTCAATGTGAGACGTTACGTCACTATACCTAATAAGTCACTGTACTTACTACACTATAAGAAGAAAACAATGGAAAAAGATCAATCTCCAACGAGGCGTTCTGGGCCAGCATAGACAGGTCTTTTCTGTGTTAGAGTTTTACTCACTACAGGGTGTACTTTGAGGGTTTGTGACTCTGCAGACCGTTTACATGCATAACAAGCTACATAACACACAAGGGGACGGGTACTAACCGGAGAATCATGACATGGGACCTTTTAAGGTATTTCAAGTTATCAATAGAATAAATAGTGTTTCCCACAGAATTTGATTCTTTGTAGGGGTACCGCACCGTACCCCTCCCGGCAAGAAAAGCCAAAGGCCCCTTAACCTATTCGGATGGTCCATGCATCCATCCCCCCCTTCAAATAAGATAATACATGTGAGTTCATGGCTACTGTAGACAATGATCTTGTTGCTCTGTGTTGCGTTGTTAATGAGTGAAACACACCGGAGTTGAGGATCTGTGGGGTTTATTCTCCCAAAAATATCATTTACAATTCAGGCATTTAGCAGACGCCTTATTCCAAAGCGACTTACAATGACCAATTACAGGGACATTCTCCCTGGAGCAACCAAGGGCTAAGTGCCTTACTCAAGGGCACACTAGTAGTGGTGTTCCAGGCAGGATCTGAACTCGCAACCTTCCGATCATCAGCCCACTTCACTATCCATTAGATTACCAAAAAAAATAAAAATAATGATACATTTTTTTTTTATGAGATCCATTTGTGGCGGACGATATTTATTTGTGGCGGACGATATTTATTTGTGGCGGACGATATTTATTTGTGGCGGACGATATTTATTTGTGGCGGCCCGCCACAAATAAATCAATGTATGTGAAACACTGAATGTAACAATTTTCCATCTGATTAAACTTCTGTTTTTCTACTACTTTTGTTGTCTGTCAAATACTAATACCTTTATCACCAACATTAAAGTGATATTGGGAGCTGTTTTACTGTTTTAGTTTTGGGCTTCATCAGAGCACGTTGTAAAACCCTTAAATATGGGATTTTGGGCTATACAATTACTCGTCATTCCTCTTAATAACTGATTTGTGTTTTGTAAAGGAAACACACCGTAAAGAATTTCTTACTTAACAGACTTGACTTTTAGCCAATTCTTGTTTCACCTTAATACTACAGTGGTCCCAGACAAAATGACACTCGCTCTCTCTCTGCGTGGTCACATGCCACCACTCTCTACTACTGTTTGTGCAGCAGGCAGCCTGGCATGTGATGTTTTCTTTTCCTTACCACAGTCCTTAGGCTGCCTAATCCCCTGAGAGGGAGACCCTGTCCAAACACACGCCTGTCCCTACAACCCTGTCCCTACAACTCATGGCTCTGCACACACACATACACACACCAACACATACTGGACCCCCTGGGAATGTTTGGGGACATAGCCCTGTGAGCCCCTCGGGGCTAACAGACTTTCTGGCTCTGTTCAGGTATTTGAGAGTAATGCCGGTTTTTAATGTCGTTAGGAAAGCCGCTTTTGAAGTCGACAGGATGTTTTATTCACAATGTTGTTTCTGTGTTAGAGTGAACCGCACCAGTTTACAAAGAGAACTGTTTTTCAAGAATTAAGTCTTAAGGAATTTCGATTTCTAGACGTTCCCCTCTGAGGAAGGAATTCACTCTCCAGAAATCTGTCAGGTAGCGCCAGTCTCCTCCGTTTCATCCTCTCCCCATCCCTTGTCTGATGCAGGAGCAAATCCTCTCTGGGGAGGGAGGAATAACAAGCGTTGAGGTGGGGGCAAGAGGCTTTGAAGTTTCCGTAATGTTGGCTTGCAGCTCAAACACTGTGGCATAGATGCTGCCTTGTCCTCAGGATGAATGAGTGCCGACAAAAAGGTCAAAGCGAGCACATTTCAGCCCCGAGAGCTACTGAAGGTGCCATGATTGATGCTTTTCTTGTGTCTCCACTCCTGGAAAGGACAGATTAGGAACAAGGATTCCAATTACTGCAGATTTTCTTTTTGTTCTTCTCCTGTTAAGTTGATGCTTTGTTTTTGTCATGACAAAGCATCCATGACCACCCAGCGTTGTTGACAACAGTATTGAATCCCTGAAGTTGATGAATATGGGAATGTTGCAGTGCGGAGGGTCCAATGTGGCATGTCGGAGGTGATTGTTTCTGGTGTCAAATGGAGCTGCAAATAGAGCTGGGCATTATTAACTCCATACACTGACGCACACTCTGTATTGAAATATCTGACAGTTGGCAGTAAATACCCAGTCAAACTCATAGTCGCTTATTTGTTAAGATTTTAACTGATTTATATCATATCATAATTTTACCAAAACAATGCTAGCTGTTAACTGTCTTTTAGAATCTTTATTCTAAGATTAACCAGCTTCAGCCTCTGGTTTCGTATTTAATGTACATATACTACGATGGATTCAATCTTATAATTCTAGCCAATAAAGGGGGAAAAAAGTGTATTTCTCTAAATATTTAACCCACTCTGGTTTTACAGATGAAACACCTGCAGTACAGTGATTCATTTATCTGATTCTATTAAGGCAACGTTATTGTATGACTACCTGTTTTAAGAAACCTTTAATTTGAACAAAATGTCTGTTTATAGCAGTGGTTCTCAAAGTTTTTCTGTCAGGCCCCCCCTTTGGAGAAAAAAAAAAGTCAGGTCCCCCCAACACAAATAGTCACGTAATGGGCCAAGTTAACATTTATTAAAATACATCAATATGAACGTGAGCATTCCTTTAAAAAAAAAAAACTTTGCTCGGACAATAAGTTATAATACTTAATTTCATTTCATTTCAAGCCTTTATTTACCCAGGTGTATCCCTTGAGATCATTGATCTCTTTTTCAAGGGAGACTTGCCACTTTGCAAAGAAAATGCTGATATTTGGCAAAGTGTGTCTTATTGCATTAGTGGCTGCAATGAGCCTGTTTTTGCACTGCACATTTCTTCAAAACGGGGTTGCAGGCTCACTGGCGGCGCCAGAGATTTATTTTGGGGGTGCTGTGGGGTAGCTTGACGTTTCATAGAGGGTGCTCAAACATGTAGGGTTTCCCATTACGGTGCCGGGCACTACAGTGGAATTTTCTACTGCAACAATCCCCACGCAAATACACAGTGTACCCGCGACTGTTACAATGAAGGCTCGATAATCGGCTCACGGCATATAGGTGTAAGCAGGGGTAAAGTGCTATTTTTATAGGTGGTGTGTGGACCCCCCCCCCCTGTCATGCCTCTACACCCCCCAGGGTGGGCGCGCCCCCCACTTTGAGAAACACTGGTTTATAGTGAGGTAAAGAAGACAAAATCAGCATTTCATCACACATACAAGCTGGAACAAGGAAATGTCACTTTTACATAAGTAAGATAACAATAGACACCTCGGATATAACTCTAATTATATTCGAATGTATGGGAACATTTTATCGGATAACCCATACCTTCACAGCTTGATGTGCATGTAACTGTATGTGTGTAGTACTTGTGTATAATCTTCCTGTGTGTGTGTGTAAGTGTAAATGACTGCACACTGTGTAGGTATGAGCTCTGTGTGTGTGGCCCCTTTGTTGAGCCGTGGGGACACCCTTCAACTCCTCGCATTGTAATTGTAAATGTCTGAATGTGTCCCAGCAGCCCCCCCCCCCCCCCCACCGCTCTCTCGCTCCCCCTTCCTCTCTCTCTGGGAACTTGTTCGCTGGGGTCCAAGCAGCGTTTATGATTCAGACACGACCTGTGAGAAACATCACAGGAGTTTGTCCCCCCCTCCTCCCTCTGTTCAGATCACTCTGTTTTACAGCCTGAAACACATTGTTTGAGGGGGAGGTGAGGGTAGGAAGTTGAATGTCCCGTTTAAAGAATAGTTTCTCATGGTCGTCTTGCCGTGTCGTAAAAAACAGCAGGGACAGGAACGTCCTTTAAGAGTGGACCGTTATTCCTATTGGTTAGCAGCTGATTTATAAGCACACAAAGAGATGACCGGCCTTGCTCCTCTGAAGTGTTGTCTTATCCCTGTGAACTCCTCAATCCGTACTGCATGAGATGAAATTGAAGATTGGATGGATGAAAATAGTTTTAGGGAATTCCCTTTCACCAATTTCACTCTTTTAAAGGCGGAAAATAAATGAAAATAATTTACATTTATGAGAAGATAGAAAGAAGCCGTTTTTTGATGATCTTGAGTAAACTGTTTATACCCATACTATATGTTACATCCCCAGCTCGTTTGGATAAAAGGGAAGCAACACAAGACCAGGTGTTCTTGGTAAGAGGTTGGTTCTAATAATAAACTCAAATAAAAATGATATAAACAAAGATAGGCTCTTTAAACGAGGAGCTATTTATTTATAATATAAGCAAAAAGAAAAAGGAGGCCACAGATCAGCACAGTCACAAGTTTCAGAACAATAAGGGCACGAAGGCGAAAATAGTGAGGCGTCTAGTACAAATCCAACGCCGTCACAAGTCCAACGCTGTCACAAGTCCAACGCTGTCACAAGTCCAACGCCGTCACAAGTCCAACACCGTCACAAGTCCAACACCGTCACAAGTCCAACGCCGTCACAAGTCTTCATCATCATTTTTTGTTTGATTATTACTTAAATGTGGCCAAAAGTCCCAAATGCCATTTCAAAATGCCTGTTCCATTATCTGCAAAGCTTGAAGGTATGTTAGTAGCTGTACGATATATGTTGTCTTTGTCACTCTGTAAATGAGGGTCAAAGCTATGCTAAAGAGTTTGCAGAATAATGTCTTCTCTCTCATAGATGCAATGTTCTCCTTTCTCGCCTTCCTGTTGCTCACCTCTCTACCTGTGTTTCCTCAGGTGCTGGAATGGATTCGCAGGAAGCAGGTGCCAGTTTCGTGACCCGTGCACCACATCGCCATGCATGAACGACGGCATGTGTCGCGCTGTGACCAAGGGCAACACGGCGGACTTTAACTGCACCTGCAAACTGGGCTACACCGACCGCCGCTGCATGACGCCCATCAACAACGTGTGTATCAGCTCGCCGTGTCGCAACGGAGGCACCTGCGAGCTGGAGAGCCTCCAGACGTACAAGTGCCGCTGCCCCCCTGGATGGTCAGGTAACAAACAACAGGATTATGACAGCAGAGCAGTGTTTTCTTTCTTATTATCTGATGGGTCTTAAAGGATCAACCTTGGTGCCTAGACCTAGATACATTTTTTGTTGTTGACCTAAATCCTAAGAAAAAAGCCTAGTATGTGTATAGCTTACCTGCAGCATATGTATGTATACAGTAGATGTGTATGAGTATATGCATATGTTGCATGTATGCATATGTATCACTTGCATATTCATTTAACAATGTTTCCGGTGTATGAGGCTCACTGGCAGTGAATGTATGAGATTACTTTAGTCGTTGTTATTGTTTGTTTCTGTTTTTTGTAATTTATCTTCTCTTTGTACATACAATCAGTACAAACCACTGTCTCATTTGTATGCATATATTTTGCTTTCCATTTCTAAATGACAAACTTTTTTTGCATTGTCGAAACGCAATACAAATATTTTTGATCTATAACTACTACTATAACATAATTTCTCCTTGCCCTCAGGTAAGCTGTGCCAACAAGCCGATCCCTGTGCCTCAAACCCGTGTGCCAACAGCGGCAAATGCACCGCCATCGAGTCCCACTACATCTGCACCTGCACGGCCTTCTTCACCGGAAAGACCTGCAAACAGGACATCAACGAGTGTGACACAAGCCCGTCACCCTGCAGGAGTGGCGGGTTGTGCATCAATGAGGTCGGAGGCTACAAGTGCCAGTGTCCGCAGGAATACACGGGGAAGCACTGCGAGAGCCGTTACATGCCCTGCAACCCGACGCCATGCCACAACGGAGGCACCTGCATCCAGAGGGGAGAGACCAGCTACGAATGCTCCTGTGTACCAGGTACGGAGGTTATACTTGATATATATATATAGATGCATTATCCACTTTGTTTTTGTATGACAGTGGAATGGACAGTTCGGATTCAAACATTGAAGGCGTTAGCATTTAGCTTTCCTGCCACAGTTTCTGCCCACAAGCCCTGCACTCATTCACTCATCGCCACTCACACTGTGCTACTCTTTAGGTTTCTCTCTGGCCTTTACATAGTGTCTTGTTGTCAGTAACAAGTACACTTCTTTAATCATTTAGAATTAAAGGTAATTTTATATGCTGTCATGAACCATGTGACCATTAAAGATCCTCTTGAATAAACGCAAATGTATTATGTCTTAGTGCACTGTGTTCCTGAAGCCACTCACGTCCCCCTAAGATGTCACTGCTGTTAGTGGCTGGTTAGGGGATGATGTCATTTAAGGCTGGGCTGTTCCTGCCTGTGTGTTGTCTGTGTGCATACACATGAGTGTGTGTGTGTGTGTCTGCTTTACTCAGTACAGTGTGTGAACAAGGCAGAGCAGGAAGACATTGGGGCTTATCATAAGGAAATGGACAAAGGACAACATCCTTTCCACATAGCAGCGGGGTGAAGTAAAGCTTGCTGGGACGTTAGGTCCTGCCTGCACTCTCATCACCTCCGCACAGTCTCTCTCTGCCTTGTCTTTGTCTGCTGCCACTCCCGTCCATAACAAGCTGTCCCTAGAGACATCTTGACAATCCTTTTATATTATATACACTATTCCACTGATAGACTGGTGAGGTTTCTTTTACGAATATACTTTTGCAAAGCTCAGGTACTCCCCTTTTCTCCTAATCTTGTAGACAAAACATTAAAGCCTCTACTAACTATTTAAGTGTCCTTTTCACCAGGAAACCTCAAATGAAAGGGGAAAAAAGCTGTAAAAATGGTCTTCAGCACTATTAGCTGTGTGCCTTGACTTTAGACCTAAACAATTATTTTACAAGATGAGCAAATGTGACTCCGAGCAGCAGCAGGGCTGACTTGTCCTGTTTTTGATTTGTATTATCCAACATGCCACATGTACAGTCCGGTGGCTCCTCTCGTCGTGTATCTGTACAGCAGAGTGAATGTTATTACATGGTGAGACAACCACAGATCTCCAGATGGCACAGCTGCCTTCTTTCTTTTTTGGGGTTTAGAAAGACCGTTGACCACATTTAACTGTAGAGAAGTTTCACTCCCTTTGTCGTAAACGAGAACTGTAAATCAGCCCCCACTTTTTGGAGACAGTAATTAATATTTTACTCTTTCTTACAGGTTTTAATGGGAAAAACTGCAACCTCAACATTGATGACTGTCCAGGTCATGGGTGCCTGAATGGAGGGACGTGTGTAGATGGAGTCAACACCTATAACTGCCAGTGCAAACCAGAATTTACAGGTTTGTATAGAGATGTTCCTTTTCACTTTGATTAGTTTAACCTGCCTTAAAGAGTTTGTCAGTCATCCCCCTGATCCGCCCGCAGGTCAACTTTGCACCGAAGATGTCGATGAGTGCCAGCTGATGCCCAACGCCTGCCAAAATGGCGGAACATGTCACAACACCTACAGCAGCTACCAGTGCGTGTGCGTGAACGGCTGGACGGGTGACGACTGCAGCGAGAACATCGACGACTGCGCCAGCGCCGCGTGCCATCAGGGCTCCACCTGCCATGACCGCGTGGCTTCCTTTCACTGCCAGTGCCTGCCGGGCCGCACAGGTATTTATCTTTAATTAGCTCTTAATATGTAAGAGGGTTTTATATGAACATGTTTCAGCCTTATAAGATACAATTATTTAGGATAGCTTTCTATGATGAGATTACACTCTATGCTGTGTTGTGAAGGGTACAGAAAATGAAGGCTTAAATTAAAGGCTAAAAAGTCTATAGAGAAAAATGATAATATTTGGTTTTCAAACTGCTCGTTTGAAATATATCTTTTTTTTATCACCATTGCAATGTCAACATGCACAATAAACACAACTTTGAAAGAATGCAATATTGTACCGTGGGATTTTAATTTATTTATTGAAAGAGACAAAACTGAACTTTAACAAATTATCAGTCGAACTGATCTTAATATATAGTTTGAAATATTGCTATACTCTTTTAATAACTTTATAATTTCTGCATTTAGACGTTCAGTTAACTTGTCTTCTCAATGCCATTTGAAGACGCCACTGTGATGAAATCCATCAGTTTATTTTACTAGAGGGATGTCTTTTTTACATCCTTTTTCTTCCCCAAATAATTGTTAATCTTTGGTGTTAATTCTGTGCCTGTTCAAAGTAAATACATGTTGCCACGCGTTACTTTAGCAGTAACTCTCTTTAATGTTTTAAACTGGACAGGATGGAGTATAAAGTCTATCTTCTGTGTTACCAGGACTGCTGTGCCAGCTGAAGGACGCATGCATTAGCAACCCGTGTCAGAAAGGTTCCAACTGTGACACCAGCCCTGTCAGCGGAAACCATTTCTGCACCTGTCCGACTGGGTACATCGGAGCGTCCTGTGATCAGGATGTGGACGAGTGCTCACTGGGTAAAACTAAATCGAACATATGTTTCCTATATTCAGCCCAAAAATGACAAAAAACAACTGTCAAGAACGTTTTTCAAAACACATGTATAACTCTTTTATATAATCTCCTTCTTTCCTGATATTATTGTTACTTTGGTTCCCATACTTGTGCTCATAATGTCAGCAAAATAAAAGCCAAGTCATGTCTTTGCGGTCAGAGGGCTCCGTGTAAGGTCATGTACATACACAATACGCTGTTTAAGTAACGTAAAGTATGGATTTGTTTTAAACAGGTTCCAACCCATGTGAGCATGCAGGGAAGTGTATAAACACCAAGGGCTCGTTCCAGTGTAAGTGCCAGCGTGGTTACGTGGGGCCGCGCTGCGAGCTCGACATCAACGAGTGCATGTCCAACCCCTGTTTGAATGAGGCCACCTGCCTGGACCAGATAGGAGACTTCCACTGTATCTGCATGCCAGGTAAGACATGAGAGTGAGAGTAATCACAGAAATTCTAGGCATTGGGAGTGACATTTTATAAATTGCAAAGCCTTGATAATGCATTCTTTGTTATTGTTACATTGATTCAAATATATAAATACTTTTTAATGTATTTAAAGCCATTTAAAAAGGGAGAAATTATATATTAAATGATTTCATTGTTTTAATTGTTTTAATTGAAATGTCAAATGACAGAAAATAACTATATTCATAATTGATCAATAATATAAGTCAGTTTCCCAGAAATAAATGCCAAACTTCTACAGTTCTACAATAGTTTCTAAATGTTCTCAACTTTCTTCATCTTATGGGAAAGCGTAGTGATTATCTCAATCAATTGCACTGTTTGGTTTACGTCCTCTTAAACTGAACAGGAATTATGATGGCCACTTTTCACTATGATAACATGAGAAATAAGTTGCAGTTCTACTGGTTTTCACAAAGCCTCTGTGTATAATTGAAATTAGCTACAGCGGTGTATGTATATAACATCAGTGTGAAAGCGCCTCTCTCTGTGTCTCTTGTCTAACCGATCTACCCCCCGTCCCCCCCCACCTCACCCCTCCTATCCTCCCTTGCTAATTGGCCAGGTTACGAGGGGGAGTTCTGCGAGATCGATACAGACGAGTGCGCCAACAGCCCCTGCCTGAACAACGGCAAGTGTATCGACAAGATCAACGCCTTCCACTGCCAGTGCCCCACAGGTGAGGCTGCGTACTGCTGCAGAGGGGGCGGGGGGGGGGGGGAGGGAGGAGGCATGGGGCCAGGGGGCACAGAGGTCGATCTCTCTTCCTTACTCTCTAACTCTATCTCTCTTTCACTCAAACACAAATACACACAAACACCTTTCTGGACGGGCACTAATCCCCGCCCTGAGGCAGGCTTACGCAGGCCCGGGTAGCCCAGAATGAACGCAGCAGTCAAGGAGGAGAGGGAAGAAAAAAATCTATACGGAAAGGCCTGGGGAAGTTTGAACAAGTTTCTTATAACTTTTGCTAAGTCTGATGAGTGAGCAGAAACGTGTGGATCTAAACCAGAGTCTAGATTGTGACTAAGAGCAAGGGAGAGCTAATAATAGCAGGCACTATAACATGAGATGTTCTGCATTCTGATGGTGAATGAGGTAATGGTTTGATCTATTTTGAGGGCAGCTACTGTAGTTGTGTTTTTAAGCTCTTATTTTGTTACCAGAAATGCCATTGGGTGTACATTATTTGGACAACTATTGATGTTTTTTATTCAGGAGTGAAGGAATGCCACTATTGAATGTGGATAGAGAGAAAAGAAGAAAGCAAAGGAGCGATCTTCAAAAGTGTTTTTTTCTGTTTTGCATTCTTTCTTTGGGATCATTGAGGTGGAAGTGATTTTTTTTCTTCTTCACGTTCTTTCTTTTCGGGGAGAAAAATAAAGAAGCGAGTCGGGTGGATCAAAGGCGGCCTGGGTGGAGTGAGGCAGGATTCCTCCTGTTGAGAAGGGAAGGAAGAAGGCTAGAAATAAAAGAAAGAAAGAAAGAAAGAGGGACACCCCAACAGGAAAGCTTTAGAATTAATAGAAGGAGTACAAGAGTGAACAGAAGAGCTTAACGCCTAAGAAAACTGTGGGACAGTGAGAGAGGGTGTATGTGAGGAAGCGGCACAAAGTGGTGCTGAACGTGTTGTTTTGAGAGGGTGGATGGAGTGGTGGGGGGTATTAGAGGCACGGACCGTTATGCTGAAGCAGGCAGGGAGGGGTATAGAAGGGGAAGGGGCCTTAACCGCCCTGCTTGAGATGTAAATTTGTCCCCGTTGCGAGCCAGGCCCGAGGCGAGGGTCCCCTCTTATTATTTCTGTACATGGAATAGCCATGGAAACCCCACTGAGAGCCATTGAAATGTCTGATTCCTGCAGTCTGGGGATAAACCCCTCTTTGGCGGCTGGGATGCATGATGTGTGTTTGTGCATTTCTGCCTCAGCTTGGGTATGCTTGTTTGTGCATCTGGGTTAGATATTCTTTCACAGGGCACTGTAACAGAACTCTAAAGACATTTTACTTTTTGCGTCACATCTTGGCAAAAACTTCTGAGGCTTCTTTCTCGCTGTTGGAAACTAGCAACATTTCTAGCAGAATAAACTGGTGTTGTTTTCCCCTCTCACTCTGCAAAACAGCTGGTCTTCCACTTTTCGATTATGTATAATATAGGCAGCTTTTTATTGTGGATCGAATAGTTTAAGTGTGGTTAGAATTTAATTTCTAGGGCATAACATGTTTTCTAAGGCTGCATATCAGTTTGATAAACTTACTGCAAGCCACATAAAAACTGACAGTCACTAAAACAGTGACCCTTAATAAAGTGTAGGATGGCTTACTAATGTGCATATTGTATAAACAAACACTTAATTTAGAAAATATGAAGGACTCAGAGGAACAGAAAGGTCAAATAGTTTCTCAAAAAAAAGAATCTGGATTATAAAATGCTTTAATGCATGTTTTACTAACGCTTTTTAAAGCATTTTTAAGCAGTTATTAACAACATTTCATTTACCAGGTTGTTAAAAATACCTGCAGAATTAAAAGAGAAATTATGAAAAAAACTGCAAAAGCTTTTTCAAAATCCTTCAAAAATATCTTAGAAATCGTTAAACTGTTGAAAATGTCAAAGGTTATTTAACAATTATAAGCTAATTGTTATTAAGCATAACAAATAGCTTTATAAAGCATCCAATTATTTATAAACCATCCAGTTGTTACCTAATGTGACTTCCAAATTATAATCTTTTGGCAAATTTCTCGTACTTTTTCTTTTTAGTTACACAAAAACAGTTTGTTTTTACATACTGTTTGTGTATAGATGAAAATACACATGCATGTCCTCATGAATGCTTCTAGCAAAGTCCACTGTGAGAAATCAGCTCCCCCTTTCAGTTGAGCAGCAACTGAGTCTTTTTAGCTCAAACCACCTGCATGTTCCTGTGTGGTGTGGAGGAGGAGGGGAGCTAGGGCTTTATCTCTTCATCAGACAACATCCTACAAGTACCTGGACTATACCATCATGTGAACAAGGGGGAGACGAATAGAAAATAGCTGAGATCGGGATAACTCCGGGAAAAAGCAAAGGGAAAGACCGCTGGTAGATTTTGAATGACAAGGAGTTTGAATAGTTGCAGGTCAAAGGTCAAGCGAGGCTTTTAGAGGCGGACGGGCAGGAGGTGGAGGGGGTGGTGGAGAAGGGGTGAAAGCAAGACGGGAGAATGCGCATTGTGATGGAAAAGTTTTTGGGGACAAAGGAGGCAACGGGCTCAGTTTGGCGTTGCGTTGAGCAGACAGGCCCTCCTTTGTCTCTCAACTCTTGGTCAGGAGGCCTCGCAACTTTCATTCTTCCCTCATTTCTTTCCCTCCCTCCCCCCCACTTTGAACGAATTGGTGCCCCTCGCCCTCCCGTCTCCTTTTGGAGTCGTGCTGAAAAGAAGTGAAAGGGAAAATAGAGAGTTTGTAGTGTTGCACAGTTGTTAATTAACATGCAGATTTTCTGATTCGATGAGAGTATGGACTCAGGATTATGAGTGGTCTAGAATGGTGAGAACACACACACACACACACACACACACACACACACACACACACACACACACACACACACACACACACACACACACACACACACACACACACACACACACACACACACACACACACACACATGCTCACATGCACACAGTAACCCCCCTTGTTGTTTTTCCAGGCTTCACTGGGAACCTTTGCCAGATAGACATCGACGAGTGTGCCAGCACGCCTTGCAAAAATGGCGCCAAGTGCACAGACGGCCCAAACAAGTACACCTGCGAGTGCACTGAAGGTAAACAAGTGCTGATTAAAGCTGAATATAACATTTTTGTTTTTTAAGGCAAACTGTAAGGTTTGCAATTGCAGAAATAAAATAAACCAATTATATTTACCCTAGGAAAAAACATGCCAAATGTAATAAAGATTAGTACAACAGTTAAAAAACAAATGTTTTAATTTATCCAGGTTACTCTGGGAGGCACTGTGAGACAGACATCAACGAGTGTTACTCGGACCCCTGCCACTACGGCACCTGCATCGACGGCCTGGCCTCTTTCAGCTGCCAATGCAAGCCGGGTTACACCGGGCGTCTGTGTGAGACCAACATCAACGAGTGTCTGAGCCAGCCGTGCAGGAACGGAGGCACCTGCCAGGACCGGGAGAACGCCTACATCTGTAGCTGCCTCAAGGGCACCACAGGTGACTGCCACACGCATACAAAAACACATGTAATCATTACTTTTTAATGACATTCACGGATACTAAAATACGTTTTTCAACAGGAATCAACTGTGAAATCAACATTGACGACTGCAAGAGCAATCCCTGTGACTATGGGACCTGCATCGACAAGATCAATGGCTACGAGTGTGCATGTGAACGCGGCTACTCTGGTAAGCATTATTCTACACAGACAGCTGGTCATCATTGCATATGACCTTTTGTGTGGGAATAACATTTTTAACCCACTTGATTTCAAAATACTAATTAACACTGATACCTACTGAATCATGACAGACCTTCGATATGACAATAGGCTCTCTACTATGCAAAGTTACCTTAAGACAGGTAAACATGGCTGCTGTCTCAGGTGGCCAGCAGATAAATGAGTGTTTAAGGTGTACGATTTAACGTATGGACAGAGGAGCGAGCCTTCCTGATGGGGAGGGTGACAGATGGCGAGCGAGTGCGCACGCTCCGCTGAGGCTCGACCGGTATCACTTTCCAGCTCCTCCCTGTCCCCAACCTGCTGCTGTTAGGACACAACAAGCTGCCCTCCTGTACAAAGAGAGGACACACACACACACACACACACACACACACACACACACACACACACACACACACACACACACACACACACACACACACACACACACACACACACACACACACACACACACACACACACACACACACACACACACACACACACACTCACCTGGGATTTGAGCGGGAGAAAAGATTCCCTGAAAGATTCCTGAAAGTTGAGCTTTTAAAAGCTTGGAAGCAGGTCCCTGCTCTAAAGCTAAATGGGCTGCCTTCATGCTATGCGTGGCACCAGGCTGAATGGCGTCAACGCTCCAAGTGGCCGACAAAGAGGGACTTAAAAACCCCTCATGTTTCTGGAAATTGATACATTGGCTGCTCTGAGATATAGATTTCATTGTGTTGCGCCTTTGTGTGATGCTATGTGACTTGCCTCTGTGTATTTCAAATAGTACCTCACATGAAGTGCAAAATTGTGTTATTGACAGCTGTAGCAGAAATTATTTTACAATTTAAAAACCATCAGTTTACTGTCTTTACAAAATACGTTTATTGTCTTTCTTGCCAACATTTGTATCAGAAGTGTTATATCTGTCGACTAAACATTTGATTAAAGCAAGGAGACAGTTAGCCTAGCTTAGCATAATGACTTCCTAGTACAGGGGTCTGCAACCTTTTTGACCAAAAGAGCCATTTTGCTCCTTTTTCCCCAACATTTTTTTGTCTGGAGCCGCAAAACATATTTCATAGCTTGATAGCTAATAAAGTTGTATTTATTGTTATATCAGAAAAAAACTACAGTTGTTTTGCATTTATTAGGCTATTTATTACATTATATAAAACTGTTAACCTCTAATAAGAAACAAAGAACTCCTATAAGGAGAATTACAAATAATACACAGGCCTACTTTAAAATAAATTAAACACAGCACTTGGGGAGTCCTCTGCACATTTGAAGGAACAAAAAATATGATTAAAATGGGCCCACTTTGAAATAAATAAAACATGTAGCTGCACCCTAAAAAGAGTTAAAGGTAGGGTAGGTAAGAATGGAGAAACCAGCTCGTGTGCGCTAGAATTTGAAAATACACAACCGGGAAAAATATGCCTCTTCCTTCAGACTTTCTTATAGAGTCCCTCCTCCAAGGTTATGGCTAGAAAGGATCCGTCTTGTGTAAAACTCTCGCGAGAGTTTGGCTGAATGTCACGTGGCTGAATGTTTACGTTTGGCAGGCAGCCTTTCAGTTACGATCGTTAACATCAGTTGGCCACAGCCAGGGGCGCCGGAAGCAGGGGGGCCAAGGGGCCATTGGCCCCCCCACTTTTATGGATCAATTCAAAAATATACGTGTATTTGTGTAAAGAAATATTTTTCCGGGGTTCGAGTTTTTTGTTTGATTTTAAATAAGCAAAGTCTTGGCTTTCAGAATATGAAACTTTTATTTCCAAAAACAAACGATAAATACAGTTTTGAAGCTTGTAAAGGGAAGAAGACAGGCACCTCGCTCTCACTCGGCTCCCCCTCAGCGCAGCAGCAGCAGCAGCTCCCCTCCCCCTCCCTCTCACTGAAATTATTAATGTAAACCGTATAGTAATCTAGATAACACGGCAGGGTCCGTGACAGTTTCATCTGATTTCAAATAAACAAAGTCTTGGCTTTCAGAATATTAAACTTGTTTCGGCAAATCCAGATGATAAATACAACTTTGAAAGCTTGTAACGGCATAATTACAAGAGGAGAACGGAGTAATTTAACGTCACAGGGCATAACAACAGCCGGTGTTTCTCGTCTGTGTGTTTAACACAGACACACTTGCGAGTTTACCCCAGACAAGTAATCCAAACGAAAATATTTTCCCTCCATAGCTACTCTGGTCATTTGCCCCGCTAATAATCAATCAGATCGATGGATTCCAGAGAAGAGGAAACTTTGAACGTCTTTTTCTCAAAATTATGACTCGGTGGCAATCATTATATAATGTGACATTTTGCTTAATATTTGGAGTACAACAACAATCCTGATATCATTAGAAAGCTAGGAATCTCCTCTTTCCAACAGTGTATACAACTCAAAATGTGTCTTTGGGTTAATGCGAGCAGTTCAAATATTGCACTAGGTAAAATAAAGCAGGCAAACATAACAGGAAGAATATGTACATTTTAATCCAATCAAAGAGGACATTGTCACACCATTCAAATGTATCAAGTAGCCTACATTACAACCAATGAAAAAGCTGAGATTTGTTTATTTGTTACGTTGTTCTGTGTGTGGCAGCCGTTAACCTAGAAAGATAAACTTAGCTCGCAAACATGTCAGAAGAACCAGCGCATAAGAAAATGAAATACAGTCAAACTAAACTTAAATTCAACCACTTCAATGTCACATCCCTGACATCCACCACAACTCCGGAGCCTGGACCTTCAACTATAGAACCAGCGCAGCCAGATAAACCCAAAAGCAGCAGCTCTGCGGCCGCAGAGACTGTCAAAACCGCAGGCCTCGTTGAACCGAAACAGGCTGGTTCCGACTGCGTGGAGGCTTGTTGTCGCGACATCGAGACGGGTAAAGCTGCACAGCTAATTGTTGATAAAAAGGAGACCGCTAGATCGTTTGGACAAAGAGAAAGGTACTTTAATGCAGAATGGTACAAAAACCGAGAGTGGCTAATTCTTTGTAAAACCACTAAACGGGCCTTCTGTGAAATTTGCAGATTTGCTGCTGTCAAACGGCTGGTAACTTTCTCAAAATGTGGAGATGACAGTTTTGTAAATACCGGATGTAATAACTGGAAAAAGTGCCCAAGCCTCCTGGACAGCCACGAAAAGTCCAATGTTCACAGAGAGTGTGTTCAAAAAAAGTGTGCTTTCTTCAGTCAAACACCAGTCAACATCCAGCTTGTCCAACAGGAGCGTATTGAGCAGGAAAAAAGAAGAGATGGGATGATGGAGCAGCTGCGCTGTCTGCAGTTTCTAACCCGACAGGGCCTAGCAATCAGGGGGCATGAGGATAAGGAGAGCAATTTCAAAAGGCTAGTAGAACTCGTAGCTGATAAAAACCCCACTCTGAGAAGCTTCATGCTCACCGGGAAATATGCATCACACGAGACAATCAATGAACTCATAAACCAAATGTATCGGGAATCTCTCACCACTTTATTAACAGAAATTAAAAACAATGCAGAACATTATGCAGTTATTGTGGATGAAACTCGCGATTGCTCCGGGCATGAACAATTGTCTCTGACTGTACGATGGGTATCAGCTGATTATGTTGTCCATGAAGACTTCATAGGAATGTATGACTGTCCTAAGACTGACGCATTATCAATAACGCTTACTATTAAGGACATGTTACTGAGATGCGGCCTGGACATTGGTGACATGAGAGGGCAAACCTACGATGGCGCATCTGTTCTACAGGGACAAATGTCAGGTGTGGCCAAACGTTTTAAAGACATCAATCCCAAAGCAATCTCAATGCATTGCACTAATCACAGCTTGAACCTCATACTCCAGGAAGCTGCTTCAAAGTGCAACATGGTACGTGGTGCCTTCAGTTTAGTTCACGACATACATGAGGTCATCAACAACTCACCAAAACGACTTGCCATCTTTAATACCATTAGGGATGCTGCAGCTGCTGCCTCTCCTACTGTCAGTGGCCTCACACCGCTCTGCCCCACTCGCTGGACAGCCAGAGGCAGTGCAATAAAATCCCTGCTTGCAAATTATGAAGCCGTCTACGACACGTTGGATGAAATAATCCGAATGGGGGGGAACACAGAAGCAAGCAAGAAGGCACCAGGGCTGCAGGCATTGATGACTCAATTTAGTGTGTTCTTCGGATTGAAAGTGTGTCTTACACTGTTTTCTTCTGCGGAAGAGGTGGCTCGGGTGCTCCAGTCCAAAGACCTCTCAGCAGAGACAGTTAAGTCAGCAGTGCAGATGCTCCAGACACACTACACAAACCTGAGGTCCACAGAGGCATTCCACAGCATCTTTGAAGAGGCCCAAAGAACGAACATGAGCGACCTGGTCCAGGCCCCGGCTCTTCCTCCAAGGCGGCGCGCTCCACGCCGTTATGATGATGGGGATGCGTCTCATCAGTGGGAAAATCCAGAGGACTACTTCAGGAGCCAGTTTTTTGAGGTAGTTGACCTGCTCACTTCTGAGCTGACTCGCAGGTTTAACCAACCCACTCTGCAAATGCTGATGAGTATGGATCAGGTACTCCTCACAGCAGTAAACAGTCCCCCTGGTTTCGGCAGCATCAACATCCCCCAAAATCTGGTCGACATGTACACAGGTGATATTGACATGGAACGGCTGTCCACCCAGTTGTCACTGTTTCCAGCAGTTTTGCAGGCACACAACAGTAGTTCCGCCGCTGAAAGACCCATCATGCAGGTGATAAAGGTGTCCACAATCACCGACATGCTGGCGGCACAGGGACGAGGCACGCAATCCCTCTTCAGTGAAGTGGATAAACTTCTACGGCTGTATTTGACTGTGCCAATGTCAAATGCAACAGCTGAGCGGAGCTTCTCCAGCCTCCGTCGGTTGAAGACGTTCCTCCGTTCAACAATGTCCGAGCGCCACTTAAATCACCTTCTCTTCCTCCACATCCACAAAGATTTGACCGACGGCCTGGACCTCAAAAAAGTGCTCCGGAGCTTCTGCTTTGCCAGTGAGCGAAGGGAGGTTTACTTCGGCAAAATCTAGGAAGATTGTGTAGATTTAGCCACGTGGAAATGTTCTTTAGCTTTAGCCTAATGTCGGACATTTGTTTGAAGGGTGCTCCGCCTCCACCCTCACCTGTGATTGGACATTTGAGTCATGTGATTTTGATTACATGACATCACAGCTTGTGTTAGGTGTTATTAACCAATAGTTTCATTGGAAGACCTATTTTATTATACAGTTAATATTACGCCCCAGCCAGGCCAGTTCGAGTGGCTCTTCGTCCTTTTCGTAACTGTATTACAACTATTGTTCATCGGTTGAATAAATAATTTATGTCAATTTCTTGAATTTTTTAAATAAGTTTCATGAATTGCATTACCTCCTGTAGCCAGAGAGGCGGATTGATTACCACTCCGCCCTGGCGGAGGCACTGGCGGACTGATTACCACTGTAGATTTAGCATTTCTTTCACATACACACACACACACTTTTTGGCCCCCCCACTTCTGAAATGAATCCGGCGCCGCTGGCCACAGCAAATGATAATGAGAAGCTAAACTATCTATTAATTATGTCAATTACAGGGAGTGTGATTGTTGAAATAGGGTGTTAGCGGTCTTGCTGGTGTTCAAAGAAGAATGACAACACTGTAGATCACCAACACTATGGTTTATTTTTTATTCATAGGCAAATCAACGTTGTCACAGTAAAAGTCCCAAGATAGTTCCTGGTGCAATAAAATGTTCCCTTGCAGTGTTTTACTATTATGTCTGATGTTTCTCTATTAATATTGCTGCTGCATTAACGTGTATGTTGCATCATGTTACTTCTGTAGATGTGTTTCCGAGCCGCTCCGATTACAACGAGAGTTACAACGAGAACGTGACGTCATATTTACACTAGACGGATCCTTTCTAGCCATAACCCTCCTCCAACACACACGAACGCGCATTATCAATGAGGCCACGAGATAAGTTTGTGCACAGATGGAAGGCTGACAGGCAGGTAGGCCATCCAGTTATTTTAGCCGAGCCGGCTAAAATGATTGTTCGTGCTTTTTAAAGTACTACGGCTTCCAGAGATTAATTGTTGTATGTATTTATTGTCAAAGCATTTCATATATTCATTGCTATCGGGACTTTAAGAGCATTCCATGGAGTATAACAAAAAGTGTT
This sequence comes from Notothenia rossii, assembly GCF_949606895.1. Taxonomy (NCBI): domain Eukaryota; kingdom Metazoa; phylum Chordata; class Actinopteri; order Perciformes; family Nototheniidae; genus Notothenia; species Notothenia rossii. Next base: position 28,487,113 of record NC_136909.1, read on the forward strand.
TTCTGAAATAAATTACATACCCCATTGAATTATGACTGAAGATCGTCAGCTGTCTTCCTCTCCCGTGTTGTTCCTCGATACGTAAAGGCTGCAGCACCGTTGACAACTTCTCTCTAGATATCAAACATACCGGTAAACCAGCATCGTCTGCTGTGAAAGCATATAACTCTGTCCACACAGAATTAAATCCTGTGTTCCTCCGGTACTTTTCTTTGATTTATCAAAGAAAAGTTTATTCGCTCATCGAGCCGGGGGTCCCCGCGCGAGCGCCTCTAAGAAAAGGCGCTCGCGCGGGACCGTAGCAGGATGTGACGCATATTTTAGTTGACCTAATTAAAACTGTTTTGTTTTTTATTTATGTGTCACAGTATCACCTCAAAATACAAGATACGAAACATTTTCAACCATGCAACAAAATATAAATAGTCCTACAAATACTTTTATTTTATTTCCTTCTTATTTTTGTCTAAGCTCAAGGGAGCCAGAGCAGAGGGCTTAAAGGGCCGCATGCGGCCCGTGGGCCGCGGGTTGCCAACCCCTGTCCTAGTAGAACACATTAGGCGCTTTCACACCAAGTACTTTGCCGTACTTAGTTCCCAGTACTTAGTTAATCAGAACTCTTTAGTTCTTGTTCTTGTTCTTGTTCTTGTTCTTGTTCTTGTTCTTCTTCTTCTTCTTGTTCTTCTTCTTCTTCTTCTTCTTCTTCTTCTTCTTCTTCTTCTTCTTCTTCTTCTTCTTCTTCTTCTTCTTCTTCTTCTTCTTCTTCTTCTTCTTCTTCTTCTTCTTCTTCTTCTTCTTCTTCTTCTTCCCGAGCAGTTCTTCCCCGGCCGGAAGTCCCTGGAGTTGGGGACTGGCTTCAGTAGAAGCTGCTGGCACTCTCAGCAGCTTCTACTAGACCCGGCGCCGTGGGAAGGCCAGGACTGCTAATGCCAATGCCAGAAAATACAATGGCGGCTTTTCTGAGTTTTACGGGGCGTAGTTTGCAATTCGCCCTGCCAATCAAAAATGGGAACCTTTTTCTCCCAGGAAAGTACCTGCTCTCTAGCAGGGACTAAAAAGGGGGTGAAAAGGTTCTCATGAACTAAGTTCTAGTTCTGTTTTTTTTTGGTGTGAACGCAACATTTCAAGAACTATCGAAACTATACTGGGAAAAGTACTCCGGTGTGAAAGCGCCTATAGTCCCCCTGTAAAAACCTTATAGTTTTTCATTTTTGGTGTGGAATAAACAAATGAAATGCATTGTTTTGATTATTGAACTCTAGGTGCTGATGGTTGTTTGTTTTCTTTTGACAAAGCCAGGCTAACTGTTTCCTTTTGTTTTTTAGTCTTAATGCTAAGTTTGGCTATTCAGCTCTAGCCACATATTTAGCACACTGAATTGAAAGTTTGATGAATCTTCCCAGTTCCCTTTTGCCTCTTGGCAGGCTGTTGATAATAAGTATGTTTTCTACTCATTGTACAAATGATGCTACATGATAGTAAAGCATCCTGTCCTTTTTCTCAGGTACCATGTGTAACATGAACATCGACGAGTGTGCCATAAACCCCTGCCACAATGGCGGCACCTGTATCGACGGCATCAACAGCTTCACCTGCGTGTGTCCAGAAGGTTACCATGACACCACCTGCTTCTCCCAGGTCAACGAGTGCCTCAGCAACCCCTGCATTCATGGCCACTGCGATGACAAGATCAACGGGTGAGACTTTCTACAAACTGCTCAATGATATTTCCAAAGAACCTTTTAATCATACTTTATTGTTTTTCTCTACGACAGCTATAAATGCCTGTGTGATTCTGGCTGGAGCGGTAAAAACTGCGACATTAACAACAATGAGTGTGAATCCAACCCCTGTATGAATGGAGGCACCTGCAAGGACATGACCAGCGGATATGTCTGCAACTGTCGCATGGGCTTCACCGGTCAGTATTTGTGTGGATTATTATTTGTTGATGTTTAAGCCTATATGTGTCTCCAAACTATTTGACTGTTTTACCTCTTAACTGAAGTGTGTATAAAATACTGTTTGCTCTATCCGCAGGCCCAAACTGTCAGACCAACATCAATGAATGTGCCTCCAACCCCTGCCTCAACCAGGGGACGTGCATTGACGATGTCGCTGGGTACAAGTGCAACTGTGTCCTGCCCTACACGGGTATGAAAATATTATTGAAAATATTTGATACACCCATGTGTTGGCCTGGTGTTCAGGCATTTCCTTCCTTTTCCACAGCCAGTGTGCTTTAAGTTATTGGGCAAAGAGGAAACATTTGCGTGGGGTCAAATAACTGTCGAGGAAAGTTCAGCCTCAAGACTCCCTCAGGGCTGAGTGACACCGAACCTCTGACTCCTTCTGCTTCTGTGTTACACAAGCATCCCGATAAGAGAGCTGGAAAATATTTTCATGCCATCTCACTTATTTTGTGGCAAAACAGATAATGATGGAAAGGTGAAGGTTACGTTTTCTCGTATTTGTCGAGTCGTCTATTTCGGAAAAATCCACAGGACTTTAAATAATAAAGGGCCCTTCGCTTGTGCCGGGGTGGGAACAGGGGTTCTTGACACATTTCCTGTTTGCCTGCTTCCTGTCTCACAGAACCGCAAATGGTTTCACAATGGCCGGAAACTGGACCCTGCTTCCTGTAGGAGCCGTGTGTTATGGAAACAGATAGGGAAATGTCTCCGCAGGCCTCTCACACTGACAGAACCTGGCTAAAATCTTCTGATAGCACTGATTGAAAGATGATTCTGTGTCCATTTGGGTTGGGTTATCTCCAAGTGTATGATGACTCATACGTGGTATCAGGCAGTAGAGTTAATGTTAAACACATAACAGATGTCATTTATTTGTGTTAAATATGTTATTTGGATTGTGTGTTATAGGAGAGAACTGTGAAACCTTGATGGCACCCTGCAGCTCTAAACCCTGCAAGCAAGGAGGAGTGTGTCAGGAGTCAGAGGACTATCAGAGCTTCTCCTGCATCTGTCCTGAAGGATGGCAAGGTAAACATTAATGTCTTAATTCCTGTGTGACCTAAAGGAACTAGTAAACAATTCCTCTATGAATTCCCAACAAAATAATTTTACAACAGAACTCTAGTTTCAGGATGTTCTTTCTCCCAGTATATTCTTGCTAAAAATGCCAGATTATTTAAGAATGTATATCAATACAAAAATTACATTTATTTATTACTCACACAATCTTACTGCTCAAATCATTCATCCCTGTGCCTAGCTTCAGAAAGCAACTAATAACTAGGAAAAAGTCAATAGTATAGAATAAATAAATATATGTGGCAATGTTTAACAAAAGAGAGATGCACTTTACAGTATCTTCCTTTTTCCACCCCTCAAAGGTCAAACATGTGAGGTGGACATCAAAGAGTGTGTAAAGAATCCCTGTCGCAATGGAGCGACCTGCCAGAACACTTTGGGCAGTTACCGCTGTGCATGCAAACCGGGCTTCGCTGGACGCAACTGCGAAAGCAACGTGGATGACTGCAAGCCCAGTACGTTCTCAAGTTTCTCGTACATTACATACTCTACATTCATTTCAAACCAAGAGCTTAAAAAATGGGCTAAAACACATTCGCTTAGCTTATCCTGATGCCCCCTCCTCCCACAGACCCCTGCAGTAATGGCGGCCTGTGTAAGGACGAGGTGAACGGCTTCCTGTGCACCTGCCAGCCCGGCTTTAGGGGCACAAAGTGCCAGGAGGACATCAACGAGTGCGAGAGCAACCCCTGCAAGAACGGAGCCAACTGCACCGACTGCGTCAACAGCTACACCTGCACCTGCCCGGCCGGATTTAGCGGGATCCACTGTGAAAATAACACGCCTGACTGCACCGAGAGGTACACAGTAGTAATATATATACAAGTATATGCAACTTTATATAGCACTTTAAAAGGCAAACAGGTTCAGCAACAAGGTGCTTCACAAAGACACATTTAAAAAAAGAAGAATTATAAATAAGTGTGAACATGTTATCAGATACAAAAAAGAAGAAACAGTTACACACTATCAAATGTATTCAAACCATTTGTATTATAACAGATAAGACAGTCAGGTGAACACTGAACTCCTTGTGTATCTACACAAATTATTAAGTAGGATCAACAGATTCACTTTTATCCACTTGTTCATGTAGAGCCCATTTTCTTGTCCACCACTGCCCCTTCTGGTGGAGGGTTGATGTGCACCAGCTGACTTCAGCACTGTTGCAGCTGTCCTATGAACAGTGGGTTAGCTGGCCGGTACTCTAAATGAGCTTGTAACTGTAGAGTTGTTAAAATGCAAGGAATGGTTTTGTGTTTCAACTATCTTGGCAGCTCCCAGGAGGGAGTTTGAATATGGAGTATAATAAAAAGTATTTCTTCTTGGGTAACTTTCTATGATTAAATCAGAAGTGAATGAGTACACAACTTCAGTGGATCAGAGTTTATTTACTCCTCTCTTCCTTGAAAGCTACTTTACATCTTATTGAGTTTGATTTCATACAACAATTTATAATTTTTTCCTCTGCAGCTCCTGTTTCAATGGGGGTTCCTGTATGGACGGCATCAACACCTACACCTGTTTATGCCCGCCGGGCTTTACTGGGAGCTACTGCCAGCATGACATCAACGAGTGTGACTCCAAACCCTGCCTGAACGGCGGCACCTGCCAGGACAGCTACGGCACATACAAGTGCACCTGCCCTCACGGATACACAGGGCTCAACTGCCAGGTAGGCGGACAGGAAGGGGCTTTAAATGAGCTTGTTTGTCTTTGACTTTATTCAGCGGTATAAAGTATTGTTGTGAACTTTTTTAGTGGTGTGCAGGTAAACACTGAAACATTGCATAAATAATAAGAAATAAACCAAAAAAAGTCCATCTGAACCAAGTTTAGCTCTTTGTTACTTATACTTTTATAATCATTTTGAACCAGAAAACACCAAATCAATGTTTAAAATGTTTAAATAGTTATAAGTAAATGACTGAGTTTACTGCGTTAAACCTTCCAGAATTTGGTCCGCTGGTGCGACACGTCTCCCTGTAAGAACGGCGGAACCTGCTGGCAGAGAGGAACCTCCTACAACTGCGAGTGTGAGACCGGCTGGGGGGGACTTTATTGTGACGTCCCAAGTGTCTCCTGTGAGGTGGCGGCCAAACAGAGAGGTAAGTTGTGCCTTACCTGGGTTTGGATATCAAAATCACATCATATATTGTGAATTAGTGTGTTTGTGAAAATGAAATGCTCACCGTCTCGTCCTGTCTGCGTAGGAGTGGACGTTTCCCTTCTTTGCCGTAACTCGGGTCAGTGTCTTGACGCAGGAAACGTGCACTACTGCCACTGCCAGGTTGGATATACTGGCAGTTACTGTGGGGAGCAGGTGGACGAGTGTACCCCCAACCCCTGCCAGAACGGAGCCACCTGCACTGACTTCTTAGGCGGATACACCTGCAAGGTAACAGCACTTAAAACAATATGCATCCAGTTGTTGGTGTTATACCTTTTGTAACTTGTTAAGATAAACCTAATTTGGACATTATTCCAGTGGAAACCAGCTAAGCAAGTTCGTTTTAATTTAATGTTGCAAGTTGAGTGTCATCTGTCACTCTACTTGGCTAAACTTAATCAGTTTGCAAGTCTTGTCTTACTTTTTTATTTTGAAACTCAAACCTTTATTTTTAAATGTGTTAAATGCCTGAATGTAGAGCATGCATCCTTCGAGCTTAAACAACCCCAGGCATTGCTAATGAAGAGGCCTGCTTATAAATAGCAGGAAAATAGCTTGGTTATGTTAATCTCCTCTGGATCTGCTGGCCTTGGCAGGATGGAGGCCAGAAAACAGCCAGGTAAACAAAAAAAAACATCTCTGTTTCATGTCACACATTGATTAAACTTTCCCCTCTCTTCTTCCTCCTCCGCCTTCTTTTTTCTTCCTCCTTCTCGGCTCCTTCTTCTTCTCCTTTTTCTTCTTCTCCTGCTCTCTCAGTGTCTGCCAGGATACGTGGGGACGAACTGCTCTGACGAGATCAATGAATGTTTCTCCCAGCCGTGCCAGAACGGGGGCACCTGCATTGACCTGATCAATACCTACAAATGCTCCTGTCCCCGGGGAACCCAAGGTCAGCAGACCCCACGCACACTCCTCCACACCACTCTGCCCCTCCATCCCCTCCTCCCTTGTCTCCACGCTTCATTAATTAGGGCTTAACAGCAGCCGGGGCATGTCTGCAAAACTCCTCCTCCTGTCGTGCCTCCATCCTTTCCTCCTCATGTCAAATATGACATTGATTTTTCTCTCACTTGTGAGGAGAGGGTGTGTTGCCCAAATTGCCAGTGGAGTTGGGCATATCCAAAAAAGGATGAGAGTTTTTAATAATAAAAAAAAAAGTCAGAGGCCTTAACAAAAAGTTTAGGAAAATCAACCTTAAATTATGCATTTTTTATATTTATGATTTTATTATTCCCCCCTTTTTATTCAGATTTGTTTTATTTTATTAACCACATATATAAACTTATTTTTGTTTTTGAATATATAAACTTGATTTTAATTATTTACTTCATTCTTACAAAATAATTGTTTCTTACTGCGATTTTCTGCTTCTATTTTAACTTAAAGAGGGTTACCGTGTGGAAGCAGGACACCATAAGTATTCATTTTATTTGTTAATTCTTAAAGTAGTTAATTGTATTTCTGAGGTTTGTTCCTGCTTTTACCCTCTATGGTCATAATGCATTGCAGCAATGAGGCATTTCCCATTTTTGAGGGAATTATGTGGCAGTTTTTTCCTACACTACATTTTTCTTTTTGCCTGTGGCTTTAGATCAGGCAGTTATTTATAAAAAGGTTCTGAACGTTAATGCGTTTGTTTTCCGATTGAAAGCTGATGATGCTTTTCCCTACTCCTCCCTCAGGTGTGCACTGTGAGATCAACATGGACGACTGCAACCCATTCACCGACCCGGTCACCAACGAGCCCAAGTGTTTCAACAAGGGCAAGTGTGTGGATCGAGTGGGGGGCTACCACTGCATCTGCTCTGCGGGGTACGTAGGGGAGCGCTGCGAGGGAGACGTCAACGAGTGTCTCTCCAACCCCTGTGACTATCGGGGGACGCACAGCTGCATCCAGCTCACCAACAGCTACCGCTGCGACTGTCGCACCGGATACACAGGTACACAGCCGGTCGGGGGGGAACGAGGTGGCAATTTTGTGTCAGTTTAGAGAATGAGGGAGAAACATGTGCTGTTGCTTAGGTGTTTTTTCAGATTCCCAGCCCATGAAAAACATTTGAATTCCTAGGGCCCTTTCTTATTCTAATGTTGTACAATAATCCGTTTTTGTTTTTACTTTTACTCGGTTCCTGTTATGCCTGTATATGCCTTTTTGGCCTTATACAGATATGATATTAAGCTGAGCAACAAAATGTAACTTGCACTGAAATAGAAATGAAACACTGTAAACTAATCAATTACTGTTGCATTTGCAGTTATTTTATGAATTGCTTAAAGTAAAAAAAAAAAAAAATGTTTTCATAAGTAAGGATTTGACTGCTTTTATATGTGTCTTATGTGACCATAGATTATATATTTATTTCGGTTTTGAACTGCTGGTTGGACTAAACAATCTCGGAAAACGTTACCATTTGAGGATATTTTTTGAAAGTGACATAATATATGGGTGTGACTCTTCAGGTGAACGCTGTGAAACTGTGTTTGATGGATGTAAGGGGAAGCCGTGTCGCAATGGAGGGTCCTGCGCCGTAGCCAGCAACACACAATACGGTTTCATCTGCAAATGTCCTCCTGTGAGTACCTAAACACTCCTACACACTTTCAAGTAAACACACACAGACAGGCAGATCACTGTCACTTGTAACAATATTATGTTAAATCACATTCAGAGAAATACAAAAAAACTGCTACATCATTTATTTTAACATTATCCTTAAAATAAGAAAATTGAGGCTTGAACAACTCTTTTTTTCCAAAAGGCCTAACTGCCATATTTTATACATTTGATAAAAAATATATACAGTATATATATATATGTTTTATCAATAGAAAAGCTTTATATTATTTTACTTGTGCATGTCACTATCCTCGGGAAGCACTACCACCTTCTTTTACTTTAAACTTATCCTATGAGAAAGATTAATGGGGACCAGACTGTTGTCATCATGAGAATACATTTGTGTCCTCTGATAATCACACATACACACATAGTTGACCTACATGCACACATAATAGATTTTATAATGATTATTTAAATAGAACAATATAATAATGAGATCTGAAGTATTTTCCAAGATCATATTGTAATCCTCATTTTAATCTTTTTCCTCCTCTAACAGGGTTTTACCGGCTCCACGTGTGAATATGACGCCCAGGCCTGCGGCAGCCTTCACTGTCGTCATGGAGGCACCTGTATCTCCGGCCACAAGAACCCCAAGTGTCTGTGCACCCCATCCTTCACCGGGCCGGAGTGCCAGTATCCCACTGACAGCCCCTGTAACTCCAGCCCCTGTTACAACGGTGGCACGTGTGAGTACACCACCGAGGCGCCTTTTTACAACTGCGTCTGCCCCAACAACTTCAACGGCCTCCGCTGCCACATCCTGGACTACAGCTTCCAGGGAGGGTTCGGACACGACATCCCGCTGCCGCCTCCCGAGGTGGAGGTCAGTTGCGACATCCCGCTGTGCGAGGAAGCTCAGCACAACGAGTACTGCGACGTGCTCTGTAACAACCACGCCTGTGGCTGGGACAACGGAGACTGCTCGCTCAACTTCGACGATCCGTGGAAGAACTGCTCGGCCTCTCTGCAGTGCTGGCGGTACTTCAACGATGGGAAGTGTGATTCGCAGTGTGACAACGCCGGGTGTCTGTACGACGGGTTTGACTGCCAGAATCTGGAAGGACAGTGCAAGTGAGTAGTGTTTGGAGTTGAAATTAAAACTGAAATATTAGTGGAATTGTATTTAACAGGCTGTAGTGTGCCACTGACAGATCAAAGCAGATCCAAAAACGAAACAATTATTGTATTTTCTATTTAAATGGAAAAGTTCGAATTTACACAGTTTGGCAACTCAAAATGCACTAAAGTTTTATTTTCCAGGCCAGGATTTAACTTTTTAAATAGAATCCATATTTTCGAAATAATATAAATTTGAACTTGTTGTCAATGCGGCCTACAATGAAGATTTAAGGTTCACCTTTATTGTCATTATACACTGTAGTTGGCCCAGTTCATGCTACACAAAAACAAATTACAGTTTTAACACTGATTATTAAACTGGTCATATATTTTAATTAACAAACAAATATATATATATTTCATTCACAATAGATACTTGGTTATATATATTATGATTTTATACAGTGTGTGTGCTTCTGTTTGAACCCAGATCATGTGACATTACTGGAGCAGGATAGTAATTCAATGAGGTTTATTTGTGACTCCTTTTTAAGTCTACATTTGTGTTTCTGTGATGCAGCCATCTATTGCTATCTAAAGCTTTAATAGTGCTTGGTATTATTATTCTTAAACATGGTCATACTGAATATAATGAACTGCACCCCTAACTTAACCTCTTTTCTGCAGTCCTCTGTATGACCAGTACTGCAAAGACCACTACGCTGACGGCCACTGCGACCAGGGCTGCAACAATGCTGAGTGTGAGTGGGACGGCTTGGACTGCGCTAACAGCATGCCAGAGAAGCTCGCAGTGGGCCAGCTGGTCCTGGTGGTGCACATAGCCCCCGTGCAACTCCTCAACAACTCCTTCGGCTTCCTGCGCGAGCTGAGCCGCGTCCTCCGCACCAACGTGGTCTTCAGAAAGGACGCCAAGGGCGAGACGATGGTGTACCCATACTACGGGAACGATCACGAGCTGAAAAAGTACACAGTTAAGCGCTCAGTGGATTCCTGGTCAGAGGTTCCTGGCAAGGTGCTGAACGTGATGAAGAGGAGCCTGAAAGACATGGTGGGCGGGAGCAGGAGAGTGAGGAGGGAGCTGGATCACCTGCAGATCAAAGGGTGAGCAAAGATACCCTGAGATGTGTTGGTCTTTAACTATACTCCACGTTTTTAAGGATTCGGGAGCTAATTCATAAAAAGAGGTTGCAGCTTTTGTGGCAGCTGAACCTGCACGAGAAAGACAAGTGCTCTTGTCTATATTGGCCTGTATTTCAATTATGTAAAATATTGCATGTGGCACAAGATTACACACTCTCTATTACAAATAAGCCTTATTGCGTCGACTTTCCCATTCACAAACATTGGCGCTCAGTGCGTCACACAGTAAAAGGACAATGATTAGGCTTTGATTGTAACTGATTGCTTATCTTTCCTGTCATCAGTGATTGTAGCTGGATAAAGGCATCGTCATGCATTAAATTCATTTAATTTTGTATTTAAAATTCCCATTTCAGTGGTCAAAATAGGTTTAAATATGTAGATTTAACTTGACCTCTCTGTGTGCCTTCTCTTCTCTCTTCAGTTCTATGGTTCACTTGGAGGTGGACAACCGTCAGTGTTTCCAGCAGTCCACCGAGTGTTTCCAGAGCACCGATGATGCTGCTGCCTTCCTCGGAGCTCTGGCCTCCAGCGGCAAACTGGACGTTCCCTACACCATCGAAGCAGTTTATAGTGAGTACATCCTATTTAGGTCTTCATGGTTCAAATAAAATATGTTGTTTGTAAGGTTTCAGTAGAGAAGCATCATGTTGCACTGGGTAACTGTTCTTCCTCATGATTCTTTTTAAAGGGGACCTATCATGCAAAATGCACTTTTGTATGTCTTTTATACATAAATATGTGTCCCCGGTGTGTCAGGGAACTCACAAAGTGTCAGAAAACAAAACCCGCTCTCTTTTCCTCCGTACCCACATCTCTAAAAAAAAAAAGAAAGGTGCGAACAAGCAGATCCAGAATTTTCGCTCCTATAACGTCATTGGCGACATCCGGCTGACGTGACACATCCCAACCTATCGTCTCCGTATACAGTTGCAGCTGTGTGTCTGTGTATTCAGCAGGATGTTGGAGGCTTAGAGTAAAGTTGTTATATATATATAATACATATAATGGCACTGTTCTAGTGGTAAACACTTAAGAAAGAACATGTCAAGCTATGTGCTGTATCAGAAACAATGCGAGTAATATGCTGTGTGTTTACATTAGCAAGCATGCTAACAATCAGAGCTAGCCATGGAGCTAACGCTGTAGGCTACTGGAGAGAATATGTGTAACATAATGTCCTTGTGGTTCAGAAATAAATGGCTACAATGGGTGATCTGTTTGGTATTTTAAGCAAAAAACTTCACAGACATGTTTTGTATAAGTATGGCCCTACAATATATGTTTCCAATATAGCATGATAGGTCCACTTTAAGTCAATTCCACATAAGGGGTGCCAACATTCAGGCATTGACGATGAACGATGAACCAAGTCATGTCATGTATAAAGTCATTTTTGTACAGCGGTCTCTGATAATTACACAACTCAAATTAATTAATTATTCTGGTTATAAACAAAAACAAAGCCCAAAATCTAAAACACGAGAGTTGTAATTTAGATAAATGTGACCTGCTGGCACGATCCTTTGAGGCCTTGCTCTACGATCTACACACACACACCCACAAACACACACTCACACTCATGCACACCAGAGGGTAAGACACGTGCTGTTCATCTCAAACTGAACGTATCCGCCCTGCCCTCTGGTCGGGTCCTAACCCTACCGCTCTTTGATTGTGTATTTGTTATGCAGCGTTGAACAAATGCAATTGTGAATCTCATGGCCTAAACAATCAATCCTTCTCTCTGTGTGTAAATCCACTGGCTTCAGGCTCCAAAATGGTTAATTGCTGCAAATCAACTCAACCAACCCCCTACTCACACAATATAACACTCCATCTCTATCTGTCTGTCTCTCTCTGCCTTTCACAGTCATGTACACATATACATCCGCAGATAACACACTCTCACATGCACGCACACACACTTCATCCCACAGTGTGAGGGGCTGCTGCAACCTTCACCTCGCCGAATGTAATACCAGGACTTAATGCATCTCTAAGGGTTTAGGTTGGGGGAGTTTATCATTTCAAAATCGTTAGTAGAAAAAAAGAGAAGGGGAAAAATTGATCGGGAGTGTGCTAGAAGTTGGGAGTCTTTGTTATCTCGAAAATCCTAATAAATCCTTCGTCTTTACAGCTTAAAGCGCGTGCAGTAATTTGAAGTTCATTAATCCCCCTCCTTTTTTTCTCTTAAAGAAGAAATGGTAAAGTTGTCTCTTGGTACCCTGGGTTGAAAAGGGAGAGAGGAGGTGGTGATGTTCGTTTTTCCCCTTTTTTCTTTTTTATCACGCCCCATCCTTTTTTTCCTTTTTTGATGAAAAGTGTTTAGCAATTCTGATTATTACTGAATAGATAGTAGAAGCTAGCTTTACAAACGGTGAGGATCGTCAGTCAGTTTCTGGCGCTCACTGCTGGTTGTGGTGTGTTTTGGAGTGGGAACCGTGGGGGCGAGGAAGAGCCGGACTCGCTCTGCTCCAACACTCGGGCTGATCCTGGGTCGGTCCACGTCTTGACCATGTCCTCACTTTTCCTACCAGGCGGTGTGGACCCCCCGCCATCGCAGGACCTCTACCCGATCTACCTGGTCCTGGCCGGCATTGGGATACTGGCCTTCCTAGGAGTGGGAATGGTGGCTGCCCGAAAGCGCCGCCATGAGCACGGGCGCCTCTGGCTCCCCGAGGGCTTCAAGACCACCGAGACCAGCAAGAAGAAGAGACGAGAGCCTGTCGGAGAGGATTCTGTGGGATTAAAGTAAGTTTTGTTTATTCACAGAGTGGCGTTCAGGTACCTGATTTCGTCGCGGGTCAGGTGAAGGGCTAGTTCTGATGGTCAAAATGGGTGTAACTGGTGATCAGTCAAATTTGGGAAAGGGGTGTTTTGCCTGGATCATTAATGATAATGATATAGCGGATTTAGGTTGCGCATTAATTGACTTGTTGGGGCAGAGGGGTGGGGTATGGATTCAATCAATGCTTTTGTTTTTCGGCATTGCTGCACCATTAATGGTGAGTGCCTTGGATGAGATGGAGGCAGCAGAGTTCATGGATCTTTACTGGCTTTTCTGCTTCCTCACAGGCCACTGAAGAACGCCTCGGACATTTCACTCATGGACGACGCGCAAAATGACTGGGGAGAAGACGAGCCTTCGGATGCAAAGCGCTTTAGGGTAAGGAAACTAAAATATGACACCTCAATGGAGCTTTTAAGGAGTTTTAAATGTTTTTAAACTGCAAAAACAATTTCTTAAAAAAATTATTCTGGAATTTGTACAATTGACCTCTATAAGGGACTCAAGATAATGTTGTTTCGCATTTTAATGTTTACAATATATGCATTACAATTTAAAATCTATTTTTTTAATATACTGACATTTAATTTAATTTAAACTCTAATGCTGAATTTCATCTGCATCACATCCTGCTGTTTCTGTTGCAGCAGTTTGACGAACAGGCTATCCTGGAGGTGGACAACCAGACGGACCACCGTCAGTGGACGCAGCAGCACCTGGACGCCGCCGACCTGCGCGTCCCCTCCATCGCCCCCACACCCCCTCAGGGCGAGATTGAGAATGACTGCATGGATGTCAATGTCCGGGGACCAGGTGGGTGACCGAACCTGTGCTTACTCACTTACCATTAAGTACAATTGTCAGGGGACATGTAGATAGAAACATTGGATTCAGACCTATCTTTGTTTAATTGTTATTCTAAATTACTTCTTCAAAGAACTTATTAAAGATCAAATGTAATTGTTTAATATGTCAGCTTAGTTATAATTTTGTGACAAAATATGAATATAATCCCTTTTTGAAAGAAATTGTAACCTATTCAGGTTGGTTAAAGGTTAAAACTCATCAATATTTGTTAGAAACAAAATTATCTTTGTTAATTTTAAAAGTAATTTCACAAATTACTTGTAACTTTTTAAACCAACATTTTTAAGTAGTGGGTGTGTGTGTTTCTGAATTGATTCATGCCTTTTCTGAGCTGAGCTTTCACATTTCTAGTGTGTGCGTTTTCTGTGTGTGTATAATCGCGCATGTAGGAGTTGCTAAAGCCCCATGTCCTGAGGGTAAAGGATCTTCTTCAAAGCAGCCGGCTGGAAGCCTGGCGCCTGGGGGAAAACACTGATTCCTGATCAGATTAATCATTTGACCAGTAATGGGCCTCTGTTTTCTTTTCTATTCCACATTACAAAAAACCATGAGGGCATCAAATGCAAAAACCCAATTTTGTAGTAAGTGCCAAATTCCCTGAAGAAAAGCTCTAAAAGAATCAAAGTAACAGGGTTAATAACTTTAGAGCACACTTTTCCCCTCCCGTCAGGGATCGATGCACTTGAATAGACCAAATCTGTGAGATCTGGGGCTTGCTATTCTTTTGAAGAGGAGAAAACCTATTCAAGTCCACTGACTGAGCTGCCTCTCACAGTTAGATATTAATTCTCAGTTTTTGCAGCAGCCTAGCTTTAGCAAGCCCCAGCCTCTATCCCCCTAGCTTCGCCTTCCTTCTGAAGCTTCTCCTGCGCCGGGGCCTTGATCAAAATCCATTATCGAAAGGAGAGGGCTGTGATGATTCAACACAGGCAAAAGTGTCAAATCCACATTCGATTTGTATGTTGCTTTGGTTTGATCTGCCTGCTGCTTTGAAGTGAGGCTCCTGAAGCCGTCACTGGGGCAGTGCTGACCATGCAGGACAAGTCCTTCCTTTAAATCACGCTATCCCTCTCCCCCCCCTGTCCAGATGGATTCACGCCGCTGATGATCGCCTCCTGCAGCGGGGGAGGTTTAGAAACAGGCAACAGTGAGGAAGAGGAGGACGCCTCCGCCAACGTGATCAATGACTTCATCTACCAGGGTGCCAACCTTCACAACCAGACCGATCGCACGGGGGAGACCGCTCTGCACCTCGCCGCCCGCTACGCTCGTTCCGATGCCGCCAAGCGCCTGCTGGAGGCCAGCGCAGACGCCAACGTGCAGGACAACATGGGCCGGACGCCTCTCCACGCCGCTGTGGCCGCTGACGCTCAGGGGGTCTTCCAGGTGGGTTCTCGATGCCAAGATTATTTCTTAATTATTTCTTGGATTAAACAATTGAGTTAAATTAGCAGTCAATTATAATTTTAAGATATATAATATAAATGCCAAACATTAGTCCTGTCTAGCTTCTCAAGTGGGAGGATTTGCTGCTTTCCTATTCTTTATATTTCTTAATTAATTAATTGTAATAATTTGGGTTTGGATTTTTAGACAAATGTAACTATTTGAAGATTCCTGGGCTGTGTGAAATGAGGATTGTCATTTTTACATTTCACAGACTTTACAATTCATTGGTAAAATTCCAGTCAAAAATTGTTGTGGCCCTAAAAAGGAAAGCTGTCAAATAATCGTTATATTATTGCAGACCAGAAGTCAAAATAATAAAAGGAGTAACGTGATATGTGTCTCTTTAGATTCTGATAAGGAACCGTGCTACAGACTTGGACGCCCGCATGCATGACGGCACGACACCCCTGATCCTGGCTGCCAGGCTGGCCGTGGAGGGCATGGTGGAGGAGCTCATAAACTGTCACGCTGATGTCAATACAATCGATGATTTTGGTACGGTTTCCATTTTATTCCAATGATATAAGCTTTCAAATCATTGCAATTAAGTACCTTATGTAGTTAAATCAGAGCTTTAACTGCATCTAAAAATGCTTTATAATACTAATCTTTTTGTTTTACCTCTGCAGGTAAATCAGCCCTGCATTGGGCCGCAGCAGTAAATAACGTGGAGGCTGCAATTGTACTTCTCAAGAATAGTGCCAACAAGGACATGCAAAATAACAAGGTGAGAAAAAAAACTGCTCTTAGTTTTGTAAAACAACCCAGATTCATTCATATAGTATCTTCCATACAAACATGCAGCCCAAATTGCTTCACAAAATATAAACAGACTGAAAAAGATTTTTTTTTTTAAAGGGAAAAAACAGACCACATTTTGAAATAAAAATAATTCATTGATATAAATAAATAAAAGTCACAATGAATAACCACAGGATATGGGAATTGTATGAAAACAAATTATTTAGACATTAACAGCTAAGAAGACAAATAATGATACGTCCTTCCGAAACAGCATTCCTGAAAGTCTCTAAACACGCTGTCTCCTTTCTGTCTGCCTCAGGAGGAAACGCCTCTATTCTTGGCTGCGAGGGAAGGAAGCTTCGAGACTGCTAAGGTCTTACTCGACCATTTTGCTAACAGAGAAATCACCGACCACATGGACCGGCTGCCCAGAGACATTGCGCAGGAAAGAATGCACCACGACATCGTGCGGCTGATGGACGATTACAACCTGGTACGGAGCCCTCACATGCATGGAGGGTCGATGGGCACCACACTCTCCCCCCCCCTCTGCTCGCCCAACGGCTACCTGGGTATGAAGCAGCACCAGCCTCAGGGCCAGGGCAAGAAGGCGCGCAAGCCCAGCGCCAAAGGCATCGGCTGCAAGGACGGCAAAGACATGAAGGTGAAGAAGAAGAACTCGCAGGACGGGAAGTCCGGAAACCTGCTGGACGGCTCAGGTGTTCTGTCACCGGTTGACTCGTTGGAGTCTCCACACGGCTACGTGTCTGACGTGGCCTCGCCGCCCATGATGACGTCCCCTTTCCAGCAGTCACCTGTGTCCCTGAACCATCTGCAGGGTATGTCCGACCCCCACCTGTCTGTGAACCACATGGTGATGCCAAACAAGCAGGAGCTGGCTCGAATGCAGTTTGACCCGCTGCCCCCCCGTCTCACCCACATGCCCGTGTCTGGCGCCGGTGGTCAGGGCGCTATCAACGGCCAATGCGATTGGCTGTCCAGGATGCACGGCAACATGAGCCAGTCCAGCCAGTTTAACCCCATGAGAGGAGCAGCCGGGGGTCAGGCAGCCCTGCAGCACGGCATGATGGCCGCGCTCCATAACGGCCACCCTGCCAACAGCCTGTCTCAGATGATGAGCTACCAGGGGATTCAGAACAGCCGGCTGGGCCCGCAGCCCCACATCCTGCAGCAGCAGCAGCAGCAGCAGCAGATGCAGCAGATGCAGAACCTGCAGCAGCTCCAGCAGCAGCAGCAGAGCATCCAGCTGCAGCACCAGAACTCTAACACCACCAGCAGCCAGAACTTCATCAGCGGCGAGCTGGGCTCCCCGGAGCTCCAGCAGGGCAGCGGGAACTCCAGCTTACCCATCCACACCATCCTGCCGCAGGACACCCAGATCATCAGCCAGTCCATGCCCAGCACCCAGTTCCTCACCCCACCCTCCCAGCACAGCTATTCAGGCCCCATGGACAACACCCCAAACCACCAGGTGCAGGTGCCTGATCACCCCTTTCTGACCCCCTCCCCCGGCTCCCCCGACCAGTGGTCCAGTTCTTCTCCTCACTCCAACATGTCCGACTGGTCGGAGGGCATTTCAAGTCCACCGACGAGCATGCAGTCTCAGATGGGACATATACCTGAACAGTTCAAATAAAAAAACAAGCTTCCCGCCCAGATGAGCTGCTGTATATTTTTTTATTATAAGAAGGCACTCTTTGTTGAAAATGGAAAAGAAAAAGGGCAAAACTGTAAACATGATTTCATAGGACATTTTGATATGCTTTTATACTAACAGCTACACCTTTATTTCATCCATTCTTTTTATTTATTAATGCCTTATTTATACGCATTGCCTGCTTACAGTAATGGTGGGGATCCGTGGTGCAGGGTCATACGCAGGACAGAGTTTTGTCTCTTTTCTTTTAGCATTTATTTTCTTCAGTGAAGCCGCAGCATACACACTGGGTATTTATTTCCTTAAGGAGTTTTAGTCTTTGCCTTTTTCATATGATTTCCCAATCTTTGTTTATATTTCGCTTTTGTATAATCTTGTTTATAAATACACTTGTGATTATTGGGCATTTTATATAGCATATTTTAAGTTCAGTGTTATTTCAGTGTTTTGTTCTTAGTGTGGCAAATATTTTTTAGTCAGTCGTTGATAAACGAGTTATGACTGTTAACAGAACACATGTCCTGTATGTTTTCACAATGCCCCCCCTTTTAAAATATCATGTAATTCTTAGTTATGCTCTCTACAATTGTGTACATTTCTTGAATCAATGGGACAACATTACGTTGTGCCTCTAGATTTGATTGTGTTCATGTGTAGAGATGTGTTGGAGATGTGATATGTTGTACAGTATACAGCCATCTTGGAGATTGGCAGTTAAGACAGGCATCGGTTGGTGTCTGAGAACTGGCCCGTTGGCCACAGTGTGTGATCTTGTCCGGAGGGAAAAGGAAAAGGAATTTCCCCTCTCCCTCCTATTAGTTTGAGCCTATGGCTGTGTTCTTCCTTTTTGTATAATTCCCTTGTAAGCAAGATTTTGTTTAAGAAATCTGATGTCTTAAGCATGCAATTTTGATAGGTCTCGCACCAGTCAACAGCCTCTAAAATGTCAAACAGAATTTATATTTTGTATTTTAATGTCCCTTATGCATAAATAAATTTGAACTATTTACAAATAGATATATTGTTAGGAGACATTTTTCTCATAAAAAGGAAAAAACACATAAATATTGAGGTATAATAAATTAATATTTATTTACTGTTCTGTAACACATTACATCCACTGAGGCAACCATTTGTGCATATCATTAAATGTTTTTGTTACACTTTGGTTTGTGAAAAAGAAACTGTTGGCCAAGTTTTCTGTTGTCTCGGCTTCAGTACTTTGTGAGACACTCCCTCGTAGAGTTTACAAAATGTTTGTTCTGTTTTTCTAAACATTAGGTTGTAGTAATGATATCTGCAATATGTTTCCTTCCCCGTATAAATGTATACTTTACAAGAAATGTATTTTACCCTTTTCATTTTCAATTTGTAAAAAAATGTTCTTGTCATAATAAAAAGGCACCTGGTGTCTTGAACTTATGATAACTGTCTTCATTTTTATTTATTACTTTCACTAAAGATCCATGTTGAGTATACACACTGTGTGAAACAAGCAATTAGCTAGTAAGTCATTACAGATGTAGTTCTATAAATACAGTAAAAACTGTTCCGATCATTCCAAGATGAAATCAATAGGTTTTAATTGAAAGGGACTTTTATTCATAAAATAAAGCATTGCACATATTTACATTTTGAAAGGGCCAAGTGCAACTATTTTACTGTGTGTGTCTCCCTCTAGTGGTGGCAAGTATAAGCGTTACATTTTACAATTGAGTGACCTAAATATAAGGTTCAGCTGTAGAGTTACTTCAGCGTGTTTATTTCGTGGAAACATGGAAAGTTAAAACTAAATAAAGCAATCTTTGCCTGACGTATGTATTTCCATTGCCTCATTTAACTACTAGGAAAACAATTATTTATGGGTCCGAAGTAATCTAAAGTTCGTGACTGCTTCTGTGTTTTTAGGAAAACCTTACACATTAAGGGAATATTTAAGCTTACCACATTGCACATTTTGATTTCAGACAGCCTAACTACTGGTGTATTTTAAAACTGGGGTGAGTTTCATGTATAGTTATTTTAGTTTAAGTATCAGAGCTCAACTGATGGGTACAATGTGGGAATCATATTTGTGAATTAAATATTTTGCCAATATAATCAAATAATTATTTCCATATTCCGTTTCTTTGTTCTCCTATAGAAGGCAAACTTTCATATTTTCACATGTTAAAATAAGAATATTTAGGTAATAAGTTACCCAGTAGGCTACTGGAAAGTATCCCAAATTGTTGAAGTTATAATACAAGAAGATTTGTTAAAATGTTTCAGCATCTAAATGACAAAATGTAAATATATTGAAATCTAAATTATATCAATTACATGGGCAGTGAACAACCAGTTAAAAAACAAAAATGATACGATACGTGTGTACACACAGGCAACACTACACTTATGCTTATGAACCGGGCTGATTTTGTGTCCACTGGACGGCCTTTGCCTCATAAGAACTACGGCCCCCATGATGCATCGCGCAGTTGCGTCGTTGAAGTTCAAAGTTCCAATATTACAGTAAAAATAGGGTACTCGCTGTCTGGCAGCTTGTCTGTTTGCTGGGAATAATAAACAACTCGGTGGTCACGGAGAACTCTAGCCGGTTGGCACCGCAGCGAAAGCCGGCAGAGGAAAGCGGAGATGGCCCTCAGCTAATCAGCGCCTTGTGTTACTCAGCTGTCGGAGGATTTAAGGAGCGACGGCTAGCTGGATGCTAACATTAGCACGCTAGCTTGCCAGGAGCACATAGCAACTGCTGCTAGCTAACGTCACTGGACTGGTACTCTTCCCCCTCAGACTGCAGCTATGTTCGTCCAGGAGGAGAAGATATTCGCCGGGAAAGTGTTGAAAATACATATATGCACCATGGACGGCACGGAGTGGTTGGAGGAGGTCACGGAAGACACCACTGTTGAGAAACTGAAGGAGAAGTGCTTGAAACATGTAGGTTTTTGGGTTGTTTGTGTTTTCCCTTGTTGTTTTTTTTGTCCTGTCACTCCTCTGCCTGGGGTGTTTGCATTTTTCCCAACCCTCTGTGTAAACTGTCAGTGTCAGTGTCACTGGCTTTGTATTTATAGTAACTGGGTAGACCTTGCTATTTATAATTTAGCAGGTTGGCTGCCCCTCTCATGCTACCTAGCTAAAAGTCCGTCTCTGCCCCTTTTCTGTTAACAGTGGTGGCTAGACAGAGAGGCATGCTGCTTTACTGGCTGTCTATTATTATACAGCTCGTATAGCTTCTCCTTCTATGGCCTATATAGCATAACCTCAGGTGGCAGACTAATGATGTTTGTTTCTCATGACGACGTGAGAAGTGTGCAGATTCAATTACACATTTCTGTGTGACAACAACAAATGAACACAGAGTTCACATTGAAAATAGAAATGTATTACCAGACATCTGGCTTTCATTTACTAACTTTACTTGGACATCATCTACCTTTTTATAGTTTTAGTGCTAAAATAAGTAGTTGATTAGTGGCCTTTAAAATTAGTAGATACGTCTATAACACATCAGAACCTAATAAAAAGAGTTGTTCAAATCTCTCAGTCCCAGTTTAAAAAAAATGTTTTAATAATAATAATACATGAGACTTATATAGCGCTTTTCTAAAAACTCAAAGACGCTTTCCGGTTTTGATTAGTCTTTTTTAAATGTACAATTATATGACAAAGAGATATGCAGCACATACTCAGAATATGTATTGGTCTGATATTTGGCTTTAGCTTTAATCATTTATTTGCTGCTGGTAAACTGTACTTGTTTTTGTTACAGCTTTAAATTACTGACTGAAAAAATAATTAACAAACATTTTCAATATTGACCAATAATTTAAACAAAGTGTTAAGTGTAATGCCAACTATATTGTAGCTTCCTCTGATGTGAACATTTCCTATTTTCTGGTTCTATGACATTGTAAATACAATATTTACAGCTTTGCTCTTTTCTTCAAACAGAAAACACAGTTTGAAGATGTCACTTTTTCTTGCAGATTCTAGATTCTATGATTAATTGAAACAATAATTGATCAATTACGCGATAATATAAAGAGTCAAAAGGTGCATCTCTTCTGTCGGCTGTCTGCTAAGATGCTTTGTATTGTGTTTTGTTTTTACAGTATGTGCACGGAAGTCTAGAAGACCCCAAAACACTTACCCACCATAAACTCATACATGCTGCTACAGAGAGAGTCCTCACAGACAGCAAAACTGTCGCTGATGAAAATCTAAAAGATAAAGGTTTGTATTTGTAATGACCTATTTAACCCGTTTTCTGATCATGACGATCCCACACTGTTTTCCCTGAACTGACCAAGTTTCATAAATGTTGTAGAAGTTTTGCTTCTCATAAAGAAAAGACCGCCGCCGACCCCTCCAAAGATGGCAGAAGTTAGTTCAGAAGAAAAGGTAAGCTTTTATTATTATTTTAAATTCTGCACTAGAAATGTTGTGGCCTTATTTTTCCTGCCTTTAATTATTTCTCTTTGTTTTCTATCCTTATTGTCACAGAAGAAACAAGATAACAAGGCTCCAGACAAAGATGCAATTCTGAAAGCCACCGGCAATCTGTCCACGCGCCACACTGACCGCACTGTCACCCAGCATAACATCAGAGATGTAAGGGTCTGGGTGGTGGAAGATTTCACTTACAGGGTTGATAAAAAACTAATCACAAAAAAGTATAGATTATTAAATCTAAAATGCATTGTATGAATAATAATTATCCTACCAATTTAGACATGTGCTATTGGATCAAATATGTTAAGTATTTTTCTTGTGTTTGTGTTGTTCCAGTTTCAGACGGAGCTAAGAAAAATCCTGGTTTCTCTCATCGAAGTCGCCCAGAAACTTCTTGCCTTGAACCCTGACGCTGTTGAACTCTTCAAAAAGGCCAATGGTAAAGCGTACAATGCCATAAAGGAGACAGATCATCAACAGTCACCTTTTCTATGATTGTGCACACACATTGAGTGCCTACTAACCCACAAATAGAATACATAGGACATTGCAATCAGTTAGGATTCATCAAGCCAATCAGATTTTGCTCCCCTTCCTATGCCACATGCAATCTCATTAGAAGGCAATCGGAGCAGAAGGTTTTTTTCCGGGATGCGGGTTAAAACATTTTCGAAAATTACAGCATCTAAATATGTTTTTGTAGAAACACATAATACATGTTTAAACCTGAGGTAGGACGTTTAGAATTTATCATTATTATTTTTTTTTTAACAGGGCAATCTAAAAAAAACACCATCCCTCTATTAATCCTCTTTACACCTTCAATGTTATGAGGGATTGTGGAAGGCTGTAGCCAACCTCATTGCCCAAGAGGCAGGTTACGGCAAGGACAAGCAGGCAGTGTGTTGCAACACATACACACAGACATTTACATCTAGGGGCAGTACAGGGTTTCCAGTTGACGTGTGAAATGTGAGCACCTGGAGTTAGCTAACACAGGGTTGGGGATAACTCCACGTAGCCTCAGCTGGCGCCGGTTCAGCAGTAATGCAAACCTCTGAGCCGCAATTGAATTGAGTTTATTTTAATTTGATTGCTCTTACGAATTGAGAAATTAGATGGTTTGTTTTGTACTTTCTCAGTGTTTGTCATTAGACACAGTAAGCCTCCCTCAGAATGATTCTTTTACCTGCCTGAGCAGTACTTCAGTAGGTATTGTTGCTGGAACACTTTAAGTCCTCATGTGTATTGTTTTAGACAGTTCCCACATTGCCTAACTCTTATTCTCAGATATCTGAGCTCTTTGTTGTTCTTCGTCTTGTAGCGATGTTGGATGAAGATGAAGAGGACCGGGTGGATGAAACCGCCCTTCAGCAGCTCACTGAGATGGGTTTCCCTGAGAGCAGAGCCATCAAAGCCCTTAGATTGAATCAGTAAGTCTTTTTGAATAACAACTTATTCATAACTGGAAATGACTCAAAGTATTTGGAATAGGTCGGCACAAAAACACGTTTTCCTCATCTAATATTTCTTTCTGCAGCATGTCAGTTACCCAGGCGATGGAGTGGCTTATTGAGCATGTAGACGACCCCTCTGTAGACGCACCTATACCTGCCCCGGACTCCTCTGGGGCAGCAGGGGCCACAGCAGCTGCTACACCGGGCCCTTTGGCCTCAGCCTCTGCTTCTGCCCCAGCATCGGCCTCCGCCTCAGCATCGGCCTCCGCCTCTGTTCCTAACCTTCTCCGCAGTCTATCCAGCCAGGCGAGCTCTGAAGAGAGCAGCAGGCAGGACGAACTAACAGAGATCTTCAAGAGGATCCGCAGGAAACGGGAGTTCAGACCAGACTCCAGAGTGGGTGGCTTCATCCTGTCTGAGCTTTCATTCAGTACTACGCTGGCTTTTACATACTTTCATATAGCTCATCTTGGAGTTTTCTATAGTGCACATATTTCTGACTGAATCCTTTAGCTCTAAGATCTTAAAATTATTTTTATTTCAGAAACGGCTGCGTTAACTATGTTAGTGATCAGTCTGTAACGGCATCATCTGACATTCAGTATTTAGAAATGTAATAGATGAACAGAGGCAGACTCTTATAAAAAGACATTGGAATGTGCACTCATGGATATTAAGTGTTTAGTGGCTTTAGTCATAAGGTTTTTATGTCACTTTAATTATGTTCAGTCTTCTCATTTCCCTAATTGTAGAGTTTAATGTACCTCAGTTTAACAAGGGAACAGCTCCACGGTGTCTCCGAAAATAGAAAAGTGATTACAATTCTCTTCCATTAAAACACTGCTGTTTGAGTACTTCTAGCTACTTCTTCCACTGTCTGCTAATCTTTTTTTTTCCCCCAAGTCACCTGCTGAGCTCCATAGAACATTGGCTGTGTGTCTTGTTTAATGAGACTGGAACTTTTTTTACTAAACACATTGTCTTTTTCTTTGTTTCTGTAGGCTGTCATTGCGCTGATGGAGATGGGGTTTGATGAGAAGGAAGTGGTTGATGCTCTGAGGGTTAATAACAACCAACAGGATGCTGCGGTAGGTCCACTCCTCCACGACAGGAGTGTCTGAAAGCAGAGCTGGTAGAGCAGTAAATTAGTTAGAAGCACAGAAAAAATACAGCAGCAGCCGATAGTGATTTGGCCTTCTTGGTTTTGATAGAAAGCTTTCCTATTTGCAGTCTTTTACAAAGACCATGTGTGGCCCAACAATGCAAAACATACCATATCCATTTGAAAGTAAAAGGAAATAATCTGAATACAAATCCTATACTGTGCCGTCCATCGAAATATTAATGTATTTTCTAAAACTATATGGGAGTTTTGGTTTCTCACTATACATGTTTCCGTCCTGCAGTGTGAGTGGCTGCTGGGGGACAGGAAACCCTCTCCAGAAGATCTGGACAAAGGCATCGACACCAACAGCCCGCTGTTCCAAGCCATTCTGGAGAATCCAGTGGTCCAGTTAGGCCTCACCAATCCCAAGACCCTGCTAGGTAAAGTAGGAGTGTTCAAACTCCAGGACATTACAGTCTCATTCTGTACAAAAGGATACATCACTATCTGCAGCAAACATACCGAGGCAGGCTCAAAAGAAACGGGGGGAAAAAAACTAATAAAAAAAAATGCAATGAACTTCTTAACTGACAAAAGAAGAGACAATGCACTTTTTGTTTAGGGTGCTTTACCACCTACCCTTTTTGGTTTAGTTCAAACAAACGTGAGTCTGTTTGTCTGGCTAGTACAGCTCATTTGGGCTGGTGTGATAAGTGTCAATGGCACTATGGTGCTGCAAAAACATCTGTCAAACCAAGCTACAGGGGTAGTCATTAGTTTTGGTCTGCTTCATGGAACTACACTTCTTACATCATACAATAATTACAAGCAAATCGCCACAGATTTACTTTTTAACTCTGAGCCTAGGCTATACAGTTAAAAGGATTGCTTCCTAAAGACTAGGCAATCAGCAGATGCTTTTAATTGTAGTTTAGCTTTTGATTTAATGCTGCTAACACTTTGCTAGGAGAATGTAAAGTGGTTGATACGCTTTGTGTCTTCAAGTGATCCCCAGCTGGTTGTTTGGTCCGAGTTTGATTTAGAGCTTTAACACCCCCCTAATCAAAAGGGACCAAACGGGCACCGGCTTAATTTTGAGCTGTACAGGTTAGGTGTGAAAAGACCTTGAACAATCTACTTTTACTTCTAACGAGAAATAACCAATAGAAAATGTATATCATCAATTAAATCTATAGAACAAAATGGGGTTTGAACAAAATCGCTTTTACATTTAATTCTAAAGATATTTGAAAGGCTGCTGTTTCTTTCAAATATCTATTCCTTACGGGTTCCCCCTGTGTTTGTGCACAGCGTTTGAAGACATGTTGGAGAATCCTCTGAACAGCACGCAGTGGATGAACGACCCTGAGACCGGCCCTGTCATGCTCCAAATATCCAGAATCTTCCAGACCCTCAATCGCACATAGAGCCTCCTGGTGACCCCTGTGTGACTGCGGCAGCTTGTGCGTGTGTGTGTGTGCGTGTGTGTGTGTGTGTGTGTGTGTGTGTGTGTGTGTGTGTGTGTGTGAGCGTGGGTATGGATGTGTGTGTGTATCTGGGTGCGGCAGAGACACGAGTATTGTTTTTGCCTCGTAAAGACAAAGCTGGAGGAGTATGAGTTCAGATGTTACACATATAAACTATTTATAACAGTACAGTAAATACACTTATACGGAAGAAATGTTAACATAAACATTATTACAGTAATAATAAAAAAAAGAGATTTAGTATGTTTTTACATTTTAATGAGAACAATTTATAGTCATGACAGACATGATTTATTTTATATAATTTCTCCATGTGCAGAAATGACATCAGACATGAATTCAATGTTTACACTTCAAAGAAAACTGTTTTTGTATTTTTTGCAATATTTAAATATCAATTACAGTTTTGTCTGTCTCTTTAAATTGTTACATTTCATTTGTGGTGAATGTTTGAAAGACTTCTGTCAGTATCACAATTTGCTTTTCTTTCCTCTTTTTCTAGTTTTTATCAAAGTAACTGCTTATAATTGAGAGGCTGGTTGTTTAAGTATTGTGTGTTTGCTTAAGCTCGTTTCAAACGGGCTTTCAGACCGGTTACCTCTCGCTCCATTCACACCTGTGAGGTCACTGTAAATCAACCACCTCTCTCTAAAAAGTGGAGAACGTTTGTCCTTGGGCTTCTTCAAGAATATTTATTTGACTTTCTTGCCTTTTTAGATGAAAGCTGTACACTAAACTGTTTGTGTCTTAGTCATGTTTTTACAAGAAAAGGATATATTAGGCCTGTGTGTTTATTGTCAATGTGCTCTTGAATGTCATATTATCATGTTGCGCTCATTTAGCACTTGTTCACCTCTATGAATATGACTCACTGCAGCACTGAGGAAGTTGAAAGAAGGGTTCATGTTTTGTCTCTAAAGGCTGTAGTGGAATGTGGAAATGAAGCTGCGCCTAATATAAAAGGGGTTTGCCTTTTTGTAACCTTAAATTTGAATGACGAAAATGCGTGTTCACTTCATGCTGCAGGGGGAAAGCATCTTCATACACAAAGAAATAATAGAATTTGAGACGCAACCTGTGTTGGGTCTTTGGTTTACTTTTTTTCTTTTTCTTGAGAGCAGTGGACATTTATGCTGTCAAAACAAAACCAAAATGTCACTATATAACCTGCCTTGTCATTAGTTTTATCCATTGAAAAATGCCCTGTATTTCTGTGCAATAGCAAAGGACTTCTGTTGACCTTTAAAGAAATAGATTTGATTCGAGTTTTAGAAGTGTGTGAACTGCAATGGGTGTTCAACAATATTAGCCTTTGCATTGAGTAGTGAACATCTCAAGCTACGAAAAGGCATGCTAAGGCCGATCCTGCTTGTACTGAGAGTTACAAATCAATATGGAGGGTGGTGTGTTTTGCCAAGCTTTTGAGTGTTTTTATTCAATATTTAAAATGTGGTATTGATGTGACTTTCTGCTCAGGGAGGCTGAGATTGTTTTTCTAAACCTGTCCTTATGGCAAACCTCTGCTCACCCCATACTACTTTGGCATTTGAAAATGGCTTTAACTAATCTGTGGAGAACTTTATGAATAAGAGCACTAAAAGACATGGTTTCGTAAATGCAATATTTGAAAATATTTAAATGTTTTTAGAGAGAAGTGTCTGTTTGAACTATGTATTATTACATTATTTATATCGAAGCCAAACTAGCAACTTGCTCTTATTTATAGCATTTTTTAGCAAACCTCAAGCTAATCTACAAATGTGAAACAATTTTAATGATTCAAATGTTGTTTTTACAAACCATTGTGAAATGTGCTCATGGACTGGTAGGTCTCAGTGTGACTTAAAGTATTGTTTGAATAAAGAAGGATTTCTACACCACGTTCTGCACTGCAGTGGACATTCATCATGACCCAGTGACCAGCCACCACCTCCATGCTTTGCATCAGTATGCATACGCAACACTCCCGCAATATCTTGAAACAAACACTGGGAGATTGTAAAGAAAACATTTCCACAGGAAACGCAGACACCTTTCAAAATGGTCAACAGGAACATGAGAAAAGGAACTTTATTGCTGAGGGACACTGAAGGATTGTTGGAGGCACAGGTTTTTCTTTTCACTCAGCTTTCATGCAGGACTGTCCCCAATTAACAACCTATGCAATATACTCTCACGGTCTGTTTGTTCAGACAGCCTCCTGGCTACTGGCATTTAAATCACTATTGCATTAAAGGTTTTATTTGTGGCTGTATTATTTGGAATCAGTGTTTTCTTTGAATGGGTGACTAATCGAACAGGGGATAACTCATTGCCTCAAGAAAGTGCTCTCTCTTATGCACTCTATTTCTAATGCGTGGTCTAAGTGCTCTATTTCAGTTAGTACTTTCCAGACGATAAGGTTGAAATATCCTTAAGCTATGTGTAGTATTGTATATATTTTGTACTTATTTATTGACTCCATACATTCACTTTTTTTTTTTTTTAAATCAGACATGTTTCACCATAACATATATTGGTTTTACCTTCTTATCTCAGA
Organism: Notothenia rossii; assembly: GCF_949606895.1. Lineage (NCBI taxonomy): Eukaryota > Metazoa > Chordata > Actinopteri > Perciformes > Nototheniidae > Notothenia > Notothenia rossii. The sequence goes on from NC_136909.1 coordinate 28,515,751, forward strand.
TTGGCTAGCTGAAAGCTAAATTCTCACCGATCATTTTTTTATTTAAATGTCAGTTTGGTACACAATTATATTCATTTGAACCCTTAGCAGCAGCTATTGTTGCACTATTATGCCATTTAGAGAAAAACATTAGAAATCCAAGAACAATTCTTCAAAATGAATTTATAAACAAATGCAGGTCGACACCCCCACCCCACTGACCATCAATGGTGCTGCTGTGGAGCAGGTGAGCAAAACCACATTACTGAGCACCTCTCCTGGAAGAACAACAACACGTCACTCGCCAAGAAAGCCCAGCAGCACCTCTACTTCATCCACAAACTGGAGAGAGCAGGAGCCCCATCCATCATGCACTCCTACCAAGGTGCCATCGAGAGCTTCATCAGCAGCTGCATCACGGTGTGGTTCTGAAGCTGCACCGTATCTATCCGCAAGACCCTGCATCGCATAGTGAACACTGCTGAGAGGTTCATTTGTGCCTCACTCCCAACACTCCTGGACCTTTTCACCCACAAAGCACTCAGCATTGTGGGTGACCCCTCTCACTTCCTTCAGGGAAAAGGTTCTGTCAGGATGCTGACCTCTGAGATGCAGCCTTAGCACTTTTGTTTCCTCTGTTTTATTTGTAACATTATGTGTATTTATTTGTCCTCAAAGTTTTCCTTTCCATTTGCTGTATTTCACAGAGGCGTCGTTTTTGTTTACACAACCGTAACTATGTTTTGTGCATGAAAGTTGCACCAATTTCTTTTTGAGAAAATAAAAGTAAATAGCAGTATATTTGTGTTTCTGCACATATTTGTGTAGGCTTGAACGATCTTTCTATGCAGAATCCACTACATAATGCCTTAAAAGATGAGTGTGCTTTTGATTAAGCCCCACTGTGTGTAGTTGGTTGTACAAAGTGTCTTGTATAAAGTGTGTACCATTTGGTGCAATGGTTTGGTTTGGTAAGTGTTTGAGTGCAGTCATTCATTTTGCAAGATATATTAGGTGTTTTGCACTTTGGGTGTAGCCTACAGGATGTTATACATTTATGTAGGCTATATATATATTTTTTATATTTGAATTTGTATTCCTCCGGATTGTGAGAAACAGCATTTGATCTCCCTGTCTGTATCTCACACTCAGAAGATTGACAATAAAGATAACATGACTGTAACATCCTGGGAATGTTTTTGCTGCCAAAGGAGGTTTTACCAGTTATTAAATCCAAGGCTTCACTTACCTTTCCACCTTTGAATGTTTAATAAAGACATACAAAATTATAAATGTTTGCTGTTTGCTAGTAGTAAAAACGGATTGTATTTGTTGATTATTGTACCTTAGGTGAACATCAGTCCATATTTTAGAATACATTTCTTCTTGCCACTGTATAAATATTTTTGATGCATTTAATTAGACATTACACATTTCAATCCATTTCACAATTTCACAGTGAAGCGATGTGGACTGAAGTCTGGGCGCGGGTTTCCTTGTGCGCAGCTGAGCCTCTCATGTCTGACTTGGAGGGCACTGTGAGTTTTAAGAAGCTTCCGATACTCAGCATTGATGTCGCAGTTCCTCCTCCCCAGATCAGTGTACTCCTGCTGCAGGTGGTACAGCGCCTTTCTGCTCTCATCCAGGGCAGTCTTCTGTTCGCTGAGCCTGAGATCAGAGTCGCTGGTGTGTCGTCCGTTTGTCTCTGCCCGTTCTTGTTCCTGAAGCATAGGGAAGATTTCCTGAGCTCTCTGCAGAACCCCAGCCAATCTGTGCTTCTCCTCCAGAGTTTCAATCTGCCTTGTCAATGCTTCCTTGAGCTCGACGCGATGCTTCTCACACCTGTTTTTTTCTTTTTCCAGAGCAGAGGAGATGTGATCGAGTCTCTGCCGCAGATCAGAGTTTCTCGTCTTGTCCTGTTTCAAGGCTTCTTCGAGTTCTGCCTGGCTTTTCTGGGTCTCTGACTCCTTTGCTTTGAACTCATCTACCATGCACTTGAGATTAGTGATGGTAAAGTGGTTCTCGGAGATGGTATCATCTTTCCGTGACAGCATCTCTTCATCGCGCTTAGAGAGAGAGCGGTGTTCTGATCTCACTCTGTCATATTCTCTCTCCAGGACATGGAGTTTAGCGCTGATGTCTGTCTTCTCCATCCTCAATGTCTGCATGTCGTTCATCAGACGTTCTGTGGACATGGATGCTTCCCTCAGCTGGTTAGTGAGGTTTGTCAGTGGTCCAGCTACAGCATGCTTTTCTACAACCATCTTCTCAAAGCGCTTCTTCTCACTTTTGAGAGACGACCTGAGAAGTTTCTCGGCTGTCAGGCTCTTTGCCAAAGCCAGAGTCTTCTCAGACAGCTCTTTCTCTTGGCTCTGGACCTTTTTGTTGGCCATGGAGAAACGAGACTTCTCTTTCCTAATGGCGTCCTCCACTCTGTGGCAAGTTTCTCTTTCTGCCTGAAGCTGATTCTCTTCAAACTGCTGTGGATTTAGAGCAGCTTCCAGGTCACCTTGCAGCCTTGTGTTTTGAGAGGCCAGGTGTTGGTTCTCCTGAGTCAGACGGGCCAGTTCTTGTGCCTCCTTCTTCTGCTCGGAGACAACAGTCTCGTGGTCCCTCTGCAGCGAGCAGCTTTTCGTACGCTCTTCTTTGAGGTCTGAAGCCCACTGGTTCACTTTCTCCTGCATTGAGGAAACGATGCTGACCTTGGCTTCATTGTCGCTTTGGAGACTCTGGAGATTTGAGCGCAGGGATTCAATGTCATTGTCTTTTGTCAGACTTTCCTCCTGCTGCTCATTGAGACGGTCCTTGAGTTCTTTTTCTTCCAGAATCAGCTCTGCGATCTGTCTTTTGTGCTGCCTGGACGATTCCTGCAGATCTTTCCGGAGCTTCTCAATCACCTTCTTGTCCTCCTCAAGCTCAGAGGTCATTTTAGAGATTGTGTCTTTCAGCTTCTCTTTCTGTGACTTTTTGAAATCAGCCATTTGTGCCTTCAGGCACTCCCTTTCAACACGAAGGGAGTTCTTTTCAGCTTGCTTCTTCTCAAGAGCCTTTGCAAGAGCGTCTTTTCGTTTTCGCTCCTGCTTCAGGGCTTCTTTGTGTTGAGCTGTAGCTGTTTTCTCTTTCTTCAAAGCCTCCTCAAGAGCAGCTTTGGCTTTTCTCTCCTTCTCCAGGGCTTCATGAAGACCAGGTGATTTCTTAGATCTCTCAGATTTCTTAGATTTCCTAGATCTCTCAGAGTCCTCTGTCTGTGAAACATAAAACAATTATAATTGTGTTGTCTATGTGCAGTATTTTTAGATGTTAAAGCTCCCATGTCATGCTTTTCCGGTGATTACCCGTCCCCTTGTGTGTTATGAAGGTTTTTCTGCATGTAAACGGTGTGCAGAGTCAAAACCATAGGTCAAAACCCTTAAAGTACACCCTGTAGCGAGTAAAACTCTAACACAGAAAATACCTCCCCAAAACGCCTCGTTGGTGAAACGTCATCACCCATTTGATCCTTCCGGGTACGTGCTTACGAAAGCACGTACCCGGAACTATATGGGCCAGTCCGTGGAGCCGTTACGTTACGTCCGCGGAGCCGTTACGTTAAGCCCCCGCTGATTGGTCCAAATTGACCAATCCACACACACACTCAGTGCAGGTAGCTCTGCTGATTTCTGCTCCCTGGCTGCAGGCTGATAACAGACAGTTGGGATCGCGCCGAAATTCTCTCTGCAGACCCATTCTCACAGCGTTTATCAACCTTTTTCTTACTCAATATCAAGCCACACTTATTGTTTTTACTTCGGCTGTGACTTTGTGTGTGCTCAGGGTGAGTTTGGCTGTGTTTCGCTGTGTATCGCTAAACAAGGAAACCACACCTCCACGGAGCTCAGCGCGATTCACAACGTGAACCAACCAATCAGAGCACACTGTGCTCACAGAGAGGGTGGGGGCTGGAGCTATTGGAGCCACAACGACCCGTTAAAGGCAGAGATTGAAATTCAGTGAAAACACGTAGTTTACAGAGATGCTGTATGAAACCAAAGTGATTTTGGAAAATTGCACAATATAAATCTATTCTAGTAGACCTCAAAAATGGAATTATGATCAGTGGAAATGGCCATGAAATGGGACCTTTAAAGATGTCTACTTTTGAACAATATTTGATGGAACTCTTATCTTACCTCGTCGACAGAAGTGTCGCTGTAGTTTTTGCTCCTGCTAGAGTCAGAGGGCTGTTCCTTAAAGTGTACATCTTTCTTAATGTCTTTCTCAGCCTCCTCTGCAAACTCCTGCACCTCCTCAATTTCCTCCTCAATCTCCTCCTCTATCTCCTCTTCTATCTCCTCCTCTATCTCCTCTTCTGTCTCCTTTTTTATCACCTCAATGTCTTTAGAGGAATGATTTCCCGGGAGCCAAGAAGAGTCGAGGTACTGCAGGGAGAAGACTGATTTACGTCTGTCCATTTTCTTATTGTGTAGAAACGGCTGCAAACTATTGATAATGTGGATTCAATGTAGCGGGGATAACACCTGGTGTGTTAAAACTGTGTGTGAACTGCAGTGTGTGATCTGTAGTAATGCCACCTGAGAGACCTGCAGTGTGTGATCTGTAGTAATGCTACCTGAGAGACCTGCAGTGACCAGGTTCCTTTTGTCTTCTTCCAAGCATTCAGTATTTCATCATCTGAGCGGAACATTCTGATGGGCTTCTGTCCACTGTCACATTCTACATTCCTGAGTTCCAATGGCTGAGTTCTCTGAAGTGCCTTCATAACTCCGTAGCATTCATCTATTTGCAATTCACAAATGTATGTCTTATTAAAATAAACATAATTTAATTGTACATTCTGTTCTTGTTTATGTTATTCTATTCAACATGTATAGACTTCTGCATTATGGTCACTTGCCACATTATGCTTATTGTATTTTATTTTGCATGTATAGTTCACTTCTTCTGCATTACTTGCACATTTGTCTTGCAACATAACCTTGCACTATTGTATTACTACTCTGGTACTATTTTTATAGTCAATTTTTATTTTTGTATTTGTTCTATTGTTTTATGTCTTATATATTTATGTTGCATTGTTAGAGGTGCCTGGGACTAAATATGTCCATTGCCCTCACTACACTGTAGCTTCTGTGCATATGACAATAAAGCCTTTGAATCTTATATAATGAATCTTTAAAGCCTTCTTCCTTCTCTAGTTATATACATTCTTATAGTTGTAACATGCCAGGCAAACAAACTATCTGCATTACATCAAAAAAGTTGGTGGGAATATTATGTTTTGGATGCTTTGACCCTTTAAGCATCTTCTAAGCAAAGTCCTCAAAGGCTTTCCCACAATGGAACTCCTGCATGGACTCGGTTTTGTATTGGAAGATTAAACATGATAATCAAAACGCCTTACCAATTGAAACATCAATGTTTCTGTATGTAGACAGGTTTTGAAAGATAAATAGGAAGCTGAATTCACACATTAAGACAACAAGACAACATTTAAATCAGGAATTGAGAGGAATAGTGCTTTCTTTTTTTGAATGTATTTTTACAACCTATGTTTTATTTTTAACCTTATAAGAATAATCTTATTCATTTTTTGTTGTTCATATATATTGGTTGAAAATAATGTCTACTTTTAAAGTAATTGGAGTTATTACTAAAATAAACAGACTCTCAAAATAAACTCCCTGCAGCCATTGAAAGGCCACATCTCTTATTTTAAAGCAGGAGTTGCACGCAATTACTCTGGGTGATTTCTGATCCAATGGCTCTGTGTGTGTTCTGAGTGTTTTTTTCCCTATAAAACAGTTGCGGGGGAAGCAGGTACTCTGCGAGTCACAGACATTAATTCATAGATCAAAGCAGACTGGTTTACAGACTCTCCTGTTTTGCCAATCCGGTGCTTAAACCAATAGCTCTACACCCCTGGCCGAAATGTCCATAAAATTAAGTCTGACTTCAAAATATAGTCTATCTCAAATAATGTATGCTCCGTCATTTCCCCACGTAAACATAACAGTCTGCAATGAAATGGTTGTCTAATGTGTGTTCCACTTCCTCCTTGGTGCATCGGTAACTTTCTAAAAAAAAATAAAGTCAGGAAAACGAGAAACGAATCCGTTTTCCTGACTTTATTTTTTTTCTCTCTTCCTTTTTTTAAAATTTGTTTTCCATGTCCCTTGAGGGGGGAGGCGGAGCTATACAATACCAAACACGTTTTATTTCAAGACACTTCATTTCACCACTAGATGGCGTTATTGGTCAATGTCACAAGGACAACACAGGAACACAACAATACAAAGGTGTAGATCTATTGAGATAAGTTCATTCTAAAATAAAGACATCATTTAGAAGAGAATAGCTGGGCATGTGAGTGGATTGAGTCCACATTATGCAAGACTCAGCAAGAGTCTAGTGTTTACATAAATATAATTAATCAAAACTAAGCAGATTTATACCGTATCAGAATCTGAGCCAACTGACTGTTATGGCTGTTAAAATTAATACATTATAATTAGGAGTGTGTGGGTAGCTCTTGGTCTATAACTGGCTGTTATTACCAGTATCACTTGTAACAGTCTGGACGGTAATCACGCATGCGCAGTCGCTGCTTTACGAAGGCTGGGATGATAATTACATTTCTATGGGCAGAGCGCGAACACACCACCGGTCCTCCCTGCAGAGCGCCAGCCACTTAGGTATGTGTTTATCTGGTAACTAACATGAGGCGTTTAGTACAGAGATAGATTTTAAGACGGAAAGCCTCTGTACGTCGTGTTTCTTCACCGGAGAGCACTCCCCTTTTTCTGCCTGGCGTTTTGTTCGAGCGGAAAGCCTGCCGTGGAGCGGTTGTCACACAGGCCGCGGATCGGGTCTTGTTGCTGGGAGGAGACCATCCAGACTTGCCTCCCTGTTAGCATTATTAGCTGGCTACGATGCCCCGCTGCTGCTGGTGTATTTTCTACACGGCAGGCCACTGTAAAGCGAGGCAGGACCTTGGATAACTGGTTATACCAACGGAACTGAAGGGTCACTTGGAGAAACACCACACCTTTCAAGGTAACGTCTTCCCCGCTTGCTAACGTCACACACGGGGCCGACGAATGCAGCTCCTCTAACGTTACAGTACACACCAGCTAGCTAACGGTTAGCGAGCTGCTTTACATCTGCATGCATGGTCGTGCAACTAATCTAATGTTAGGCAAATGTGTACCATGTCTGTAAGCAGCTCATCCCTCGTTGCTTAGGTTAACATATCACCAGGTACAAAGCTAATGTTTTGATTATAGCTAATTTAGGTTATTAGCTATTCCCTAGATTGTTCATCAGGCCAGCATTGGGACGTTAATGATAACATCAGTGATGTAAAGTAACTATTATTTACTCATGTACTATACTTAAGTACAATTTTGAGGGACTTGTACTTTACTTGAGTATTCAAATGTTACTTTGTTCTCCTACCCTACTTCAATTAAGAGGTCAATTGTGTACTCTACTATTTACTGAACGACATTTATTTAATACTTGTAGTTACTTTGCAGATTTCTGATTACTGTTATGAAATTCAATCAACACTGAAATAAGACTTGGGTTATACCTGGAGTAAATCCACAAGCTACCCTGCAGTATACAAAGGAATCAATATTAGCTCCACCTTTACCAGCTTTGATAAACACAGGAATGCATCTAAAATAATAATCAAAATATATATAATTCCCAAATGGTCCAATCTCCATAATGAGAACGTTTACTTTTGCTACTTGAAGTATAATTTGATGCCAATACTTTTGTACTTGAGTAAAATGTTAAATTCAGGACCAAGTATTCCTGCTCTCTGATACTTCTACTTTTACTTAAAAAGACCATCTGAGTACTTATTCAATCTCTGGGTAACATAATGTTGAGTTGGTACGTTGAGGATATTCTACAATATAACATGTTGTTATCTTACGTCATAAACGACATTAGTGTCATTTTCTGTGTAATGTTAAGCAGGTGTTTGCACTTGTTTTTCTACAATGTTGTGGTCCTTCATGTCAGTACTATGGAGTCGTGTCCAGCAAAAACAAGTGACCAATGCAATATTGCGATGGTACTATCTAGGCAGTAAATCAGCCTGAATGGAAAAGTGAAAGTGCTCTGAGTTTGATATGGCCTCTAATTAGAAACATGAGTCTGCTAGACCTTGGCCACTGCAGATGACCTGGTATACAGTAATAATACGATTTTTTTGGGCCAGATAACTTTAAAACTTTAAACTCATCTACAAGTGCTTCAGAGGAGAGCTGACTACAACATGAAAACAAAAATATGAACCAAATGAATTAAATCTGTTTTAAGAGACAGAGGACATCATTTCTTTCACTGAGACACCAAACATATTCTTCAGGGGTGGCTTTTTTGTTGTTGTTGCAGGATTTGGGTAATATCAATAAGAGGCATAGGTTAGCTTCCTCAACTATCAGTAAGAGTTCTCTGTTTTCTTACTGTCAAAATGGGCTTCCTGCATGTCATTTTGGTTCAAGCAAAACATTTTTTTTTATTGAAAGACAAAAGTTACAGCCCAACATCAGATACCTTTTGCCATTCATAATGACCATAACTTTTCATGTTTGAATACAGCACTGTAGAGTCATTTAAGTACCACATGAAGCAAAGGCACTGTCCCAACACTCATCAAGCATCGACTTAATGATTGTGATTATGCCAGCAAACATGCCACTTTGGAGATTTATCTAAACAACAAGATGTAAGCCTGGTTGACTACTAAAGGAGGGAGGGGTAACTACAGCAGTATTTACTTAATAATCACCTTAAAGCAGATGGAGATTTTATTTAATTACTAATTTAATAATCAAGCCACTCTCACAAGCCATGTCGATGACTTTACCACTTTGTCGATTATGGATGGCTAGTGTCCTCTACTCGGCAATGTGTTCACTATAATGGAACATATTTATTTTTTCAGGATGGATGTTGATTTATGTGCTGGCGGGGACAGCACCAGAAGAAAAGTGGACTTGGCTGGAGTTTCGGACGTCACAATGGACCTCGTACCATTGGAGATGTACGATTCTGCCAGAGCAAAAATAGCTGCCAACCTGCGGTGGCTGTTTGCCAAAGCATATGGCATTGGTGAGTAATAATATTTACATTCATGCTGGACAAACAATAAATAGGTTTTGTTTTCTTTAGATTTCCTTTACATGACCTACCTACTTAATATATATATGTATGTGTATATGGTTTATTAGAAACTTGGATAGTGGTATCTGCAACATATTTTCCTCCTATCATAGTTATTTCAGAGGTTATTGTTGCATACTTTTTCAAAATGTTATCCACATACTGCCACCATTGTGTTAAACTTCCATGATGAAACATAGACAGGAAAAGGGAAAGAAAGCCAACATGAATTCCCCCATGACACTTGGCAGCTGAAGCCTCCCTCACTGACTCACCAGATCCTTCCATGCGTGTCTGTCGGCCAGTGAGATTGAACCAAAATGAGGCTGAGTGACAGGAACTGAGGATTAGGGTTCATTTGTTAGATTGGCCTCAGAGCATGGAAAATACTGATCTGCACCGCCAGTCACTCACCCCCCCCCCCCCCCCCCCCCCCCAAATCTGTTAATATGGGATTGGCCTGTAACTGGGCTTTTCAGTCTTGTCTGTGCTTGCAACAGTCTACTGATGAATACAAAATGAGCTGTATGGAATTGCATTTGAGGACAACCCTTAAGTAGACATTTCCTTGTGGCTGCAGAACAAGCAACCTTGAAACCCCTGGCACGATTATTGCTTATCTTCGGTTGATTTCTTCATGTCCTAAGTGCACTTTCTCTTCCTGGGCGCAGCTAGTGCATGATGAAGCAAACTATTCACATTTTCTTTATGTTTAGAAGAATGTATTGTGGATGTAAAGTTTGGGTAAACTTAAAGTCGTCCTAGTTAGTTAACAGTTAGTTTGAAAGTCAGACGGCCATATGAACCTTTACACAGGTTTTGCGTGCTGTAATTTGTATTATTCCTGTTGGTAAGTGGCTTCTAATATGTTCTCTATGTAAGTTCTGGTAGACAAAATCTACAGTTCCTGCTCTGCCAAATTGTATTTAGATGTATCTGAAGATATATGAGATCAGCAGTCTGAGGTGATCAAGTCAATTGGAGATATTTTCTAAAATGTTTTTAGTGTAATGTTTATGTGCACCTTTGTAACACATCTTACCTTCATGATCATTATTGTTTTGTTAAATTCATTTAGAGTGATGTTGATTCCAAAGACAGATGTGCTGCTGTTGGAATGTTATTAAGTTATATTTAGAGGTTTTTAACACCCAGTTGTCTATACTGCCAATAACTATCTTATTGGCATATACTGGTTTTGACCAAGTTACACAACATCATAGCTTTTTTGAATTAGTGGTGGTTGTCAGCTGTGTTGTTTTATCCCAACTGTAACACCCTATATCTTTGTATATCCACAGAAGTTGAGAGCAGTGAACAGTCAAATGTACTTTTCTTGAAACAGACTCCTACCCTTAAAATCTACCGGCCACTAAACTGTTGCCATGTTTTTCAGATACACCAGATATTATCATAGACTTTGGAGTCCAGTGTTTCTTTGTGCATACCTATATATTATCCATGGGTAAAAAAACCTGCTGTGTGAGAATGTTGGCCTAATTTCTCTCCTAGATTATAAATATTTAACCTCTTAACGCAGATATGGCAACGGAGAACATCCTGACTGTTTGGCATTTGTTTAATCATCCCTCCTGGAAAGGTTGCAGGATGAACACCACAGAAAGCCGCCATTGTTTTTAATCCAGGGCTGCTATCTACCTTTTGGTTTGCAACACAGTGTCTCCTTATTGTAGAAGTTAAGCCAAGTCAGTGCAAGCCTTGGCTACTTATTGCACAACGCCCATCATTCACTGCTTTGCATGTCTGTTGCATCAATGTAATCTCTGGTCAAATCCTCCATCAGGATTTAACAGGCTCATACAAGCTTTTCTTTGTATTCTGCGGTCACATTTATATCTGTGGTCATTACACAGATTTTCATAATGCCCCGGGAACTCATAATAAACAACTGACAGTACGATTGGAGATTTCATGGTAATCCAGGTTGTGGATGGAAAGCTACTGTCTGTTTTTTTAGGCCCAGCGTTTGCCCTAGCATGTTCATTAGGCTTCCCATTTGTGTAGAGTTCATTCAAAAGCTAAGGCATGTGCTTGCTCAGTTCACTGGCTGTACTCACTGGCCCTAGCTAACGATGCACGCATGAAGATGGAGCATAACAATATCTCTGCACAAACAATAAGCATGCATCGCAAATGATTTGGACGTACAGTTACAACAGAAAGCACACATTTTCTCCAAAGCTTTGGCAGCACTGAGCGAGTCATCTCTCAGGTGCAACCACAATTATCTTCCTCCCCTGGGAACTGAATATACTAGACCCCTTTGATTTTTCCCCTGTGGCTCTTATGGTGTCTCCTAGTGCTGCCTTCTTTGCTTGGCTCTCACAATGACTGCCAGAAACAAACAGCGGCGTGTAAACAAGTGACGTGGTTCTATTTGAATTAAGTGTCGTCATGTTTGGGGATGGTCAGGGATTCAGGTGTATTTAGTGTGTGTTCATTACCGTGCGATTGGCGATCACAATGTCTGTACACATGCTCTCCTGTCCTGCTGACACAGCGGCTCCTCAGCTTGTCCTTAGCCGTGCTCTCCGCTGCTCGTGCCGATCGTGTTGTGGTGCAGCTCATGCTCCGCTGACTCTGCCGTTGCACATCCCAGTTGTTTTTCAGCCAGACCATGTCCTCATGCTCCACCCCATCTTTGTTATTAAATGTTTCTGCTTGGCCCATGGTGGCAGGAGGGCGGGGGGCAGCTGCCACACAACATCATTGTCTTCGTAATGAAGTCAAACGTGAAGTCTCTCCCCAGCCAGACCCCTTTTGTTTTTATACACAATCATTACCCCTGTTCTAGTTTGTCTATGTAGTGAGACACAGCTCTCTAGGAGTGACCCACACTAGTGGTAGCTGTGCATTAGATGAATGCTGTTTTACAATAACATCCTTATTTACGCTAATTTGTGCAGTGACAGTTTGTCGTTGAGGCTTCTGTTGTGTTAATGCATGCGGAATACACAGTGAGTATGATTCATACTGTCTGAGGTTTAGCAGCTACTTACATAAGGGTTGTGTTTATCATATTAATATCGCCATTTCAGTTTATACCTTATCATGCAATCTCATTCTTACATATCTTTATAGCTGTATGTTAGATTTGATGCGTCAAACTAAAGGCTCGTAATCACTCCCTGATGGAAATGCCCTGAGCCTATTGTTAGGTTTGGGATATCCCCACTTCTTCAGTAGCAACAGCAAATGACAAGACTGTGATGCACCACTTTGCACAGGAAGAAGCAACAACAGATCTAACAACAGAACAGAGCAGCACTTTGGTCAGGAGGAATCTTAAAACAAGACTGAATATATTAGAAACTCTCTTTTCATGTCATGGATTTGATCCTATTCTAAGATACTTTTGAGTAAAAATCAAGACGGTTGCCACACACGGGGTAATACCACACATTTATACATTAAGATAAAACCACAAAATATAATATGATGTAGGCCTCAAAATTAACTTAACTGTAAATGACTGCTGACTGCCACACATTCAATGTGAGACTTAACAGTCCGTCGCCCTACCACAATACGCTATGATGGCCACAAATGAAGTATAGTAAAATGGTGTCCCCCTAGTGATTTGAACCGGAAAGCAGATTTCCATTTGAACTGGGCAGTTAATTTGTGCTCCATGTATTAGGATCTACAAAACCTGCTGGAAGGAGCTGCCTTCCTGTGTTCTGACGTGTGTCTCTCTTTGTCCTGCCAGTCAGAGCAGATGCTAAGACCCCTTCACATGCACCCATACGGCTTATGCTGTGCTATTGCAGCTCTACAGATTGAACAGAAAACAGTTTTTTCTGTCACCACATCGCACCATATAGTGCAGGGTTTTGGACAAGCTTTGAGACTATTTTAAGCCTCTGTTTGCAGTATAAATGATGTGTACATGCCTGAAGTCAACTGCTTCAACCTTTGCCCTTATATGGCTGTGATTTCTGCTATCGAGAGTGACTTCACATCCAAAGCAACAGAAACTCTTGTGCAGTTCATTGTTTCCTTTCTCTTTTTTTCTTTTTGAGTCCAGTATTGTTATGCAAAGCCCACCGTGTCACCTGAGAGGCCTGCTCTCACTGAGCACTCAGATTAGCAATGATCTGTTTCCCAATGAGCTCCTGAGGCAGTGAGCTCTGACTTACACTTACAAATGGCCATGTTTGCTCCATGTACACTAACGCAGGCGTAGAACAAATATTACATGGAAAGTTGTCACATTCCTGTGTCCTGTTGACGCTGAAAATGTTTGATGGGTGTATGCTGAAGCAGATGGAGATGTAGCACTGTCATATTCATACAGTATCTTGCTATAGTGTTTTACCAGCGAACCCATATGTCTATCTTAAACAACACATGGCTTCCCTAACCACCTTCTTCATTGCAGACCATATTCCAGAGGATTTAAGGGACCCCTTCTACACAGACCAGTACGAGCAGGAGCACATAAAGCCGCCTGTCATCCACCTGCTGCTCTCCTGCGAGCTCTACTGCCGTGTCTGCGCCCTCATCCTCAAGACGGAGCAGGCGGCGTCCCTTCAGTCCCACCTGTCCGTCATCCAGGCCCTGTCCAGAAAGGGCATTTATGTTGTGGAAAGTGACGATACTCCCGTCACAGATGAGGACCTGGCCTGTTTGCCCATCAAAATGGTGAGTGTTTGGACTTAATGTTTAGGTGCATGTGTTTGCTTTATACTCCTATTGTATTCAGCGTAAGCAATACATGATGTTGATGTAGCTTTGATCAACCTGTAGCACACATTTCCTTTCAGAGAAGAAAGAGATCAGGGCAGAGGCTCTAACAACTTTGCACATTACCTGTAACATCCACAGCTCTTCCTGCTTCTGATGTGTTATCTTTCCACAGAGAGACCAGTGGAAAAGGCTTCTGCTTCTATCCAGCAGTTCAATCCATCTCACATACAAGCCTTTCAGGCACTGGGAACTAATATCTACTGTGTACTTTAAAACCTTGTTTATAGATATGATATATATACTAGGGATGGGAACGATTAATCGTATATTAGAATATTCTAAATTATTCAGGTATTCGAATAATTATTCAGGTATTCGAATATGAGTTATTATTATTTTATTTTTTTTGGGATGGATGCCTAAGTTGATTACATATTATCAAATTGAATAATTCAATGTATACGACAGTGCCATAGCTAAATGTGTTAGGTGATGTCTAAAGGTGTGTTTTGCTCCGCTCACCGGTCCCTCACAGCGGACAGAGCTGCAGGTGCTGATCTCTCTCTCTCTCGCGTCCGGTTATACTTCACTCGCGTTTATGTCCAAATCCATCAGATCTAGCTAGTTCTAGCCAATGATATGGCTGCTGCCCTCCCTATACGCAGATCACGCGGACTCAAACCTCATCTTATGCCCAAATGCGGTGCAAATGCGCTCCGCATCCGTTGCGAGGTTCCGGCGCTAACAGTTCATGAGCGTGTCCCCCCGCCCCCTGTCAACACTCGCGACACATGTGTGGCCAGCCTAAACAACAATAAGCGCTGCTTGGCAACCGTATGTGGCGGCAAAGTACATAGACATTTTGACAGAAGAGATTTAGTTTTGCCGGTATTCAACATATTTTACCAGTCATAGTCCGGTAATTATTTACACTCTCTAAGAAGAGTCCTACAAAACAGACATGGCGTAAAAAATGAGTAATGTGTGGAAATATTTCGACCAGGTTAGTGAGTGCGGTGTAGAGGTCAAACTATGCCAAATTAAACTTATATATACATGCTATACCTTGCTATACCCGCAACCTCCGTTCCAGCTGAGAGGGTCTTCTCGACAGCTGGCCTGATTGTGAATCGCCTCCGCACATGAAAGCTGTAGGCCTATAGCTGTCAAACTGTGATCACCAGTTCAATACATTTGACACATTCGACTTGGTTTCTACACTTATTTGAACATGTATGTATTTATTTCCAAAAGTTCTTGAAAATGAAAATGTTGGGATTCTTTTTTTTTGGCGTGGGTTAGGGTCATTGGTGGGTAGCCTGCATCCTGTAAGTCATCAGCAGCACCACGTCGCAGGGTGAAGAATAAAGTACAGGACACCCCCCCTCCCTCCTCTGTAGTAATGAGATCCGATGTCTCACTATTTCACCAAGAGCACTTCACACAGGATAGATAAACACCAACCTGCTAACTCGCTCTCAGTCAGCTCCCTACCTTTTGTGTTACCATGGAAACCAGCTATGGTGTAGAGCAGGCTTCCTCTCTGCCGGCTGCGGCTCAGCAGGGATGTGCGTCTGCTTTTCCTGCTAGAGGCCTGACAAAATAATCCACGCAGGCCTGTGTGATCGCAGCCAGACACAAAGCCTGGTGAGGGGAAGGGAAAATCCTGAGCAGGACAGCGCTTATCTCTGATAGACCGCTGGAACCCCCCACCCACTTTGCTGAGTTGACAAGACGTTTCTATAGCAACGTGCTTTTTTTGACTTTGTGTGAATGAAGCGGCCTCTGCACCTTCAGAAAGTCCCTCTGCACCATGTCTGATTATGGTTTGGGGGAAACAGCTGGGCCTTGTAAAACCTTGAGAAGCTAGCCATGCTCTTTAGTGTGTGTGTGTGTGTGTGTGTGTGTGTGTGTGTGTGTGTGTGTGTGTGTGTGTGTGTGTGTGTGTGTGTGTGTGTGTGTGTGTGTGTGTGTGTGTGTGTGTGTGTGTGTGTGTGTGTGTGTGTGTGTGTGTGTGTGTGTGTGTGTGTGTGTGTGTGTGTGTGTGTGTGTGTGTGTGTGTGTGTGTGTGTGTGTGTGTGTGTGTGTGTGTGTGTGTGTGTGTGTGTGTGTGTGTGTGTCAGACAGCTCAGGGCGGCAGCAGCCCTCACCATGGGGAGAACAAAGATGTAACAGCAGTTATGCTGTTATATTTGCCCTTTTGTTTATTTATTGAGCACTGCTTAACGACACCTGATTGGTAAATGAAGTCATTTGACACTATAATTTTGCACAGACCTGAATCATCCTTTAAATAATTTTTTGAGTGAATCCTCTTAGGTCTTCATCCTTTGTTTATTCACTTCCCCCCCCGACCTGTATCTAAAGGCCCAGATACACCGGCCAGTCACCTGAGAAGTCGCCGACACCGACTGTTGCGTCGCCGGACTCTCCTGCGTATTTGCCGACTTCGCGCACTGGAACACACCGCAAATCCGAGCCGAGCATGTATGAACTGCGTATGCGTGAGTGGCAATAACTCTCCTTACCAGCAGGCGGCGGTAGTGTGTATTCATCATTCAAAAGAGGCAACAACCGGAAGACAGAGAAGAAGAACAGACTCCGTGATATAAACAAACAACAAATAGCGTTTTTCTTTCCGTTTTCACTCTCGTCCATTGAAAACATGAACGAACAGGAGCTCTATAAACCGATGAGGTGAAATAGCCGTCCGTGTGTGTTCCATCTTCCATTTTAAATCATTTGTTTACCTCCCTCACTTCCGTTAACGCTTCTCATGCACTGATTCGCTAGCTGAACAGCCAATCAGTGTTATCCCTTTGTCCGACTTCCGGTGGTGTTCCCGACGCCGATTCAACATGTTGAATCGGCAAGAAAAGGCGTCAGGTCGGCAGAAAAGACCCGACGGTGCGGCGCACACCACTCCGAATAGGGCGTGCCCACGCTCATGTTCGGCCCGACTCCCATTTACTGCCGATTTCGGGCCGGTGTATCTGGGCCTTTACCGTTTAGGTTTGTCTGGAGGTAGATTCTAACTGTTACTGTCAGTGTTGTCCATTTAGGTCGTGCTGTGGTGAAAGCTCAGATATCTCATTTGTTATGTTAACGAGCCAGATCTCTCTGAACTTTAATCACCAATTAGGTGATGCACACGGCACTGACTGAGACAATGGCATGCATGCATTTGTTGTAATGGATTCAGGTGCTGCATAATTGTGATGGTTAACCTTGACAGGACTTTCTTTTCATACAATGATATTCAGAAGAATAGGTTTTTGTTTTGCCAGCTGGGAACAACGATTTATTAGTATTTGGTCCGTGTTAAATCCCACCCTGACTATCAACAAGTAACAACAATATTACTGGAAGGCACCAGGTGTTAGGCCATTGTCAGCAGGGATCCCCCTGCTGGGCCTCATGATTTGATACAGGCTGGAGCCATACGAGAACGGTAACGCAAACGAACCAAAATCGTTGTCAAAAAAGTATTCCGTCCGCACGCAATAGGCACCAGAAACGTGTCCTTCCACACGAGACAGCTCGACCCGCTGGAGACGCTGTAGTACATATGCCAGGCCTGTAAGTGACGCTTTACTTCCGCCACAAAATACACCAAAAGCATCGAAGAAGACTTCCGAGCATGGTTTCCATGGTTGCCCTTTTGTTTATTCTCCGCGGTGGATTTAGCAGCAGAGGTGGGGAGAGGCAGGGCTCTTTTTCTCCGTCAGCAGCAGCTGATCTCTCTCTCTCTCTCTCTCTTTCTCTCCTGTCCGATTAGACTTCACTCGCATTTATGTCCCTATCGATCAGATCTAGCTAGTTCTAGCTAATGATATGAATGCCAGAGTGTCAAAGGACACCTAAACAATATGCAACATTTTAACCGGAGAATTTTAGATTTCGGCTAACGGAAACTGCCGCGCGGGGGGTGGGTCTGCTGGAGGCACCTGCTGGGTGCACTGTCCTGCAAGATACCGGGACCTGGCTCGAAACACTCGGAAAACTGTAGTTGTTTGGCAAAACACATCAGCGTGACACGGGGGTGAGCAGGAGAGGTGGGGAGAGGCTATTGCGTCATCGTTATCAGAAAATGATCATATAGGGCATAGACACGGAGCCGTTCAGTCCCCCAGAGCGTTTCGTCCGCAGATCTACCCACCTTGGGATCCGTTATCTGCGTTTCCCTGTCGGCCTCGTGTGGCCGAACCGTCTATCTGATAGAGAACTGTAGCGGATACGACCGTTCTCGTGTTGCTCCAGCCAAAGACAGGTTTAAAGGCAGACACCCATTGTACTGAATGAGAGGCATCACCTTTGATTAAACCATGTCATGTTATTTAAAGCTACACAGTTTTGTAGGAACCTTGGGATTGCCCCACTAGAAAACACCATTTATCTCATCCATGACATGTATCTACTAGCGTCTGTTATATCTCAGAATTGGTCCCTTTTATTACAGAAAATAACCTTTTAAAATATTGGTTAATTACTGGCCATAGTTATGACTCGGAGATGCTTAAATATACACATAGACCTCTGACGTCTGAAGGATGTTTTTAATTAATACCCAGGAGGGAAGCCCACCAATTGAACACACACACAAATCAAAGTCCATTTCCAGGTATTGCCGAGTACTACTGTATAAGGGACAAATGAAGCCTTTCCTCAATTTTTATCAGAAGGAAAATTCACTTAGCATTATTAGCATTCATCGGCACTATATTAGAGGTAGCCCCTACCTTGCTAATCAGCTTAATAGTGTTTTATGTTTGTGTACATTTGCATTGTATTGCAATTTGGACTTCCTTGCCTCCAGCTTATATAATTGCATCGTAAAGCAGGGAAAATCCAATGAATTGGAATTGTCCTCTGTTTCTCCCTCATGCAGAGTGCTCACATGCCCATGATTGATGCCCTGATGATGGCGTACACAGTGGAGATGATCAGCATCGAGAAAGTGGTGGCTTCTGTCAAACGCTTCTCTACCTTCAGTGCCTCCAAGGAGCTACCCTTTGACCTGGAGGACGCCATGGTCTTCTGGATCAACAAGGTGGGTACACACAGCACAGACAAGAATACAACAATTAAAGGGGACCTATCATGCAAAATGCACTTTTTGATTTCTTTTATACATAAATATGTGTCCCCGGTGTGTCGGAGAACTCAAGCAGCGTCAGAAAATAAAACCCTCTCTCTTTCCTCCGTACCCAAATCTCTAAAAACGGGGGTACAACGGAGCTGATCCAGATTTGCGTCTGATATGACGTAATAACGGATATGTGGACCCACGGCACTATCAGAAAGTTGCTATCAGAAACAATGCCCGACTGTTTTGGACGTAGTATGGTCGGTATTTACATTAGCATCGCTAACACTCAGAGCTAACCTGTACTGGAGAGCATGTGTGTGAAGAAGCAGGAAATAAATAGCAACTCACCTTGTGGTATAACCGTCAAGAGAGAAAGCCTTTGAGCTCCATACTGTTTCAGAAATAATCCTTGATAATCCATGATATGGCGTTCATCACGGCAGTATTTAGTTTTAGACAGTAGCAGCCGGGTTCCCGCATGAGCTCAGCCCCTCCTTTTTTATATTAATTTTTTTTTTTTTTAAAGCTTTATACCCCCAATCCGCACTTTTGAAACAGGAAGTAAAATAGAGGGATATGAGGCATGGCTAGAATGGGTTATCTGCATAGAAATAGCATGATAGGTGCACTTTAAAAAAACACAGCTGCACATGGATAAAAGAGTTTTCAAAACGTGTTGCATTGAGTCAAGTATTTGTTTTTCCTAAATGTCTATCTGACTATGACCCTAGGCTGCTTTTAATGTGGTTTGAATAATCAGTTTCACGCTGACATTATAGTGGCCAACTCGTTTTCTTAAGGCCTGAAAGGCTTTGGTGCTCAGAGATGAGCCAACAGATAGGAGTGTGACTCTGGTGCACACACAAGAGGCCCAGGCTCATGTTGCACTCATCTTTCAACGGGTTGAAACGCCTGAAGCAGCGTAGCCGTGACTCAGTGTGTCTATTACATATCATGATGTCCCACACCAGCAATGTCTGAAGGAGGAAATTGTCTGTTTGAGATTTGAAACAAATATAAAAAATTAGGGGTATACCAATGATTTATCTATTTATTGTTGAGACATACATGTCAGAAAACACAGATAAGTGCCCATCGACACGTATTTAAAGATGGAGTTTTTACAAGCTAGCCTCCAGACTATTTTGAAAATGTACACGTTTTTGTTGTTTGTTGTGTCTGTTTTGGACCAAAGAGAAAAACATACTGTCACGGTTGGGGTGTGATCAGATAACTCATGCATGTACAAAGAAACATTTTCCAGATTTCTACAGGAGAAAGTAGGCCGCCTATTACCAATTACCTAATGTGGTTTCTTGATCGTCTTTAATTTTACTGCAGGTGAACATGAAGATGAGGGAGATTGCAGAACGGGAGATACAAGTCAAGCACCACCCTCTGGAGTCCCCCAGCCACAAAAGGTAAAGCCACATAGAGAATCGTCCAAATAGCTTCTTTTAAGCTGAAAGATTCAAGAACCTCAAATACAAGAGCCAAATTGGCCAAAAGGTGTCTCCAGCAGTGCCATACATTTGGCTTACTGGGGACTTTAAGAAGTTTTCACTAGTCTGTATCAGGTGTCTTTGCAACCCAACAGCAAGATCCTATGTTTAAAAGGAATGTTTCTCCCTAATGGCATTTGGAGTTGTTCTGACCCTGCTCTCTTTTTCTCTGTTCAAACCGAAGCAGATCTGTTCTTTTGTCTGTGACCTTTGACCTGTTAATATCTCTGCTCCTCTTCCTCATCTGTCCCCTCTTCCCCCTCTCTTGTCCCTGCAAACTGGATAGTCTCCCTCCAAATGGTATTGGAAGCTAGTCCCTGTAGTCTGATGCCAGCTCCCCACCATAACCCCATTTCTCCCCCTCTCCCCCTTGCACGCATAGTTCTGTGTTGTTGTGCGTACACGCTCCACCAAGGCTCATTCAAGCTCATTCTGTGCTGCTTGTAGCCAGTGTGTCAGCAAGAAAGGAAATCTGACCTTTTTTTCCCCCTTGTTTTTTTCCTGCTTGTGGCAAACATGTCACAGAGGTGTAAGGTCAGTCCCAGCTTTTATGAAGTGTTCAAAAGATTTGAGCAATGTGTACTATCTCATTTCAGGCATAAGAAGGCCATGTGGATTGGCTGTGCTTGCCCAGTGAGAATAAGAGGAAATCCATGCCTAATGCTAACACCACTGCTTCGCTTTGCAGTCCCACATCCTCTCACTGATCTGCTTTGTCACCCCCCCCCCCCCCCTGCACTCTTTCTCTTCTGCTCTCACACTCTGTTCCCTCTGCACACGCTTTCCTCTGACAGTATATCTGCTCTCTTCTGTGTATGTCAGCTTGATGTCATGCACAAGCTGGCCCATTGCATGCTGGACTCAGAGCAGCTCTCCGAAGCGGTACAGTGCTCCCTCTTAGTCAGGAGAAGTCTCTTTTTTTTCTGTAGAGCTTATTTTGTTCTAGAGTTCTTAAGCGTGGTTGGTAGTTTCAGCTCTAGCTCTGTATTGTTTTGTATAACTTGTAGGAAGGCATCCCGATGCGATGTAAATGTATCAGAGTAAATGCTGGACAAGTTATTAAGATGAAAATAATTATAGCTATTTCGATGGGTTTTTGTATTGTAGATGTTTTTAAATTGTGCAATGTCATCAAATAGTCTCCTTGGGTTGAATCAGTTTGTGTTGAACATTGTTTTTACGAAATATCTTTGGTGGAGTTCATAGGCTGACACACTGTTAGATAACCCTATCTCTGCAATAATCTAATATTGCGTCTATATACGGTACCTTTTTTATATTGCAAGATGATCTATTTAAGTCTTTTCCACTTCTTCGTGCTTTGGTACCAGTAACTTGCACATTTATTTAAAACAGCACAGACATCAAAGCTAATTCAATCTTTCTGAACAACTTTGATTCATTTTCTTTATGAATGTTTCACAAGTTCACAGTATAACGTGAATAATATTTATAAGTCATACAGAATAATTTGCAAACAGTAGTACCAGTCAGTACAGCTGATTTGGCATCCTGTGTGCTCTATATTGATGTTGCTCTAAATCTAATGTAGGTCTCTATTTGAGCTCCATGTTGAGTTTCTATAATGGGTTCACAGGCTTATCATTGGAGTATTCAGTTGATTTGTACTTCTTTAATTTTCATCAATGAATTGTGAAACCTGAAATGAATACTGAAAATGCCCATACTTAGAAGCTGTGTAGAGTATGCATCCACGGTGAATGAGTAACTGTACGTTTTACACCCTGATTTTCCATTAGTGGGACAGTGGTTGTCTCCCAGTCTGGGTCATATTGCCTGGTTGAACTGGGCACTGCTGCTAGCCTACTTCCCTCTAAGGCCTGAGGAAGGCTGACCATCACCTCTGTGTTGTTCATATCACCGCTCAAACACTTTCATCTCCCACCAATAACCAGGTCTCGAGGGTTCTCCCTAAACTGGCTGTTTATGGTCCAAAATGTTGTCATCATTATCTTAAAATGACACTAAACCTGCTGATGATCAGTTGTTGATCAGACAACCACAAATATTTAGTTTGGAATCTCCGGGGGAGAACCTTGATCATTAAATAGTCTTAAGCATTCACTGAAGCTGAAACATCCGAGGCCAATATATGCCCTGACTAGTTCAGACGTGAATCTCCCAACAAAAAGAGATTTGTACTTGTGACACTAGTCATTGCATTTAGGATGTTTTATGTTGTGTTGGTGGAACCATGGAGTTCTGTTATTTAAAGATTTTATATAGGAAGTGGACTGCCGTTGTAAAATCTCGACATCTTGGGTTTTTTAAGCCACAAACTTCCATATTTGGAAATGAGGGTAAATCTGGGGAGGAATTGCTAAAGCTCTGTCCTGATTGGCAAGTCGCTGTGACAGCAGCGGGTCAATAAACATTTAACCATGCTTTAAAGCACTGGCAGCTTTATCATTTCTTTCATACTAAATGCAACATTAGTTAACTTTACAGAATTAACATATTTCTGTATTGAAAAAGACTTGACACTAGCAAGGGAGATCATAAACCCTTAATGTTTACCGAGGTAATGAATTCAGGTTTAAGGCTGTTACATATTTGGCTTCAGACCAAAAAGGCTACGTCCACTTGTTGTATGAAGTCTGTTGTTATTGCTGTTTTTTTTCTTCTCATAAAACCTCTTCCCCCTCGCCGGCTGGTTAGGTACGGTACCGCCGGGAGCACGCTTCAGGCCGACAGCTGCCCTTCTTCCCTCTGCTGGAGGACCTGATGAGGGATGTTTGTGACGGAGCTGCAATGCTCACTGTGGTCAACTACTACTGCCCGGACCTCATGAAGCTGGAGGGTAGGCTGTGCTCGCACGCGTGCACTTTGACACACTCACATGTCCACATTCAATAGCTCTAACTCACTCATTATCAGTTTGCCCTCAAATACTTTTCCAGTGAAGAGCATCGAGCTGTCTTTGCTCACACATTGAATTTAATATCCATGTGTTAGTCTATTTTTGGCCCTTGCACATGGCTTACTGTCCCAGTACAGTCAGTGTGACATTTATAGACCTCAGCTCATGGAGTTGTGTCCCAATCTGACTCTCCCCCCCTGCTGTCTGATCAGATATTTGCCTGAAGGAAGTCCCCTCCATCGCTGACAGCCTGTACAACATCAGGCTACTCAAAGAGTTTGCCAACGAGTATCTGAATAAAAGTTTCTATCTGACGTTGGAGGATATGCTCTACTCGCCACTTGTGCTCAAGGTACAACAAGTGACTGTGTATTCATTCAATACAAATGTGCATTTATTATATCGGGCAGCAACACAATCTGTATTTTGTTTTTCTCATGCTTAACAGATTTTTATTTTTGAAAGAAATTGTATGTTATTCTACACTTTATAATTTAATGTCTTATTCTCTTTATGTAGCACAATGTGATGGTGTTCATTGCTGAGCTCTTCTGGTGGTTTGAGACCGTCAAGCCCGAGTTTGTCCAGCCCAGAGATCTCCAAGAGTTCAAAGATGGTAAGCGTCCCAGTGTCATTACTGCACTCCGGATACAAACTAAACTTAGCTACTCATCATTCAATTCAAGCAGCAGTACACATAGCTTCAAACTCGTCACCTTCTGGCACAATTAGCCTTTTTGGCATGGTATACATGTGCTACACGTAGATGGGATGTCACGTTTTTGCCATAGTCTGCAGTATGGTATGAGAAAATCCATGTATAGATGAATAGTTTTGACATAATCATGGTTCAGCTGATTCTAAGTATAAGGATGTGTATCTATAACTTCTTTATTTTGGGGTATTTTAATAAATTAGCAAGATTTCTGAGCAAAATGTCTTATCCCATTTAATGCCAACCACTTTTTGAATTTATTTAATTATTTTTGGATCACAACTAGTAATAAATCCCCTTCAAAATCTCCGATGGAGCTTTTCCAATGTCAGCCAGCATCAGCCACTAAAGGTTTTAGCAGAATCAACACCCTTCTCTTTCTTCTTTCCTCAGCTCGAGCTATAGCTCAGCCCAAGTGTGCCCGCCCATCAGTGCCTATCTCCAACGCCACCAAACGCAGCTTTCTGGCTAGCCCTGGTGTGGCCGATAACCAGAGCAGCCCTGAAGTCTGTAACAGGTACTTCCTGCACCCCGAAGACTCTGACCCCCTGTAAGTCTTCTCTTGCTTTCATTCTCGTTCCACCTCATCATGATCCTATCTCCTAACCAGTTACAGTGCAAGGACAGGTAGATACGCAGCAGCGTCTGCTCTTCATTCCTCAAACCTTCTTCTCACCTCACTAATTCAATCATTATTTGCACAAAGTTCAGATCATTATTGCATTGTGACTTTGTCTGTGTGTGCATTGTTAGAGCTTAAATGGTACTGAATACACACGTAGGACTTTTTCCTCTTGTCTGATGTCTGGTAAAGTATTTGGCTTTGGTCTGTTTTTGTGGAAATAATGTCATGCTGTAAACGTTTCAATTATCTGCTCTCCTAATAGTGTTTGAAGGAAATAAGTGATTTTGTTGATCTGCTAGAAAACTTGTTTTCTTTTTTGGCTTTTAGTAAAGGGGGTCCAACCTTCAGTCCTTCCCACCCACTCCTGCCCCTCCGACAGAGGCAACAGAAGCAAGGAGAAGATGTGGCGTGTAAGGACAACATTCTTTAACCCACCAAAAGATACAGCCTTGCTACTCATCATATGATGGTGACCAGCAGCTGTTCTATGCTTATGAACCTGTTCTGTGTCTGATTAGGTGTCAGAAGCCGCTCCAACTCCCTGACTCAGATGGAAGCACAACCCCGAGCCTCTGTGGTTGCATGGCCCGACAAGAGGCAGAGGTAAATACCATAGTAAAAAAAAAAAAAAAAACATGATGGGATTTGATCCGAAACAAAGGAAGAGGACGTTGTTTTACCAAAATGGCAGTCTTATACTGCTGTGGGGGTGAGAAAATGACACATTTTCAAAGCTGCTGAAAACTTTTTAAAATTTAAATTGCAATTAATACAAATATATGTCTGAAAATGTAAGTTAAAATAACATGTGGAGGATGTATACACATTCCAAATTGTAATCCTTATTATTGATTAATCTGCTGAATTTCTTCCAATAATCCTTTGTCTATACAAATGTAAGAACCTATTTAAAAAAATGTCCATCCCAATTTCCAAGGTGGTGTCTCCAAATTGTATCAACCCAAAACCAACAAATATTTAGTTTGATATGATATAAAAACATGAAATCTCAGTCTCTGAAATGCTGAAAACAGCATTTTCTGTCATTTTGCATGAACACTTACTCTTATGATTTATCAATGATCTAAATGGTTGAAGATTATCTTGCTAATCGTTGCTACTCTGTTGTAATCTGTCTATAAAGTGAGCTTTCTCCTATACTCTCCTCCCGCAGACCCATGTCCACGCTGGGCCCCTACATGTTCCACTCGGCCACAGACAGTGACGCAGACGTTGTCTCTGGAGACAGTGTGAGTCTGGCTCGCTCCATCAGCAAGGACAGCCTGGCGTCCAACGTCATCAACGTCACACCCAAACACCAGACTCTACAGACTGCCATGCGCAGAGTGAACGGCCACAGCCTTCTGGGTAATGTCAACATTGAGGATGAGGAGGACACTCTGGTGGCAGCTGCCAGGACTGAAGCTCCCGTCATTCCCAAACGGGTCGAAGGGACGCAAGCAGCTGCCAATGCGGGACCCAAACCTTCGGCTGAGTCCAAACCCCCAACAGATAGCTTTTACCTAGAACCACTGATGCCTTCTGTGATCAAGCCAGCGAAAGAGAAGTCTGTATGCTTAAACAAGGAGGAAGAGAGTGGCGAGGGGCCGCATTCTTCAGGTAGGGGCTCTCTGCGCCGAGGAGATGGATCTACGTCGGCCGTTCGGAGGAAAGCTCCCTCCGACCTTAACCAAACCTTCACCCCTCCAGGTCCGGAGACAGACCTGTCCGAGGAGCCTCAACAGGCTCCGGCAGATTCCCACCCTGTTGTTACCAGCAGCATGGACCCCTCGCCCAGAGAGCCAGCGGGGGGCTTCTACCTTCACTCAGATTCTGAAGAACCAAAACCTAGCCAGGTCTTGGACGCGGAGCTGGAAGACCTGGACGAGGAGGAAGAGGATCTGGATGAAGCTGTTACCACTAAAGACCCCAACAGGCCAAGCAAAGCCTTTGACGAAGACGAGGAAGAAGAGTCGGCTAAACTCCAAGAGGACATGAATGTGAAGGAGCACGAGGACAAAGACATGAATGGGGGCAGCGGGCGCTCCAGCCCCTGCCTCAGCGCTCACTCCCAGGCCAGCAGCATGGCCAGCGGCAGCGTGCGCATGACCTCCTTCGCCGAGCGCAAAGCACAGCAGCAGCGCTTCGGCAGCAACCACGACCTTCGATCCAGTGCCTCCAGCTCCCAGAGGACCACTCCCGATGGGTCAGAGTGCAGTGGGCCCGTGCCGTCCTCCTGGAGGCTTAAAAGGGACCAAAGCCCCTCCTCACCACTGGGAGGATGCGGCCGTATAGGCGATGGTAGCGGCTCTAATGTGCTCTCTTCTGAAATCATCCAGCTCCGTATGCAGCTGGAGGAGAAACGGCGTGCCATCGAGCACCAGAAGAAGAAGATGGAAGTGCTGTCGGCGAGGCAGAGGCAGAAGCTGGGGAAGGCAGCCTTCCTGCACATCGTAAAGAAAGGCGGAGGCAAGAGTGACACGTTACCCAACCCGCTGAAAGCCGACATCTCTAAAGACGAGCTGGGTCGGGAGAAGGCAGTATCAAGTAAAGATGATATGTGTGTTGGTTCCCTGACGGGGGGCAAAGAGGTGGCGGGACCACCCCCATCAGCAGCTTTGGAAGCAGACAAGGTAGCGACCAGCGACAGCTTCTATCTGGAGGAAGAGTTGGACCTGAATGAGTGCAGCCGCTCCATCGAGCTGCTGAACGACGCCATCGGCAGCATCCAGCAGCAGATGATGCAGCTGTCTCTGCAGCAGGACAAGTTGATGAAACAGAACGCACACCCCTCGCCTGGCCCTGCTCCAACTCCTCCTGTCACCACAGACAAAAACAGTGACTCTAAGGGGAAGGCAGGCTTCCAGTTCGTGGAGCACCTCTCCACCTCCAGCACCACACCCACCAGGAAGCCCCCCAAGCTGACCTCAGCCCGGGGCTCCAGGTCCAAACCATCAGAGCTGAAGATCGCTAAGGAGCAGAGCCGGCAGCCCTCCAGGACCCTCACCCCCACCCAAAGTGGGTCAGAGACATTACCACACGTACGGCAGTTAGCTGGGGGCCGGTCCCCCAGGGCCGAGCAGCCCCACAGCCCCAGAACCCCCACAGCAGCAGAGACTATCGACAGGCCGGGCTCCGGCCACATCCGGAGCGTTAACTTCCGCCTCCACGACGAGGCCAACATCCGCCTGCCGACCCGGGTGGACTTTAAGGCGGTGGCTGCCCCAGAAGTGTCCTTTGAAGAGTTGCTTTCCAGCACCCTGAGGGGGCCCGACCACTCTTCAGACGGGTCAGGCAAGGAGAATATACCATCAGACGAGGGGCAGCGCAACAGATCCCACCTGATCGAGGTGGACCTGTCGGAGCTGAAAGACCCCGAGGAGCAGGACGCTGCTGTGGTCTCCATGACGGAGGTGGATGGAGAGCAGAAGTCCGGCATGGGCTTCTTCTTCAAGGTAATTAATGCCTTTGCATGAATATGGACATTTATTTAAATATATGATTTTTAATTGTCTTCCTCCACTGGGCTACTTGTTGAATCATGCTGTATATTACAGCACTCTTGATCATTAGTTTTCTGATGGGCCACCTCGTCATCCTTCAGTAACTCAAAATGCCATGTTTGTATTGTGTAGGATGAGGAGAAGGCGGAGGATGAGCTTGCCAAGAGGAGAGCAGCGTTTCTGCTGAAGCAGCAGAAGAAAGCCAAGGAGGCTCAACTCCGTAAACAACAACTCGAATCAGAATCAGAGATCAAACGAGATGAAGCCAGGTAACTCACTTCACCAGCTTTAGCATCACATCCAGATGTCTCTCCTTAAAGAAGAAGCTATAATTAACCTTCTTTGTTTTACAACCAGACAAAAGGCGGAGGAGGACCGTCTGCGTAAAGAAGACGAGAAGACGAGGCGGGAGCTGATAAAGCAGGATTATCTGCGGAGGAAGCAGCAGGAGGTTTTGGAGGAACAAGGCCTGGTGAAGCCCAAAATCCCCAAAACCCCCAAACCCAAGCAGAAACACCAACACCGACCCAAGTCTGTGTTCAGAGAGGAATCCCTCCAAGACAATCTCTCCAAGTGCCCTTCCACACGTAAGAATGTTATATAATAGGTCTGACATTTAGCTGTTACATTCTTCTTTACATGTCTCAGCACGGTGCTGTTCATTAGTTTGTTCCAGCTGAGCTGTCCCTGCCAGTCATTTCCAGTTTGACTGCACCACATTACCACATGTCCGTCGGTTATTAATACCACGTTGATGCTGACATGACTGAGGTTCATCTCTGAAAACAATGTCTTTAGCACTTCCTCAAATGAAATACTGGGATTAAAATATCAAATATTGAGTCATACTGAGTACAGTTCAGGATGTTTTTCATGATTATCATTTCAAATGAAGTTGGCCAGTTTGTGTGAAATAAAGATGACCAATGCTAACATCATCAAAATGTCATTAAACAAAGCTATTAAGTTTTGAAGAAAAGTGTTTGTTTTATGCTTCTTAAATCCAATGTTTTCAGTCAAACAGCTATTAAGTTCCTGTTCACTTGCTCCTGAAGTTATATTTTGATGTTTGAAAGTAATCCTCTCTGTTTCTATAGCCGACAACCTGAGCAGCGCCCAGTCCGGCTCCAGCCTGTCCCTGGCCTCCGCCGCCACCAACGAGGCCGACAGCGTCAACTCTGGAGGGGCGGGCTCTCAGCGGTACGGCTCTCACACATTTTGCTTGCATGTGCTTAAGAATACTCTGTCTTGTTTGTCCATGAATAAGATTTGATGTTTACAAATACAAATGTCGTACTCTTTGTTCCACCTCCTGTCTTCCAGCTGTGACTCTGTGGAGTCGTTTCCAGGCAGCCGTAACAACAGCCGAACTGCAGAGAGAGACTGGGACAACGGCTCCACCGCGTCCTCCATCACTTCTATGGCTGAATATACTGGTGAGTGCACACATATCAGTAACCTAAGAAACATTACTAATCCATTTCATTGATGGTTAAAACACAAATAGATTGTATTTACTTGTGAAGTCACTGTTGCATGACACAGACCTGTACGCTTCAGATGTGTTGTACTAATCTGACTGACAGATTATTTAATCTCTTGTTATGTATTGCACAGAAGATGTGTGGTCTAACTGGCTGTTCTCCTCTAGGTCCCAAACTGTTCAAGGAGCCCAGTGCCAAGTCCAATAAGCCAATCATCCACAATGCAATCTCCCACTGCTGTCTGGCTGGCAAAGTCAACGAGCCTCAGAAGAACCAGATCCTCGAGGTCAGTTCTCACCACACATCCACCTGCTTAATCGTTTGCTTCTGCTATGTTCAAAGAAATTACGTCTGACTATACTCAGCTTCTTCTAATATGTAATTCTGCAACAATTTTTTGCAACATTGCGGAATACTTTTTCTGATTCATGTTTGCGGTACAGAGTTGGGAATCAGGCTTAAAAATGAAAAAAAAAATGTAATAAAAGTTAATTAAAATAAATAAATAATCGTTTTACTTCGATTATGTTGTTTTCATAATCGTTGCAAGCCAAAATCGTATTTGCGATTTAAAATACGATTAATTGAGCAGCCCTACAATATAGGTTTATTTCCTCAAAAACAACAAAACCTGCAACATGAGGCTGTAGTAAATCACTGTAGGTTAGTATGGGTTACGTTTTGAGGTTAAATAACTCCACCACAAAATAATCAAGACTCGTAACACCAAACTATGTCACTCTTATTATGAATATATCTGCTTTTGTAACAATTCAATTATTTGTCTTTAATTATACCATGTCCCTCCAACTTTTTCAGATCAGATTTTTAGAAAAAAGAGGCTGAAAAGAGAATATCTTACACACTTTAGATCAAGTTTGTCATCCTTTTTGGGTTTCACAGCAGTCTCAACCTCACATAACCTACTAATATAATATAACTGAGGTTACCTACTGTAACCCCAGCTTCTATGAGTAAATGGCTTCGCCCTCTAAGGCTATCTCTATTGGGTAATCCCCCTGCGCACACGCGCAGCACTGAAACACTTGTAGTCCACGCCGCAAGGTGGGCCCCGCCCTCGGGCCTCCTTCCGGTATAAATAGGAAGGAGGCCCGGTAATCTGCTCCCATACAAAATAACTTTTCTTCAGCTATTCGTAGAGCCAGTGGGGCCCAGCACTTAGAGGGCTACGCCAATACTCATAGAAGCTGGGGTTACAGTAGGTAACTTCAGTTCTATTTCGTATATGGCTTCTCCCTCTAAGGCTATCGCTATTGGGTTAAGGGCGAAGCATGATGTAGTCTGCGCCCCACTGGGTCCGCCCGGCACTAGAAGCACAGACGAGCTCAATAACACCACATGCCTGTTGTGCCATGCGTAATGGCGCATCACCGTCCCTGGAATATAGCATAACATGAATATTTTCCATGAGGGGACGAAGGCTGGGAACAATACATACCTGCCGCTGTGAGAAAGTGGAGACGAAGGTCCCACCTTGCCCAGCGATCATAGAAGGGGAACAGCAGCTCTCTGCGTGTCAGACAGGAGAGCGCCCAGCTTGATCCCTGACGTCACTCACTCTGACCAGGCACTCCGTACCAAAAATGTGTCAGAGGAAAAAAAGGAAACATCCCTCCTATAAGAGGGAAAAAGGGCAGCTCTCCGCGTGCCGAGAGGCAGGAGAGAGGCGCACAGCTGGATCCCTGACGTCACTCACTCTGACAAAACACTCCGTACAGGGTGTGTCAGAGAGGAATGGGAGACCTCCCTTAAATACAATTGAATAAATGAACAGGGGAAGACCAAGATGCAGCAGTGCAAATGTCTCCACTGACATTCCTACGTGCAAAGCCGTGGAGGAGGACATTCCACTGGTGGAGTGCGCATTGATGTTCTCCGGGGGATCCACCCCATGAGGAGACATATGCCTGTGACACAGCTTCACACAGCCAGTGTGACAGCCGTTGTGCAGACAGAGGCTGCCCGACCGAGGGCTCTCTATAATGCACAAACAGGCGCTGAGAATGGCGCAAGGCAGCCGTGCGCGCCACTAGCAGGACAGCACGCGCACAGGACAGAGGAGATGAGACGCGGCTTCTTCCTCCGACCTGTGAGGAGGGGGAAAGAAGCCATCCAAGGTGATCACTCATGACTCTAAAGAGCTTGTGATGACCTTTGGCATAAAAGCCGGGTTAGGGCGTAAAACAGCTGAACTGCCATCTCCTTGGATCCGGAGGCATGACGTAGCCACAGAGAGAGCAGACAAATCACTCACCCTTTTCGCTGATAGAGCCAAAGTAATACTACTTTGGCTGACAACAGTTTGAGGGGAACCTGCTCTAAAGGTTCAAATGGGGCTTTGCTTAGTGCGCGTAACACCAAAGCCAAATCCCACTGAGGCGCCAGTGCGCGTGACACAGGCCTGAGTCTCCGTACTCCTCGCATAACACGGCTGCTGCGCTCTGCGAGCCCCTCTGTTCAATTCGCCGGGAATACCTTGCTCTGATGGAGAGCAACGTGTGTGCGCGCCCAGAACAGCAGCCGCCTGGCTGCGTTCAGAAGCTGCACAGATCGTACTCCTCCCTGGCGATTGAGGTTGCTTCCATAGACGTGGCCTGTTGTCTGCGTGAATAAACACATTGATTGTACAGCAACGGGGCGACTCCCCCGTTCCCTTCCCGAGATTTAGAAAAATAGCGGAGTAAAAACCGCGCAACACACTGTTCCTGGGATGACAGGAGTGTTTCTTGTATCCCATGGAACTGCTGGGGGGGGGGAGAGGCTTCTCTGTGATGTGCCGTAATGGTCGTCATGGAGACGAGCCACGCCATCACCACCGCTGCCCGTGAGGCAAAAGGGCTGCGAGGGAGTTTCCACACGCTGCATTTCACTCCGTCTCTCATCATGAGGCGCGTACACGCCCAGGGGATGAGAGGTGTGTGCGTACTGTCCACACGAGGCGTTATAACGGTGCTCGTGGGTTATTATGACCGTGGGTAGGAGGCATATCTGGGACTGGAATACCGCGAGCTGCAGTTTATAAACCAATAGGTTAAAAACAGCAGGCTTCTGCAGCGAATGAACCACCTCTGGAGTCCCCCTGTTGGAAGAGACCCAGGGGTATCATCACGTGACCAGCTGACGCCAACGCAGAGCAGCTGCGTCACGGAGCTGTCACTTCCTCCACTCGCTGCCGCGAGAGCCGCACTCTCATGCTGGCTGAGTTTAATTCCACTCCCAGCTAAAAGATTGTCTGAGAAGGAAGAGGACAGCTCTTCTTCCAATTTATTATGAAACCCAGGCTTTGACAGATGCGATACGAGATGTACCGTCTGTAAAGCGACTTCCTCCCTGGAGCGAGCCAGCAAATAGCAGGTCTTCCAGAGGAAACCACACTCTCATCCCTCCTCTGTGTAGTGGCTCCAGCCTTCTCTACACAAAAATGCGAGGAGCCAGGAAATTTCCGAACGGCAGACGATTGTCTGGTCTGATATTCCCTGAAATGAGAACGCAGGAATTTCCTGTGTTTTGGGATGATGAGGGAAAGAGGCGAACTGCAGGACATATCCTCTGCTGATCAGCCTGCTCATCCATCTGTCCAGCAGACACACGTACTGCCACTCTGAGAAAAACTCTGAGAGCGGGCGCACATGCTCGAGATGTGTTTTTGGTCGTCATTATCGGCGTTATATAACGGCGCTCATGGGTTTATTATGACCGTGTGCAGGAGGCGTATCTCGGACAGAGGCATGCCGCGAGCTCTGCAGGTTATTAACCGATAGGTTAAAACCAGCAGGCTTCTGCAGCACGCCCTAGGCGCCGTGGCGCTGCGGGCGCTGACGCTGGGGGCACTCATCCTGGAATACTGCTCATTCCCCCGTTCTGGTTTCTCTGTGATGTGCTGTGCTGGTCGTCATGGTGACGAGCCACGCCATTGCCCTCGCCCCCGCTGCCCGTGAGGCGAAAGGGCTGCGAGGAAGCCTCCACACGCTGCGTTTCACTCCGGCTGTCATCATCAGGGGGGTAAACGCTCAGGGGATGAGTGGAGGTGTGTGCAGTGCTGTCCACATGAGGCGTTATAACGGCGCTCATGGGTTATTATGACCGTGTGTAGGAGGCGTATCTCGGACGGAGGAATGCCGCAAGCTCTGCAGGTTTATTAACCGATAGGTTAAAACCAGCAGGCTTCTGCAGGGAGCCCTGCTGCCTACTTAATCAACAGATTAGTGTCAGCCGGCTTAATTACCGGCTCTGCTTCCTCGCAGGCTCTCGCGGAGCAGACCAGGAGCCGGGGAGCCTCACTTCCCTTTGACTCGCCGCCGGGAGACCCTGTCTCTGGGGTGGCGGGGGAGCGGAGACGCGGGACGGAGCCCCTGCAGCCGCCGAAGGGCGAGTCTGACGCCGAGGCGGTTGCTATGGGCGTCTCTCCGCTTGGGGCCTCCTGTGGCCGCAAGCGGATGCTGCGGCGTTGGTGCCGCTGTGGGCGCTCAGCAGGCTGGAGCCAGCTGACATGCTGGCGAATGCCGTCCGCCTGTTCCGCGGCCGTCTTCATGGACTCCACCATG
The DNA here is from genome assembly GCF_949606895.1 of Notothenia rossii. NCBI lineage: Eukaryota > Metazoa > Chordata > Actinopteri > Perciformes > Nototheniidae > Notothenia > Notothenia rossii. The sequence goes on from NC_136909.1 coordinate 28,549,984, forward strand.
GCGTGGAACTGGGGTCCGAACAGCCCGTACGGGCTGATTGGAGCGTCCAGTAGCACTTTTCTGTCCGTCTACGTAACGGAGGCCTGCTGCAGCCCGAGGTGGCGCTGGATATGTGTCACCCACGCGGAAATCCTCGCCTGGGAGACAGCGACGGACACGCACAGAGTGAGCGCCGTGCTGGCCGCCTTGCTGATTTCCTCTGCCTCGGTGGTGGACCGCTATACCAGTGTCACCACCGAGTTGGAGAGCAGCGCGATGATATTCGCCGCCGCCAGAAAGGCACACTGGTGCACTCGGTCGGCCTGGCGGGCGACATACACATACTGGGGAGCTCAACGTAGGGCGCCGTCCTGTGGCGACGGAGGAGGGGACTGCGTGCTCGGCCGCCAAACCAGCCCCCCGCTCCGACTCTGTCTCCCCCATCCGGGGGAGAGGAGGGAGGGGAGAACCGCACGGTGAACCATGGAGGGAGACGGGGTAGGAGTCGTCCGACTCCTGCCCGGCACTCGGCTCCAGGGACATGCTGCCGTCCACGTGCTCCTGGACGGGCCAATCGTCCTCGTCGGCCGCAGCAGCTAGAGCGTCCGCTCTTCGGTTCCTGTCGGCTGATGGGAGACGGGCACAATGTGAGCAAGCGACCTGCTGGCTGAGAGCCGCGTCCGCGTGCTCTGGCCCCAGGCAGGATTTGCACATTGTGTGCTGGTCATAGCTCATGATCCTGAGCCACATGAGGGACAATTTCGGACGCAGTTGTTGCTCATGATGTTTAATGGTTCTGTGCTTCAGTAACTGCCGAGGTTTGCTGAAGAAAAGAGGGAGCAGATTGCCGGGCCTCCTTCCTATTTATACCGGAAGGAGGCCCAAGGGCGGGGCCCACCTTGCGGGTGGGCGTGGACTACAAGTGTTTCAGTGCTGCGCAGGTGCGCAGGGGGATTACCCAATAGCGATAGCCTTAGAGAGTGAAGCCATATACGAAATAGAACCAAATGTTATATTAACCAATCGTTAATGTCCCTTTTCTCCATGTGTTACCCCTCCTCTCCCTGTAGGAGTTGGAGAAGTGCGAGTCCAACCACCTGATGATCCTGTTCCGTGACGGCGGCTGCCAGTTCCGGGCGCTCTACTCGTACTTCCCCGACACCGAGGAGATGCAGAAGCTGACGGGAACGGGACCCAAGAGCATCACCAAGAAGATGATCGACAAGCTGTACAAGTACAGCTCCGACAGGAAGCAGTTCACCGTCATCCCCGCCAAGACTGTGTCCGTCAGCGTGGACGCCATCACCATCCACAATCACCTGTGGCAGGCCAAGAGAGGCACCGTGCCAAAGAAAAGCGGGAAATAACAGATAGCCAGTTTCAACCCCTCCCCCCATCATCCAAATCATCTGACCACCATCTTGCTTGTTTCCTTAAATGACTGCATTGATGCCAAGCGCACCGCCATGGACACTGGAGAGCTCGCACTTATGTCCATGTGAGGCCCTCTGTAGGTGGGCCCAGACTAAAACAAGGGAAAGGTATGTGTGTGTCTGTGTGTGGTTGTGTGGGTGGGTGTGTGTGGTTGTGTGTGTGTGTCACAGGTGGTCGCATCAACAAGAGGAATGCTGGCTCAGTTAGTTTTTCTACGAGGAGCACGACTCAAGCATGTGGCGTTTTTGTTTCCTCCATCTTCCTCATATGAATGTTCATTTTTACATGAAGTATTTATTAGTTCAGCACTGTCAAGAGCTCAGCAGCAGTACTAAGTCCTTCCTTCTGTCTCGGGAAACAAAAAGGAGGGGACTTTGGGGGAATTCTGTCGCTCTTTTAGGGGAAATCTGACGAAAGGGACCCTTGTGGGACTGTTCTGCGAAACAACGGACAACAATCTCTTCCTGCGTGGACTCAAATCTGTCGAAGCAGGCTGGCATTGCCGATTTTGCCTCACCAGGGATCTCCAAAAACCTGCTGCTCTGAACTGTCTTCTTCTTTTCGTCACGGGGGGGGGGGGGCCCCTCGGGGTCTCCCTCAGACATCTGTTGGCCTTTTCACGCATCGTGGTACTACCGCCTATTTATTCGACCGCTTTTTAAACTAGACGCTGATCGTGTAGCACTGGATATGTGTATAGCATTGAAAACAAAGTCATTTTTAAATACTTTTTATTTGTCTAAACATCCTTTTGTTTTCGAGGATGTCATAAGAGGGAGAAAGATAGGTTTTGGTACAGAAATGATGATTCTTTTTTTTTTTGCTTCAGCGTTTTTTTATTATTGCAGCAACGTGGTAAAGAGCTGATGTTATGTGTTTTTATCATAACGGGAATTCTCTGATGTTTAGAGCTTAGTTGTGTTTTCTCTCCACTGGGCACTCTCTGATTGTCCTGTATAAAGGTGCACTCATGAACACTTGTCGACGGCTTCTGTCATGCAATGTAAACCCCGCCCCCCCCCCCCCCCCCCCCCCCTTCCTGGGTGTTTTTGTCGGCCTGTCCCATCTTTTACCACGAGAGCGGGACAGACGTGTTGGGGAGGGTATTTTCCCTCCGCTCCGTTCATACTTGGATGACAGTATTTGATATATCCACAAAGGGTTGGTGTGTGTGTGTGTGAGGGGGGGGGGGGGGCGTGGTTCAGTTCTGTACCAAAATTAAAGAACATTCCTCTAAGATGTGGACAAACACTGCCACGTCGTCTCTCTTCTCTCTGTAAATCTAAGTGCTTTTTGAACCATTCGTTGGCCTGGAGATCAACCAGAAGTGTTGCACGAGCACTTTACTTTCTGTCTGTTGGGGAATCTTAGCTTTCTGAATGGGCATGAAAACTACATCGTTAACACTGCTGCCGTAAATGTGTTCAAACTAAACCAAACACTAAGAGTGAATACTGACATGTAAAGCTGATACTACTGCTGTCTCCAAAAACAGAAACTTGATTTCTCATTTGCTGCATTGACTTGTTTTTAGGTGGCAGATCCGTAATTGTATGCAAGTCTCTTTTCATGTTAACTAAACGATTGTACTGGCATTTGGTCACCAATTTTGTTACACTATTGTACTTTTCATCTTCATTGATTTTATCTTTGATCCCATGCCATCTATTTATTTTACAAAATGGAAGCACTGAAACAATAAATGTTCAAGTGAATAAAAGTCACATCTTTCATTTTAATTCTTTTTTCTCATGGCTTGATTTGCCCATTTGTTGTATACCACTATTTGTGTATTTTTATTTTTGCAAGTTTTTTACACCACACTGATTATACACCGCTTACTTACAAGAAGTTTTGTTTTTTACTTTTTTTTTAACCACAGGCAATGCTGCATCTTTTCACAGAATTGTTTATTTTTCGTCACATTGAGTTAAAGGTCTTCTATCATGCAAAATGCTCTTTTTTATGTCTTTTATACATAAATATGTGTCCCCCGGTGTGTCGGGGAACTCACGCAGCGTCAGAAAAATAAAACCCTCTCTTTTCCTCCGTACCCAAATCTCAAAAAACGAGGCTACAACGGAGCTGATCCACATTTGCGATATGAAGTAATATCGTCACAGAATTTACAGTCTGCTTGGTGCTCAGAAGGGGGCGGGGCCAGAAGATAATCAGCCATTCTCTAACAGGGCTGAAACAGAGGGATATGAGGGATGTCTAAAATGCATGATCTGTTTAATATTTTTGAGCAAAACACATCATAGATATGTTTTTTATAGATTTATATATATCTGAGACCCATAATATATTCCTAAAAATAGCATGATAGGAGATCTTTAAGGGGCCCTATTATGCTGTTTCCCCTTTCCCGCACTGCGTTGTATAGGTTTTTGTGAATGTACATTTTCTGCAAAGGCTACCCCCCCCCTGTAACATAGTGGCATCCCATGCGTGACACTTGGCTTGTGCTCCAACACATTGTAACACTAATATCACATGGTTGTATAAACATTTTAAAGGTGGGATTTACAAATGCATCACTCAACATGATACTGGGTTTTCTAATTTAAGAAATCTAAATAGTGAAAGCATCTCCGGGCCCCCCTTGCTGCTAGCCGCCTCACCCTCCACCACCCAACTGGAACAGCGTCTTCAGTGCCCGCGCTCTTTACCATGGCAAACTCTGCTCCACCATGGCAACAGTGTTTCTCTTCACACCTGCTGCTTCAGGTGATCACAAGACCCCCCCGACCTGACCAACTGTCACTACAGGCAGAGTCCAGGCTGTAGACCCTACAGAGTCAATCAGATCGGTTATCATGAAACGTAAGTGCACATATTCCTCTTCTAACGTTTTGTAACTGATGAAGTGTTGAACTCGCAGCATTTACTCTTCTGTTTCTCTTCAGTTGTTGCAGGTCTCGTGCTGATGCTGGTAAATGTGAATCTGAGCCAGTCGTGTTTCGGAGCTGTAAACGTTTTATTATGCCAGGAGATGCCAACAGGTGAGGACCTTAAGTTTAGCTGGATATATTTGGCTGATTTTAGCCTTTAATTAAATGTATTGTGATATAATTTTTCCCACTCCACAGTGTTATAAAAAGTGTACCTCTAATCTATTTCCTTCAAAAATAATTGCTAAAAAAGTTTGAGAGTTGTGGTGTCTAAGGATGAAAAAGTTGGTTAAAAGTGTAGTCAGACAAACAATTGCTGTGATATTGACCTGCATGGATTAAAGGTTTTTCATATCTGAATATATGTATCTCTTTATCGTGGTCAGAAAAGTTAAACGGGATGTTTTATGCTTATGGGGTTTTTCTTTTCCTGTATACTATATATGTTTTTGTGCATGTTAATGGTCTGCAAAGGCTAACATTCCAAAGTTCCCTCCAGAGGGAGTTTCTCTCCCACTCCCCCTGCCTGAAACGCCTCCATTTTAATCTTTGTTTACTTCAGTAACATAGTGACATCACAAAGCAGCACTTGTGCCTCTATTGGTTGGTACTCTAACCAACACATTGTAAGCCATAAGTTAAAGGGTTGGATATCTCTAAGCGGTTGACCAATCACAACAAGCCGGTCAGCTAACCAATCAGAGCAGCCACAAAATAAGAAAACTAACCTGAAAATGAGCATAATAGGGCCCCTTTAAATCCGTATATGATACATTGTGTATATCAGCCACTAGATGGCAGCAAAACATTACTTTGAAATTGCTCAATACAAAAACTGTAGTAAATGGAGTACTTGGTTTCATTAACAGTGAGACATTGAGGTTTCCTTTTATTGCATTTACTAAATTAATACTCTTTTTAATGCAGATGTTTTCATGTCCAAACTGCTATTCTTTGAAGGTAACTTCTTCAAGTTCCACGTGCCTAAATATAATAATAATAATGCTGTGCTTTTAGTTTTCCCTCCTGGTATATCCAATCTGGCCTTTTCTCTGAACGGCGTTGGGGAGATAAACTCCACTGTGTTACGGAGTGAGAGCCTCACCTCTGTAACACACCTCCAGATAGAGAAATCAGGAATCACAGGAATCGCTGAAGGCGCCTTCAGTTCTTTCGAGAACCTCACAAATCTCAATTTGAACAAGAACTTGCTGACCGAGATCAACCCAAAGTGGTTGGGTGGTCCTCATATCCTCATAAACCTCAGCCTCGCAGAAAACCAGATAGAAGCTCTGAATGAGTCCATGCTGCACAGCCTCGATAGCCTCGTGAGGCTCAGTCTGAATAAGAACAAGATCAGAACCATCCATCAAAATACGTTCAGCTCTAACTCCGTCCTGGCTGAGTTGGACCTGTCTGGGAACAGGATGACTTGGTTCTCCCCTCAGGTCTTCCAGTCCCTCAGTTCCACCCGGGTCAGACTGGACGGGAACCCCTGGAACTGTTCCTGCGGGGCTGGAGACTTTGTGGACTTCCTGAAAGGTTAGTCAAATATAAAATTCAGAAAACAGGAAGTCATTGCAGAAACCTAAAGCTGCTGCTCTGCTCAGATCTGCAGAACAGATCTCTGCTGGACAGACAGATGGACGTGACCTGTGAGAGTCCTCCGTCTCTGAGGGGTCAGCGAGTGTGGAACGTGTCTGTGTGTGTGATGCCCCCCCCACAACCAACAGCGCCTGTAACTCCAACCTTCAAACCCTCTACCATCCTCACATCAGGCCACACATCCACATCTGGTACATCCTGTTTGATATTTGACATTCTTTACCATTACATCTTGATTTTTCCCACTTTTTACAATATATAATTTGTGCTTTGTGCATCCGTTGTTCCCTCCTAGCAAACGTTGTAACAATATCTCCATCAGAGACACTAACCTCTCTACAACCCAAACCCACTGACGCACCCACATTAATGTCCTCACACACCGGTACACGTAGCTCTTCTTCTCCTAGTTTCTGGTTTGTTTTGAATTGTTTTCCATTAGAGTTTTGAATAAGTGTGTGCTTAGTATTTATTTTGTTCTCTCCAGCATCACATCCACAACGACATCCCTCAGAGACACAAACCTCCGTCCAACCTGAACCCACCACGGTCGCTTCAACTACTTTAAAGTCTGATTCATTTAGTAGGTTTTATTTGTATTTTTATTAAAAATAATGGGAAGAGAAGTCTAGCTAGAAATCTGTGAAAAAAAGTAGTACAAGTGAAAATGAAAACTCTGAACTTTTTTGAGCAGCTTACTGGAGCCTAGCTGCTTCATAACATGTTCAGTAATACAGTTACACATCATGTAATTGATTTATTTATAATATTGATAAACGTCTGATAATAAAGAGCTTTTGTTTTGGAACCTTTAACTTCAGGCCATCCACAACCCCCATCTGACTGACTGAATATTGCCTTCATTAAAAGAAGAAGAAAAAAAGAAGTAATTCACAGAATATCTTTGCTCTTTTACTAAGAAAAACAACTTTAAAAAAGTATTTCATCGTTATTCTTGAAATCAGTTTTATTTGTCATGTGTCTCTTAAACTAAGATATTGGAAACTCAATACATAAGAACATATTATTTATATTGTTCAGGATATTGAAAAAGTTGCCCACCTATTTCACTGAAATGTGTTCTTCGTCAACAGCACCACCCTGTGGTCATTCATAGCGCTTGTTATATTCTCATGCATTTCTTCCTAACTATAAGGAAGGAAATTATTTTGGATTTATTTATTGAAGATAATGTAAATATTGATAAAAACAAATCTGTTAGCGTACCTTGTTCTAAAATATGGATTGTTTAGATCTTATGACTTCTCAGCAGGACTGTGACTGAGTCTGGCGTAGATTAAACCAATTGTAAACATTTGTATCTCATTACATTTAGAAGACTTTGTTGTTTGAACAGCTGCTCTCTTTAATTTGTCTGTTGTTTACTCTAGCAACTCGTGTGACATCAGCTACATCAGTGACAGAGTTCTCTCTCCATCCTAAACCCTCTGACCCCTCCACAATGACCCCTACACCTACTTCTACACCTACACCCACTCGTAAGCCTTGTTCTTCTCTGCTTTTGACATTTAGCCGTTATATAATGTGTGCTTTATGCACCACCAGGACCACTGGACATGTCTGTAGGTTTAGAGTCCAGATTCTGGGAATCAAAAACAGGTTGAAAGCCCTAAACCCTGGGAGTCTAAAATAAATTGGTTTAAAATTATATGTTCAGGGAGTCAAAAAACAGGTTTAAATATCCAAGGTTCAGGGAATCTATATACATTATGTTTAAAATTCAGATTCAGGGAATCTAAAAAAGAAAGGGAAGTTTCTGGGAAAGTTACAAAAGTCTCGGGAGGCTTTACTAGAAAGGTGTATTCATGTATTATATACCTGTGGTATTCATGTTTTATGTTTCTTTTATTATCTTTGCTTTTTAATGACTGTTTTTAAATGTCATTTTATAACGTGTTTCTGCTGCACTATTTCTTGATGCTCTTAAAGTACTTTGTTTTTGTTAAGCACTTTGAATTGCCTTGTGTTGAAAGGTGCTATATAAATGAACTTGCCTTGCTTTATGCATCTGTTGTTTATTCCAGATACTTGCGTGACACCCCAACCAACAGCTACAAACATGGTGTGCACACTCTTTGTTGTGATAGGTACAGTAAGCTATGTTTGTTTGTTGCATGTTTCAGTTGGATTCCCTAAGCCATATGATCAGATGCTTGTACATGACTTATTCTCTGCAGTGCTCCTGGTGCTGCTCCTGTTTGCGCTGTGTTTCCTGATAGTTCTGCACAGGAGGAAACGCAGCAACAAAAGCGTGATGCCCATCAGTCCAGAAGAAAACAGGGACGAGTTAAGAGCAGACAGCAGATCTCAGTCTCCGGGACACTCTGAGAAAACAGAAATCAGCCGGTGGGACTCAGAGACGGGATGGAGGAGATCCTTCACTGGAGTCAGAGCTAAGTCAGCAAATGCTATTCTCTTTGTGTCTCCTTCCTGTACTCCTGGGAAAGATCAAGTGACTTTACAAACTGAGGCTCAGACAACTGACACAGAAAACCAAGCGGAAGTGAAGCCGAAGCAGGGAGAGCACACCGAAGTAGACGGAGAAAGTGAGACAGAAAATCCCACAAATGAAGCCAATGCTGTTGTGGATCTAGATGAAACCCTGCACTGTGTGTCTACACACACTGACACTGCACCTTATCTGAGCATTGGTACAGTCCAGAATAAACCAACTTCTGAGGACTTTAACAAACAGGACACTGATGCAGGTCAAAGGTCACAGAGAGGAAGAGTGATAGGGAGGATCTCCACCTGGCCTCCAACTGCAAGTCAGTGGCAGGCAAGGTGTAAAATGAAGGAGGAGGGGTCTGAAGAGTTCACTGACTGGACACTGGCGTTTTCAGGTGAGGTGGTGAAAGGGTTAAAGAAAGAGCAGCATCCCTTTGCTTCTGATCAGGATAAACAGGAAGAGGAAACGGAGAAAAATCAAGATGATCCCTTAGAAATGAGCGTGGCTCACACGACATCTCAGGCCTTACAACAAAACGATGAGACCCTCTCTCTCAGTGAGGACCTTTCCCATGCTGACAGGCTAGAAGGGCAGCTGAAGCAGGAGGATGTTGCAAACCAGGATGTTGCAAACTTGACTCAAAATCTGAATCGGGCTCCAAACCAAGATCAGACATCTGCACGAAATGCTGAAAGCAAGAGCCGCAAGACGAGGAGCGAAGCGAGCAGGCAGAGGGTGACGAAGGCTCCCTCCGGTGGAGCCTCGCCCGATGATGAGACTCTGCTGTCAGGCAACCAGTACGCCTTCATGGACCTCCTGCACGAGGTGTCCCAGAACCACGGCCGCACCACCAGAGACCGGTGGAGGCAGATCCACGTCACCAAGCAGCGGCAGAGGGGCCGAGGGGCCAAGGATGAACACATACCTGACATCAAATAGCGTCGATTCATTGTCACTCTTATAATTACTATTTCACCTCAAGCAGTTAAACATCATTTTTGTCAGCAATTGAAGGTATCATTTTATATTAGGGACAAATAATCATTTGCTTTTTTTTGGCGAGAAGATGAATAGATAAATACAACTCTGTCTAATTAAGGGATTTTGTTTTTAGCCCCCTCAAATTTGTAGATTGCTTGTATTATCTGCTATATATCATATTTAACTGAATATTTTGGGGTTTTAGACTGACAAGACAACATTTAAAGACCTAGGCATTTGAGAAACTGGTATGGAATTATATTACTGTTTCACATTTTAGTTGAAAAGAGAAAAAAATAAATGACGGATAAAACCTACAGGCGTGAGATCTACTGACTGTCAGGTTGGGTGTAGTTCCAAGAAATCCCACACTTTCCCTAATTTAACAGAGCCTCTAACATTAGGAACCCCAACACATGTTTATATATTTTTAAACACATTAACATTACCTGCTTGTGTAGTTTCAATGTAATCATTGTTCATCATTCAATCACTGCTTTAGACCCTCAAAATGTGTACATTTCTTGTTTTACATCATATTTAACTGAATATGTTTGTGTTTTTTAACTGACAAAACCACACATTTAAATAAATCACCTCAGCCTTTGAGAAATTGGCATGAAATGATTTTACGGTTACACATTTAAGTTTAAAAAAGTCAAATGATTTACTTCACCTGCTTCTGTAGTTTGAATGTAACTATTGTAACACTTTATTCTCAGATAGTCTTATTATATAATACTTATTCTGTTTTAATATCACCGATACAATTAAACTACAAATCATTTACATGTGATTGTACTCATATTCACCATTCAAGTTCAATTTATGGCCAAATAAAAACGACTTTCCATTCCTCGTATCTGGCTGCATGCAGCATTTATTTGTTCATATTTTATACGTCGAGAAGAACACTTGCTTCCCATAAGAAATAGTACAAAATGGATCAACCCCTTTTTGACGACGACTTGAGAACATACAGTTGGAGGTAAACATAATACGTAGCCTTCTTGATAACACCTGGACACAACATGCATGTTCCATTCATATAAATACACAGTATCAAATAATGGCTCCAACTTGCAAGCAGTTGACTGGATTATGGGGTTCCTAGTCTTGGGACGTGTCTCTAAATGTACAAAACGTATCGTTCTTGGCAAGCTTGTATATCAAAACATGCTGTTGATTGTTTGCATGCCCCCTCGTGGTATTTTTAAGTAGGAGTGTAGAGATTTTTCAGGCGTGAGGAGAGACGAAGACGTTAATGGATGGATCAGCTGTATCTTCCATCGTGGTCGCTCACACTCCTCCGCTCTCCTGCTCTGTAAACTGACACTGCTGACACATATCAGCAGTACATTTCAAATGGGGCAAAACACATACAGGTCAACATCAAAAAAAGCAGATTGCTCAAAAGCAACACAAAACAAATCCATCTGAGATTACTTCACTTCTTTAACATATAAATAAGAATGGCACTCAACCAAATACGCTTTTTCAAACATCTGCAAAGATGAATCGCACCACAGGAATGCTTGAAGACTCCACTGTGTCGTACAGATTCAGATTAAAGGGTCATGCTGTTCTGCTCTTCACGTCCCCAGAGAGCTTAGTGCAAAAATACTTAAAGTCCTCTCTCACTTCGATCACACGGAAGAGACCGAAACAAAATGGCAAAAACAATGGATATATAAGGTTACTATTTACAGAGAACCAAACATAAATCAAGATTAAATACTGCACTCTGACGCTGCCTTATACACGAGGTGTGGCCTGTATCATCTGGAGAGGAGAGCACTTCGTTTTCAGGTCAAGTACGCTCTAAATAGAAACGGTACAGGACATAAATGTGCCGGCGCTGTCTGTGCAAAACCATTCTGCTACCAGTAGAACTGAACATTCTTGAGTTATGGAACTTCAACATAATTGAACTAAACGAGAGTAAAACTAAAACGCTAGAGCCTGATCCATGCTTAATTTCTTTGGCTGATATTTAAAGGTCCCATGTCATGCTTTTCCGCTTATTAGGCTACCCGCCCCCTTGTGTGTTATGTAGCTTGTTATGCATGTAAACGGTCTGCAAAGTCAAAAACCCTCAAAGTACACCCTGTAGCGAGTAAAACTCTAACACAGAAAAGACCTGTCGATGCTGCCCAAGAACGCCTCGTTGGAGATTTCTCTTTTTCCATTTTTTCCTTCCTGGTCATGGTGACGTAACCATGCCCAGGTCCAAATGGACCAATCCGCGGAGCTCCACACATACACACTCACAGCCTGGCTGTGTGTGTATGTGTGTGTGTGTGTGTGTGTGCTCAGACTGAGTTCCGCAGTGTCTCACTGTCTTGCAGACCCCATGCAGCAACCAGGAAACGACACCAGTAATCCAGCTCCCACTGTCCGCTCCTCGAGCCCCACAGGGCGGAGCAGCGAGCCCCGCAACGTCCCACCATCACGGCAACCAGACCCCACGCAGCATTCTCATCTGTTTGTCATTACTGGTGTCCTTTACAGGTTGCTAGCAAACGCCATTGTAACACATAATCACTGATGTTCAGCTGTAACGGTGGTGGACTCATCAGAACAGAGCACAGTGGTCACGGGGGGGGGGGAGCTCCAACAAGGCGTGTAGGACAGAGAGTGAATACACATACTATACAGAGATACTGTATGAGAAACCAATGTGATTTTGGAACATTGAACAATGTAAATCTATTCTAGTAGACCATGGAGTTATGATCAGTAGAAATGGCCATGATATGGGACCTTTAGGGTAAAGCACTGTTGATAGTTACTGCCCAATATAAGTTTTTTTTTTAACAAATATAAGAATACCTTCAAGTAAAGATAAATGATTTGTAATATATTCTTTCTAGCTTTAATAAATAAATAAAAATACCAGTCAATGTTTTTTGGCAATTATGAAGCCACAGCCAGGAGGAAGTTAGCATAAACATTGAAAACAGAGGGAAACAGCTCGCATGAAAGCGCCTCCTAACATCACTAAGTAACACTAAATAGCTTGTTTAATAATCACAAAAGTGTAAAATGTAAATCAAAAAATCCACTTTACATTGTTTTTGTAAAGATTTAACCGAGAAAACAACTTGTTAATCAAAGCTTGCGAGGTCCTGCCAGCTGTTGCCCCCTGCTTTCATTACCTTAGCTTTTAGGCTAAGCTAAACTCATTTCCTTCTGGTTTTAGCTTTATAATTATCACACAGACATGATAATGGTGTCAACTCAAGATGTGTTTTTTTCAGAAATGTAAAACTATTCTTTTAAAATGTGATTATTAGAGTTGTGACCAAGATATGTCGACAAACGTGTGTACAGTTCAATACAACTATAAATGAAAGAACACATGATTATACATAAATTAAGCTAAGAAAAATAAGACTCTAAAAATATATTAAACAAAAGTAGATCATTTTGTGGGCAAACTTGAAATACGTAAATTGATTTTTGTTAAAATAGCCACCTGGACATTTCAACTTTCAACAGGATTATATATTGGCCCGGAAAATAAAATCAGTCAGGCTCTTAAACAAAACAAACAATGATAGCATAAAAAAAATGCAAAATGGCACGTAATGTACAAATCATTGTAAAGATATTTACAAAGAAAAACAGTCAACTAAAGAATGGCACATTCTGTATAGCAGACATCATATGGGACACTTAAAATAGTGAAATAAATTAACAATATTCATTCTTTAACAATAATCACAACAAAAATCAGTGTCCAAAACACAACAGAGAAAAATGCTGACAATTCTAATATGGCCAAAAAAAGTGCCACTATAGAGTATATTTAGATAAAAAAGTTTGTGCTCATAAAGAAAATGGAAATATCTGTTTTTAGCAGATGTAATTAATAGAATCAATAGAAACTCAGAGCATTTACTTGTAAGAATGCGATTAAGATGTGGCGGAGGATGCAGTTGCCTCTGGATTATTTTCGTAGTGAGAAAAGGGCATAGAGGAAGTGGGCGACTTCACCCCTGAGTGAAATGTTCTAATATCATGTACAGTGTGTGCACGTCTAAACACCTCTCAAAACATCCCTCAGTGATCCACTTCCTGTTCCTGGTGCGAGGGGGGCGTGTGCGAGTACAGAGGTGTGCGAGAGGGGGGGTCGAGGACGAGGCACTCTTCATGCATCCTCCGGTAGCAGCTCAGTGGGAAACAGCAGCTTTCTCATCTTTTTCTAAATGTTGATTATTTTTCTGATCTGAGAGACACATGATGGGGATTCAGGATGGGCCGCTGTCCTTGCTCTGAGAGAGGAACATGCTCTCCGGGGTTAAGGTGTCAGGGTGTCAGGGACTGAGGGGCTTCAGAGGTGAGTCTCGTCTCTCGTCTCTGAGACAAATTCCTGCTGGTTCCTGCGGGGCTGCCCCGTCTGGGATTCCTCGGGCATGTGAGCCAGCGGGTCGGACCGGATGATGTACCTGTGAAGACAACAACATCATCATCATCATCATCATCATCATCATCATCATCTGCCAGCTTGGAGCAGGAACTGAGAGGTGGAGGAACTGGGGTGTATGTCTTTATAAATCACACACAAGTTATTTGCTGCTGCTTTGATTGATGTCAGAGGATGGGAGTATGTGGGTCTCCAGATCGTAAAGGCTACATGACACACCCTCTCATCATCACAGTTACCAATACTAGCAGGCTAGGTTTAGGAATACTACATGATCAAATCTGTATGTTAAAAGTTATCTCAGGTCATCATGTAGTCAGCAAAACAAAGGAGCTGATTGTGGATCAATGGGGGGGCTCTGGCTCAGTGGATAGAGTGCTGGACTTAGACTCAGGGGATAGCAAGTTCGAGTCCCACTGCAGTCAGCATGTCGTTGTGTCCCTGGGCAAGACACTTCACCCCAAATTGCTCCTGTGGTTATTGGCCACAGTACTGAATGTATGTAAGTCGCTTTGGATAAAAGCGTCTAACAAGTGACATGTAATGGATTACAGGAAGCAGCAGAGAGAGGGACACGCCCCCATCGCCATCAATGGGACTACGGTGGAGAGTCAGCAGCTTCAGGTTCCTCGGGGTCCACATCACGGAGGACCTGACATGGACTCTTCACACCATCACCAAAAAAGCTTGACAGCGGCTCTTCTTCCTCCGCAGGCTGAGGAGGTTCAACATGGACTCCAGGATACTCTGCAACTTCTACAGGTGCACCATAGAGAGCATTCTGACCTTCTACAGGTGCCCCATAGAGAGCATTCTGACCTTCTACAGGTGCACCACAGAGAGTATCCTGACCTTCTACAGGTGCACCATAGAGAGCATTCTGACCTTCTACAGGTGCCCCATAGAGAGGATCCTGACCTTCTACAGGTGCCCCATAGAGAGCATCCTGACCTTCTACAGGTGCCCCATAGAGAGCATCCTGACCTTCTACAGGTGCACCATAGAGAGCATTCTGACCTTCTACAGGTGCACCATAGAGAGCATTCTGACCTTCTACAGGTGCCCCATAGAGAGGATCCTGACCTTCTACAGGTGCCCCATAGAGAGCATCCTGACCTTCTACAGGTGCCCCATAGAGAGCATCCTGACCTTCTACAGGTGCCCCATAGAGAGCATTCTGACCTTCTACAGGTGCACCGTAGAGAGCATTCTGACCTTCTACAGGTGCACCGTAGAGAGCATTCTGACCTTCTACAGGTGCACCATAGAGAGCATTCTGACCTTCTACAGGTGCACCATAGAGAGCATTCTGACCTTCTACAGGTGCACCATAGAGAGCATTCTGACCTTCTACAGGTGCACCATAGAGAGGATCCTGACCTTCTACAGGTGCACCGTAGAGAGCATTCTGACCTTCTACAGGTGCACCATAGAGAGCATTCTGACCTTCTACAGGTGCACCATAGAGAGCATTCTGACCTTCTACAGGTGCACCATAGAGAGGATCCTGACCTTCTACAGGTGCCCCATAGAGAGCATCCTGACCTTCTACAGGTGCACCATAGAGAGCATTCTGACCTTCTACAGGTGCACCATAGAGAGCATCCTGACCTTCTACAGGTGCACCATAGAGAGCATCCTGACCTTCTACAGGTGCACCATAGAGAGGATCCTGACCTTCTACAGGTGCTCCATAGAGAGCATCCTGACCTTCTACAGGTGCACCATAGAGAGGACCCTGACCTTCTACAGGTGCACCATAGAGAGGATCCTGACCTTCTACAGGTGCACCATAGAGAGGATCCTGACCTTCTACAGGTGCTCCATAGAGAGCATCCTGACCTTCTACAGGTGCACCATAGAGAGGATCCTGACCTTCTACAGGTGCACCATAGAGAGGATCCTGACCTTCTACAGGTGCCCCGTAGAGAGGATCCTGACCTTCTACAGGTGCACCGTAGAGAGGATCCTGACCTTCTACAGATGCACTATAGAGAGGATCCTGACCTTCTAAAGGTGCCCCATAGAGAGGATCCTGACTGGCTGCATCACGGCCTGGTAAGGCAGCTGCACCGCCCTCAATCGTAAGGCTTTACAGAGGGTGGTGAAAACTACAGAGAACATCACCAGGACGGATCTGCCATCCATGGAGGACCTTTACTCCCAGCGGCTCAGGAAGAAATCCCTCCTGATTATAAAAGACCCCCATCACCCCAGCCACAAACTGTTCAGTCTGCTGCCGTCTGGCAGGCGTTACCGCAGCATCCGGACTAAAACCACCAGACTCAGGGACAGTTTCATCCCACAGGCAATAAGACTGTTAAACACCTGAACTGCTGTAACAACATCCATAACATTCATCTGCTACTTAGTAATTATTTCTCTATTTCTCTAATATATCATTCCAATAACTTGCATACTGTATAGACTCTTATTGCACCATTTCACTTTTTAAAATATTTTTCTTTTTGTATTTACTATTTACTTGCACTATATATTTCTGTTTATCTGTGTTATTGTGTTGCACTGTTGGAGAAGCCTGTGACCTAAGATTTTCATCGGCATACAATAACTACTCTGTAGCTATGTTTGTATGACTAAATAAAGAACCTTGAACCTTGCTGCAGAAAGACTCTTCTTGGTAGCAGTCTGCTCTGCTAGGTAAACTGAGACCGCACCATCTCCACCTCTTTGCCCATTTTTAGAAAAGCCAGAAGTGAAAGCCAGAGTCTGCACTGCCAGGATTAAGAACCGAAGTTACAGTATATATTTGTAACTTCAGATAAAGAAAGTCCAAATGTGTTTTTGAATAATACTTTGGAAAGAGAGAGCAGATAATCAAGGGTAGTAATACAAAATGATGATATTGCAAGTTGAAATGAAGGTTTACACATGCTTTTAACTTGTCAAATTATTACAGACATATTACAAGATTTGCTCCACATTTCTTTTGCAATATGCATGAGAATGGGATAATTCACATTAAGTTTTCCAGTATCATTGGATATAAACGTTTCAGGAAAGCAACATTTCTATGTAATTCACTGCCATGATTTAGTAGACAGAGAGCAAGGGAAAAAGCTGTGGTTCTTACACAATGTCGTTGAGCTCCAGCACGGTGTCAGGAGGAGGGTTGATGAGGACGTAGGACAGCGTGTTCTGGTGGTCGTTCATCTCGTCTGGAGAGAAAGACAGAGGAGACCTTCAGAGCTGCTCTGGAGCCCCCCCCCCCGTCCTCCTCCATTAAACAGGAAATTAACCCTCAAAATACGAGACTCCCACTTTTTAACCTTTCAGTGAGGACGAAGGAAAAGAAACCCACGTAAGGAGCAGTGATGCCGTACTGCAGGTTGGCTTTTATCTTTGTTACAGTTTACGATTACACTTTAATTGCAGTAAACTGACAATGCAGTTTTTTGCTAAGAAATAAATAGCTTAATATTGGGTTCAATAGTATTCTGACGATTAGCCCAACTGATACTGGATTTGAGGCCGATACTGATATATATATATATATAAAAAAACAACCTAATAACAATATATTACACATTTTATTTACATACAACACAAACAAATACAAAACAAATAACTCCTGATATGGATGATTGGATTATTTTAAAGCTTTATAGTTAAAATGTATGTTACTTGATTTAAAACTATTTCTATTTTTTGATCTAAATTACTGCTTTTTTAATTTAGCTTTTGATAAATTACTAATATTCTTTCTAGCTCAACTAAATATTTACCATTTAGATTTAAAGGTCATTGAGTCAATTAAAGGGGACATATAATACAGATTTCCAGGTCCATTTTACAGTTTTTAAATTGAACATGTTTATATCAACAAAAAACATGTAATATTTCTTATACTGTGTATATTAAAATATCAGGATCTCTGTCTAAATCAATCTGTTTTGCCTCCTGTCTCTTTAAGTCCCACTTTTAAAAAATGCCCAGCCTGCTCAGGTTGGTGAGAAAGCTTTATTAGCTCTCCAGCCATAGGTGGAGATCATCAGAAGGATGGAGGTTTATTCTAATGAGCCTGGTTGTGATATAGAAAGGGATCCAAATGTAAATGGCAGCCCACAAAAAACTGAGTTGTCTTATTCCACATTAAGTGGGTAAGTAGGCACTAAGTACGTTTTTAATGCATCAACAGTTGCAACAATATTGTTTTATTGCCTCCACAGTGAAGTTGCCCACCGTGGATTTTATTTTATGAAGAATCAATAAGAGTTTAACATTCATTCCCCTGAAGAGCCACATTACTGTGTGTGTGTGTGTGTGTGTCAGTGTGTGTTATGTCTGTCTGTGTCTGGCAGCAGCTGCTACTTGCGTTGCGTGATGGACGGAGGAAGGTAAAGGAGGGTACAAGTGTCTCCATGACAACCCACCTGCTTGTGGCCCTTTATAAAGCCAGGCGGGGTGGAAGAGAGAGAAGGGCTAACCGTTACTGACAGGGCACTCTGTGGAACAAGGGGAGGGGGGGGTGGGGGGTGGGGAGGCCCATGCTCCCTGACACAGCTCCCCATGCGCAGCGTCAGGACGGAGCCAGCATGCAGACAGCGTCCGCGGCTACGCCACAAATCGTTTCCCATCACATTCCCATTTTCCTATATTTTCTTCTGCGCATTCCACACTGGACCAAGGCGGCAGGTTGCCATGCCAAACGGACGACACTCAGCCCCCACCCCCACCCCGCAGCCCAGAGGGACATGTGACACATCCACAGACACAGAGAGACATGCTCCAGCATCCTTCACACCGGACCAAAACGCAGAGCGACTCCGACCAAACTGAGAGTGGAGCAGAACACATCGGGAGTGTGAGAGTGGAAGAGAACCACCTGCTGCAGGAACACACACTTATTCTGTTCAACTAATAGTATCAGGAAGAGGAGACATGACATTTTATAGTAGGCTATTCAGTGTATTTGATATGGATTATACCATGGTCACATATAGTAATCATTTCTGATTTTTTTATAGTTTGGATAAAATAAATCTCAAATTTAGGTGCCGAAAGTTAGGTCGGTGTGTTATCTGAGACAGACTGTGCTGTCATTTTGTATACATTGCTAAATGTTAGCACCTTCCAGCAGGCTCAGGGTCCTCACAGAAAATGCAGGACAGGAAATAACACCTGACCTCCAACTTTGTTTCACTTGCTAAAGACCAGACTTAAAAAAAGTCTAAAAGAATCATCAAATGATGCTGGTCTAGACTTAAGAACTATTCCTAAACTGTATACATGATATCAGCACTTTGGCCTGCAGAAGGAGGACGCTTCGACCATTTAGCTTCTTGTATGGTGGCCCTGGGAGCTCAGCGCACTGCCAACTACGGTAACAGATTTCTCGTGTTGTCAAATTGGTAAAGATATTCCTTCCTCAGCTCGTCTACCTGCAGTTCTTCTTAATTTTCTCAGGGCCAGAGAAGCTTTCCGCTACTTCAGCTCCCTGCTAACTTTAATATATCCCTAGAGTGCACTTTAGAAGTTAAACAACTAGAGGTCAGCAACATTTAAGATAAACAAGATCAAATATTCTGGAATACATAAGCAGAAACATGTTTTCCTGACAGGTAAGTCAGCGCACAGACTATATGTAATTGTAGTATTCGTTACGTCAAACTAGCAGAAAAAGACCAACCTGTGCATTAAACTTAATATAAACAAACTTTAAGAAAAGTGAAGCTGCTTCTCATTTTGTCTGCTGTTAAGTGGCCATGGTATACGTGTGAAAATACACTTGGAGGTGTCCTGATGTATGAAAACAACAGACACAGTTCTTCATTTTCTACATCAGCACACCTCTGGTCTTTATATATCTAACGTACACATTTTAACTGTACATCTAGCCTTCCATCTACAGACCCAATGCGCTCCGCTCCACTCTTTAAGCCATACTCTGGACCCTGCAGTACTCTAGCCATGGGGGACGCCACCTCACGGAACACAATGCAGAAAAGACCAGATAGAGAGAGGGACAGTAGAGTGAGAGAGTGAGAGATTGGCTGCTGATGTACCACTCGTTCTGGCAGAACACACACACACACACACACACGCACACGTATACACGCACACACTCATGCAGTAGAGTTGTAACACTGTGATCAACCAGCTAACCTGACGGCTTGGTCCCCTCTGAATACGGGTGCTCTGAAATGTCCTGCAACTCTAAGCAACAGCATTCACTGTTAATATCCTAATATGTTCATTTATAATTAACTACAAAATGTTAACTACCAACAAAATGGTTAGGACAAACACTAAAGCCTTTAAAAGTTCTAGTTCTTAATTCAGTGCAAACTTCAGTGGATGCTGGTGAAAGGACAACTTCCTTTCCTACAAGATGGAACGCAGCCACTCACATTGTTGTAAATGAGTTATAAACGGCACACAGGATTACCTTGCAAATATCCTAGATTTACTCGATTCATGACATCGCTCGCAGTGAGATTAGAAACATCCTCTACAAGCCAAAGGAGGGAAGACACAAGAGTCAGAGAAAAAGGCAGAGAGAGAGAGGAGGAGGGGAACAGAGGAGAACAAGAAATAGAAAATAATCAGGCAGGCAGCGAATGCATTTGCAGTTTCAAAAAAGGACGTTTCAAAAAAAGGTGAGAGCGATGCAAAGAAGCCATGCACCGGTGTGTGCACAGAATCACTTCCAAATTATTCATCTGTCACATGTTATGATCCTGCTGCAGTAATCCTCACTGACAATCATGGTTCATAAGATGATCTGGAGCTTTTGGGGTTCTTCCTGAAAGGTATTTAATGTTACACACGTTACATCATATTTAGCAAGTGCAACACATCTGGAGCATGATTCTGCTTTGGTTTGGAAGCGTGAAGCTGGGAGGAAAAGAAAAGAAAAGTGAGCAGATAAAAGAGTGCAGGCAATTGCAGTCTGTGTTCATATGCAATTGAGATGAGGCTTGCTGCTCCTGCATCTCCATGCATGACGTGTTGATGATGAGGATGATGATGATGATGATGAGGATGATGATGAGGAGTGTGAAATGGTGAGTGTGTGTGATGGCACATGGAGGAGTTTGATGAGTGAGAAACTGATGAGAAAATGATTTTTTTTTTAAAGGGTAGTGCGATGTTAATGATCTCTACAATAAATACCCACGGCACCACAGCTATAGATGGTGAGATGAGATCAAATGACACACAGTGGAGTTTTTAAACACAGACTCTCTCACAGCTGACATCATTTAACTGGTTGAGAGTGGGTGGAGCATATAACCAGGTTTAGTCGTAGAAAGTAGGTCACATTTAGTTTGTTCTTGGAACTTTTGCTTTGCCTTCAAGTAGTTTTGCCTTTTAAAAAGTTGGTGAATACAACGTAAGTAAATGTTATATTGCTACTTACCTTCATATGTATCATTAAGACAAAACGGGACTAAATGATGTGGTTTGGCTTTTTAACACAATGTATACATGCCTCCTGCGCCACACTTAGTCCATCTAAAACAAAGCAACCCATAATACATGGGTGGCTCAGTGGGAAGGACAGATCATGTGGGACATGCCTAATATATATATAA
>NC_136909.1:28571534-28709266 GCF_949606895.1 Notothenia rossii
CAACACTTTCTTAATCATGTTTACCTTTGACATACAACTTGTTTAACTGGATATTATCAGAAAAAAGTTGTCATCAAAAATCCATATTTAAAAAAAGAAAAGAATCTAATCCCTGAACCTGCTTCTGGGTTACTCGGCTGCACAGACATCTAAGATTGATGGAAACAATATATATGACTATCATTTCTCACGATGAACCCCCATGTTTAACTTCTGAGGTGTTTCCATGTGGTCCCACCTGGTACAGCAGTGTGTCCAACATGCTGATGCTGAACACCCTGCCTGCAGCGAAGGGCAGCCGGAACATGAAGGCCAGGTTGGAGCCCTTATCACGCTCTATCTGAAGAGAGAAACAAGAAGGTGTGAGGAAGAGAGCAACCAGATAATACAACCTTTTCCTGATATGTTTGCTGAACTACTGCTCTTTTGCACCATCTCCAAGAAGAAGTAATGATGAAAAAAGAAAAAGGCCTGTTTTGAAAAGGTGGAGAGTGTTTTTTAAGCACCGTGAAGGCTTTACTGTAGGTGGGAGAAAAACGACCCATGAGGAATTCAGAAAGGATTAAAAGACTTCGATCGAGAGTCAAGATGAAACTCATGACTTTTCTTTGTGTTTTATTATTTCCATTCACCATCATAAAGACGCATAAAAAAGCAGTAAGGCTGCACAAAATAATATGTTTCGGAGACAGAGAACAGTTCTATCTATTATACAATAATAACACTTCTGGCCTTCTGAGAAAAGCAGGGGGAAGAGAAAATAACATGTTTACTACTAAAGAACAATCATAATAGCAAAATACATCTAAAGAGTTCGCTTCAGCTCACTCTTATATTCAAGAGTGATGTTTCACTGTGCGATGAGAGAGGGAAAACTAACAGGTCCTTCAATCCCTAGAGTTACATGATATATTTAAATACTAATACAAATAACAACAATAACAAATGGTATTTATGTATTGGTTTTCCTAGGACTAAAACTTGCTTTACAAGGAAATAAAGAAAGAAAAAAAACCCTCCTAAATCACAATCTGGGCCACAAGTCGTACTCTTTCAAAAAAATAAAATGTATTTCTTTGGATCCTGAACTTTGAAAAACGTTTTTGAACATACTTCTTCAGGTTGAATATCTTTTTTTTGATTCAGTTTAGAAATGCTTTTCAATAAAACATTTTTGTTTGTATTCACTTTTATATATTACAGACTATCTTCTATAAAAGCAGGTCTGATCTGCCTTTGGAAAACATTCACACAAGAAGACAAAGTGAAAGCCAGCGAGTCTCAAGGTGTTCTCACTTCTCCACAGCTCACCTTCTCCAGTTTGGAGAGCGCGAGCGAGTAGCAGTCCTTGGCTCTGAACTGCATGAACCTCATGTTGGATGGGTGTGTGAGCTCCGTGATGATGCTGAGGCTGGGGAACAGCCTGGATTAAACAGAGAGCGATGTTAACGCTTTGTGCTGAGGCAGTGATGGATGGTTTTAATCTCTGTTGCATTAAAAGACTACTTTTAACAACAGTACTTTGTCTTAGAGATTAACTCATTAAGCAAACTCTGACAAACAAGCATTTACTATACAGGGAGTTGATCAAGTGGAGTCTGACACAACTACTACAACATGTTCACTGTGTGTTTGTACAAAATGCTCCCGTGTTACCTAAACATAGTCTGGACGTTGACGATGGTCTTGGCGTCGGCCATGTAGTCCTCCTCAGCGCTCATGGTGCTCTCCTTGTCCACAACCACCAGGTTGTCGGCGTAGATTATTCCACACTGGAGCAGATTGTCCAAGCTGCTCCATTCACAAAACAACAGAGCTTGTTACGTCACGTCAGGAAATATCTGTCCTTAGATAGTATAACAATAATAAAACATACATCTGTAAAGTGCAATTTGTTCTAATCATTTGTCATGTTCACACACGTTTGGAAAAGCTGGATCATATAACTTGGTTTGCAAATTGCTCCATTTACAAGAACTACCAAGATGCAGCATCTTAGCCTCATAATAACAAGTGTTCAAAGTGTAGAGTAAATATAAATGCATCAATTAATTAAAATAATTGAACGGGTTGCACAACAGACTTCAGTTCTCATGTAGATTATAGTTGTTTCTAAATATTTACAGCCAGTACATTTTCCAGTGATGACTTGTGGGTATTTAGAATGACATGGTATCACTAACATATGACCCTACACTTGATCAAAATGATTTAAATTCAATACCACAATATCTGAAATGATAAAGACACTAAATAACCAAATTTCACTGCAGAGGTTAGCATCGGAGGAGGATGTCTTTTTATGCTAAGCTACCAGCGACTCTGTAAAACTGGTATGATCTAGTTGCATACACGGAAATCTTTATCAGGAGAAAGTTAAGTGTACTTAAATATGTCCCCCTGTGACGAAGATGGCTTCGTCACTGTGGACTGACGGCTTCGGGCTTTGTATATTGCACATGTGTTTTATTTTGAAAAGTGTTCCCTTTCCCCATGCCTGTTGCTGTTGATTGTGTGCACCTGGTGCCCTGTGTTGTCTCCTCCCCCCTCACCTGTGTCTTGTTGGGTTAATTAGTGTGGGTATTTAGGCTCTGTGTTTCCTGTTTTGTTTGGTGTGTGAGATCCTTGTGGCTGTTGACTGTGCTCACTTGAACAGCGAGATTGAGGCTGTGTCATGTTCCCGTGAGTAATAAATGCCCACACCGGGTTGTATTTTGGACGTTCTGCCTCTGCCTCCTTGCTTGGTCGGGCCGCTCAACGGTCAGCTTCACACCCCCCTAAAACTGTTATTTTTGGCAAGTATGTTCTGATGTAGTGACTTCCTGTTGACATAGCTGATTGCTTATGATGGGACGCACAACCAAACCGCACAGTACTGAAGTCTTTACTGAATAAGCTATTTTATGATTAAAGTTAGCAGCTGGCTACCAGTTACTTAGGAATTAGGAAGAAGTTTACACACAAACTTGATAATGGTTTTACAAACAGCTGGTGTACCCAATCCAGCTGTGCACTTACATTCAACATCTGCTGTCTGTGCTTTGTAATGGATTTTGTGCTTCTGATATCTGCAAACTTTGAGTTTAGGAAGCAGCAGCCTTTCTGTAATACCCTCATAATCCAACTCCTGTCTAGCTGTGCAGTTTTATTTGAACATGACCTGACAGTGTACTGTTGGATGGCTACATGTTGGAATTTCAATATGCTGGGTCTACACATGCATGGTATTTAATAGTGAATCCTTCCTTTAACCAGGCCCTGAAGCTATGTTTTGTGATTGCCAACACCTGCTAAGAATCATATTGCATTTTATTGATGATACATGCAATTGGAAATATTGCCATTAGCTATTATAAAAATGGTGAAACTACCACTGGAAAAACATGAACCACTGAATGAGCTTATTAAGCGAACAGTTTTTTTATGATCCAAAAACCTACTTATCGATGGTGCCAGCCATGAAGTAGACCATTGGAAAGCAGCAAATGGCCTCTAGGAAGTGGTTGTCTGGCCTGCGGGAGACAAGAAACATTATGATCATTTCTGTAAAACCCCGGAGACAGATGATGTCACTGATGCTGTAATTAATTTAAATATGTTTGTGGATCAGGACAGGGCAAATGCTGTTTGAATTGTATTTGATGGTTTATTACGCAACAAGAGGGGATCTGTATATGTTTATTCCTTAAATTCAAGGGTAGGATGTAACTGGTTGCTATGGAAACCCCTTAGGGTCTCACTATCATGGCTCCCTGTCTGAGTGGTTTGTCAGTTTTAGCGCCGTAGAGATTTGTCCGAAGTTATTGATGATTTTTCACACACACACACACACACACACACACACACACACACACACACACACACACACACACACACACACACACACACACACACACACACACACACACACACACACACACACACACACACACACACACACACACACACACACACACACACACACACACACACACACACACACACACACACACACACACACACACACACACCTTGAGAAATAGAGGTTGTTTATGCAAAATCCATTTCTTGTTTTATCTTAAAGCAAAGCTAACCAATATTTCTACTGAAAGCAATTTGGTTGCTCCAAATTGATAAAATAAAAAAGCACTTCCACATGAGACTGCAAACAAATGCAAAAAATAAACACAAAAAGGCACACGTTTTTTTTTATAATAATACTAACAATGTTAAAATATATTTTTTTATATCTGGAAGCAAGGTTAACCCATATATTTCTACTGCACGCAATTCTTTCCGCAACTCTAAATATCCCCTGTAAAAAGGAGAAGATTATTTTGTACCTACGGTATGTCAAACTCTCAAATAGCAATTCTTTTTTTTACTACCAATCATTTATCAACAATAATGTAGAATTATTGTTCATTAGTCTACTAGCAAGATACTAATTTAGGTACATGTGTAAGGGGCACATTACTATGTGGGTTTTTGTTATTGTGGAAATGTCAGTTTACATCCCTGTAGGAGTAAGAACAAACGTACAGGACGGTTAAAAGTCTTACGGGTAGTCCAGCAGCAGCACTATGGGGTTGAGCTCCTTCCTGGGCCGATAGTAGGCGCGCAGAGGGACGATGAAGTTGTAAAGACCGTTTCCCGCCGTCTCTGCAGACACTATAATCAGCTTATTCTTGAAGCCGTATGCTTTGGCATCCTCAAAGCTGCTGTGTGTGCAGCCCTGACAAACAGACAATCAGAGAGGGAGTCAGTCAGGTTTTTGGAGAAATAATATAAGAAGCGAAAGTGTTTGTGGTTTAATTCTGAGCTGTTTTAATTCTTTTTTTCCCTGCGTTTGAATTTACCTTGTCGAGGCGAAGGCAGCAGAATGGAGCTTTCTGTGGCAGGAGGTGGCACAGAGTGGGGGAGCTGCCGATGTAGGGTGAGTTGGGAGGGTAACCCTTCACAAAACTGTTGGTTAACAAACAAGAATATCAGGGGGAAAAAACAGCAAACAATACAGACATATTGTGCAGATACTTTTTTGTCAAATTTCCACTAGAAATGACCATCTCAGAACTGAGCATCCTTCCTCTCAACATTTATCAAAAAACAGTCGCTTAAACACATCTTATTAGTGTGGATTATTATTAACTAGCTATACACGATGGTATAAAGGGAGTATAACTGCACAGCTCTTCACTACCTTCATTATTCTTCTATCAGTCTCATTTTGTGTTTGTATCAAGTGTCAATTTGGTTCTGTGTCCTGTAATTACCTTAAATCAGTTTCACAATGCCCTCTAGTTTACCGATAAAATAGATTTTTATAAGAAGCATCCACAGCCTGATCGCCACATGGGGGCATTGTGAGACCTCAGTGTGTTTCCTGCAGACTTGATCTCCCTTACTTCTGAGTCTGATATTTCTTTAAAGAAGACACAATGTCATGCGGTGCAGTTTTAGAGGCTCAGAGGTTAGGAGGACTATGTAATGTCCAACTTTACGAGACCCAATAATGTTAAAAAATAAATGGGCTGAGGTTCAGAGGCCCCAATCTGTCCTTAAGGTAGCTCTGCTATATTGAAAAAAACACATAAAGGAAGAATATAATTTGCAGATAGCCCGATTCCTGGCTGAATTGCTACCATGGCGACTGGTAAATGAGCGTTGAGGGGTGAGGATCAATGCAAGGACACACAACAGTGGACATCACTCGAGAGGGGAAAGTGCTGACCCTCCCCGTCATGACACACACATTCATCAAAGCCATGTCCGCACTTTACAGCCTCATGACACACAGATTACACACCTATTCCAAACCCATCAATCTCTCCTCCTACAACCACTCGAGACGTGACGAAGAGCAAGAGGGCAGGGGACATCAGATCAAGAGATACACGCCTCCACAGTGAGGACATTTCACTTCTTTTTTTTTTTTACAGCCACCAACCTTCCGAAACCAGCAAATCTCTGCATCAATAACACTTACTCTGACCCTACGGATCCCTCCTCGTCTGATTGATTGTTCTCGTCCTCTGATTGGTCGCTGAGGAGGTCGCAGGGCAGGATGGCGGAGGAGTCTGCGATCTCCAAGACGGGCGCGATGCTCGGCCGGCGGCTTCCAGCGCCGTTCTCCGTCGGCAAGGTCAGCTTGCTGCTTTCCTCGGGAGGACTGGGGTTCTGAAGATCAATGGCCACAGTGCCTGGAAATAACACAGGGTTATGTTTGCTCCGCTAACTACGCAGTCATTCAGACACAGCATGTGCAGCACTCTCACTGCAATGTGTTGATAGGTCAACTGTGAACCCATAATCATTTTATCTCAGAGAACACTGAAGGCCTGTTCATTATGTAAAGTAAATAAGGTCCATGTTAAGACATACACAAAGAAACACACTTACACAATATAATATCACCTTATTTAGCTTGGCT
This sequence comes from Notothenia rossii, assembly GCF_949606895.1. Classification (NCBI taxonomy): domain Eukaryota; kingdom Metazoa; phylum Chordata; class Actinopteri; order Perciformes; family Nototheniidae; genus Notothenia; species Notothenia rossii. The sequence continues at coordinate 28,577,944 of NC_136909.1, forward strand.
TAGTTGACCTTGAGGAACAAAATGATTGCTTTCTGTATCCTGCGATGGGCTTTAAAAACAGCATGCAAAATCTATTGACAGTGTGATTGTCAATAAATCCTTAAAAAATACATCATATTTGGCTGTGTTATATGATGTATGATATATGCATTACATATATCAGGCATATCAGATACATGGTATATGCAAAAACACATATATCCTTTTTTTTAATGTAATAATGGGATTTAGTTTTTTAAAGAAAGAAAAAATAAAAACTTGTATAAAGTGTATATCATAGTAACATTTCTACTGGTATTTCAGTTTTAAAAAGTGATGCATCATGCACAAACTTACCATATGCAGTGGCCTGATCAACTTTCACAGGTCAAAGAAAAAGCACAACACAATAATGTCAGCCAAGAAAGTAAAATAGGCATGTAAGAAAGAAGTCATGCATAACAGTCAGCGGAAGCATACAGCATCACCAAGGCAGCCAGCACTCACAATCTCTCATTGTGAGTGCAGTTCAGGGTCGGTGAAGCACAACAAAAGCATCCACTTTCTCTGCGGACAAACTGTCTGCAACTCGCAACACTACAATCATCCTCAATCTTCTTTTCTTTATCGACTTCTAAAAAGATGTTTCTGCCCCTGACTCTCGGCCTCACCCATGCTGGCGATGATGCTGTGCACGGGCAGTCTGGAGGGGACGTCGTAGAGGCCGCTGACGGCTATGCCCTTGTTGTGCTTCTCTTCCTGTTTGAAGATGAAGGCAGAGTTCTCCTCCTTGGTGATGTTGATGTAGTAGCAGGTGTCGGGGGCGGCCATGATGTGGCGGGGGCCAGGGTTCAGGAGGATGCTCTTGTTGTCCTCTCTCTTCACTCCGATTAAACACACACCGTACCTGAGGGGTAAGACAGGTATGCAAGGTTTAAAGTCGAATGATGTCACTGTAATGTGTCGGGATTAAACTAGTGGACATTTTTACTAACTTCTTGTGGGCGTGGAAGGATGCGTAGGTGAAGCTTTTTCCATCATATTCCCCAAAAAACTTGCTGTCACACAAGCGGATGTGGTAGACCTCGTTTCCAGAGCAGCGTCCGTAGATCCTCTGCCACTGCTCCGGGGACAGCTGCCCCTCCCTGAAACAGCATTATCATATTATATACTGCTTGAACCACAGAGACACAAAATGTCTGATTCCTACAATGAACGAATGGACTATTGGCCAAACAACAGTCTTGATAAGGCTTAAGAGCAATTTTGTGGCGCTTCTAATTCCCCAGATTTTAGCATATACATATACAATTCCAAAAAATAAAAAAGAATCTCACAAGTACCTTAACAATAAAAAACATCTTTAACAATAATATTATAATGCATGATCAGTTCTAATAACATGAATTATGTGTTATAAACAAAGGCCTCTTCAATAATAAATACACATTTCAGAATGTTGAAAAAAAATCAATCAGAAAAGTTAAGACCAGAGTTTGTGGCTGGTAGTATTTGTTAAAATGAAGTTTGCAATAAGTCAGGGCAGGTTCAGGATGCGCAACTATTACAACCCAAAGACCGGCATTACACTAGGAGCCATCACGTGATATGAATAACTTTAAACTCCATTTGACAGCAGACTAAAATCAATTGGAAGAGGGAAATGACTAAAGTACTAAAGAATGAGGGACGGCCACACAAAAAGAACACATTTCAGACTTTATTTGGTACCTAACAGCTTTCATTTCAACAACCTTTTACGACCCTATAAAGTCAATTTATTTATGCAATTCATGTCCTTCATAACCTCTAATCAAAGTGATAATGTTTATATAACCACCAGCCAAAAATAAGTCCACCTACATTCCCCATCACCTTCACAGCCCCTGTGCAGCTTCCCCTAATGGAAATAAAAAATTGATGTGCCTCGTTTCTGCTCAGGACAGCAGTGAAGATATAGTGGCCACCTTGCACAGAATATGAAACATTCAGACCGATTTATTGCCGAGCAGGAACTTTGGTGATGAAAACTGACTGGACAGTAAAAAGTTTCTCCAGAGGCTGACAGTACAGTATTCAGCTCTGCAGAGACACACACCAGGTACAGTCTGTAGGACTGTAAACAAGCTATCATCTTTGTTTCTATCAATCATCCAAGCGGAATTGAATCTGTCTACACTGGAATGATTACTAAGAGATATTGATCATTAAAAGACCACTCAAAGTAAGAGGAGTTCAGTTTCTTGGAGGTTGAACTGCTTTAGAAGCATTACTAATGAGTCATTGGTTCGTTTTGTGCCAAGGCACAAAAGTAATGTTAGGCTGGGACGAGGTAATCTTCTCTTGCTATTGTTTCAAAAAAATGAACCAAAAACAAGTTAACAACATCTCTAAGTAGCTTTACTGATTTCTTCAAAGCTGGGATAACTAATGACAGTAAAAACAATTTTTTTTTTTAAAGTTTAGAGTTACACCGCTTTCCTGCTGCAAAAATGTGAAAATATGAATACTTCTCTCATGTGCACAAGACGATGAAGCCAGGATACAGTCAGCTTAGCTTAGCATAACCACTGGAAACAGTCTGGTTCTCTAAGGGGACACACTCTCTCTATTAGCATCTCTAAAGTGTTACTACATAGTCTCTTGTTTGTCTAATCCATTCAAAAAACTGTTTGTAGGCAAAATTGTTCGCTTCGGACAAAGCAAGCTCTTTCTCCTCCATTTGCTGTCCTCATGCTAAGCTAAGCTAAGCTAGCGGTGGTATTAAATCTAAATGACAGTTACTAGAGTCGCATAATTTTGATCATCCAACTCTTGACAAGCTACTAAGTCTTATTCCTCAGAGGTAAACATTCAAACAATTCGATTACTTTGGCTGCAAGATCACATTCCTCTATTTGATAACTAAATATGGCCTTGAGTAAGGCACCCCTTAGTTACTCCAGGGAGAATGTCCCTGTAATCAGTAAATCGCTTTGGATAAAAGCGTCAGCTAAATGAAATGTAAAGATATGGCGATACAACATAATGCAATACATGTATAGCAGTTTGTCGAGATCCAGAACCATAATGATAACTTGTTCAGTTATAAAAAGGATATTCTGACTGTGGCTATCACTGTAAATCCATAATTGCTAATGTTATTAGCAGTAATTGTAAAATGGTAGCGTGTACTCACTGTCCTCTGGAGGTGTGAACCAGCAGTGTGACCAGGGTAGACGTGGCGGGACACACACAGTTCAGCGCCAACATGGCATACTTGAATTCCTCCTCACATACTACATGATCTGATGAAAAGGATACAACAATATATTACATCAAACTTAAAACAATTGTGCGTAAATGACTTTGTTTTGCCAGGTTTGTAGCCTTTTTGCACTTACCTGCAAACTTAACATGGAACTTATTTTCAGGTTTGAGAATTTGGACGTACAGAGGGCAATTTGGAGCAAAATCTTTTGCAGCCCAAGCCCTCAAAATAGTCTGGTGATCCTGTGGGAGAAGAAATAGCTCCATTTCATTCACCCAGTGGCTCATTTGTAAAAGCAATCTGAATTTTATGGAACATAAAGTTGCCTCAGTTACTTGTGTCTGTGTGTTCCCAAATCTCAATGGAAGGTACAATATAATCACAACATTATTTGAATATCTCAAACCCTCTGGGCTACTGTATAATGGAATGAGAGTGTGAAGGGAAATTGCTCAGTTCAAATATTGTTATCTTGAGGAGGTTCCCTGTATATTAGACTCACAGCAGCAGTTCGGTCGACCTCATTCCTGCTGCTGAGGATGAAGCAGGCCTCAGCATCATCCATCCTGAGCAGAGAAACAGAGGGACAGAGAGAAACACAGGTTAGGGAGGAGAACATTCAACCAAACGTTAAATGTAATATTTACGGAGATCAATAAAAAAAAGCTACGAGTGCTACTGCCCTGTGACGAAGGCTGAAAAGGTTAAGTTGCATTCTAGCATGAAAACCATCTGCTGTTGTGTGACATCGGAGCGTACTGTCAGCAAAATGCAAGGGGGGGGAAAAACTCATATGTTCTCTAAACGAAAATGTTTCAGCATGGCATGGCTGATCCTTCCATTAGGCTTACCTGCACGGGTGATGTTATTGATCACATATCAGTGCGTGACATTTCCATAAGATCGAATCCCCTGCACAATTGTGCACATTGAAGAGGGGCTCAATGGAAAAGGGTCCGGCCTCCTGGACAGATTCATGATTTACAATTCACGCTGTTATGTGCTGGTGAGAAATACTGAGACACCATTCCACTGGCATCACATTATAAGCTGCAAAACGTCTGAAAGCCAACAGCAATCTCCCCTGAAGCGACAGTAAAAGCCTGAATGGTGGTGCAATATTTTGTAGGTCCAGAGACAAAACGAACAGGTCGCACAGCTTCCAATGGGATCCATCACGGTACATTGCTCCCTTTGGTGTGTGAGCAGATGATCAGTGTAGAGTGAAATCCCATTACACTGATGTGCAGGCAGAGGGCAGCGAAGTTAACTTGTAAGTACCTCATCCTCCATACGCACTTTAAGGACATGGATTTGCCAGTGAAGGACTTAAACTTTCCATTTACATCTAAAGCAATTTGAACCTTCTTATTAACAACCTAAAATGAATAGAATCTAGATGATGTGCTAGAATTAGAGTCAAACCTCTCAAAGACATGACAATCCCCCGTAATGACAGACATTAACATGGTGCCAGGTTCCACTGTGTGATTTTCCGACTGAAATGCCATTTTGTTTTATTTCATTCATTAAAATCGCACGTGTGCAGAAATTAAGAGGTGTTGTACCAGGCTCTACCAACCAACCACCAAGTGCATTTACGCAGTTTTATAAAGACAGTTGGAATGGCACATCATCTTTAATGTGGAAACAATATACAGTGGTGCATTTTTGTCCGTCTTTATGTCTTTGTGCTGGTCTGACGGTAAGCATGCATGCCACGTTTTCACTCACTTGGCCCTCATCAGGTCCTGGTCTTTCAGGGCCGATCCCTGCAGGTAGATGACCCTCTGGGACCATAAAGGGATTTGCAGGATACGGCGAACCTGAATGTCTATCTCTGTTGGACACAGGATCACCACATAGTAGTCCTGAAAAACATGGGATATACATAAATGTTACTTAAATCACGCTGCAGGTTTTATTTTATGTGTGTGGGATTGTACATTAAGCCTTACACTTCTTCAGCGTATGTCATTTTTGTGGAAAATTAAATTCAAAGTCAATTTTATTATGCAGTTATTCTGTACACATGACATATTTATCCTTTTTTGTTTCTTTTGGGAGGGTTCCCTCGTCTGAATTTAGGGACTGCAATTGCAGAGATTGGGTAAATGTTTTATTTGTGATATTGGGCTGTACAAATACAATTGATTTGACTATGCGACAGGAATACTACACAGACCACTTACTGTTATAAAGAGATACAACTTCTGTAAAATGATCTATAAATCCACATTCATTATAGTCCTGCTTTCTGCATAACCATTCTTATTCTGACAGTAAAAAGCCTCCTTTAGGGGTACTTATTATAAATATGAATACATAGTTAACTTTCTGAAAGGAAATCCACTGTTTTGGTACCTGTAGTCTGGGATGAGCGTAGAACTCGTTGAGGAAATCCATCAGGAGGTCAATTTTCAGCGAGCTGACACACAACACCACGTGCTTCTCCGTCTGTGCCCGGTGGCGGCTGTAGTTCCCTCCTAACTTCTGGCTCTCCATCCACAGGTATGCTAGTTCTTCAAACTGACACAATGGTACACAACATTGACGTGATGTCAAATATAACAAGACTGAGATTAATAATAAAAGAAAGATAGATTTTCTGTCTGGACACTAAAGCAATAGTTTGCCAGCAGCAGGAGCTCATTCCTAACTACTATCTCTCACCCTCTATCTCTGCAGTGACAGGTAACATTTAAAATGATGGACACGTTTGTTATCTCTAAAAAAAACAACAACACAGCAAGTAGGTAGATTTATGCAGAATGACTTTTTTGAGCACTTGGTTAAATGTTATATTTGATGCAGCAAGTGATGGCTTAATATTGAATGATATCCCCTGTAAGGTGATCAGTACATCAGCAGCACATCGTGAGAAATTCTGATCTGAAAAGACAGGGTCTGTTGCTAAAATGTGAATCCCCTCAGTTGAGTTTTCCGTACAGGGTCATTACCTGCAGTGGGAGAACCACCAGGGCGACACAGATGAGAATGACCACCAGCAGCTGGGAGGGCCAGATTTGTGGCGTCACATCCCCGTAGCCCACTGTGGAGAAGGTGACGATGCAGAAATAGAACGAGTCGAACAGGGTCAGGCGCTTCCCGGCTCGCTCTAGATGCTGGATCCCACACGCTCTGCAGAAAGAAGAGACATCATACTCAATGGTCCTCAATACAGACATGTCCCCTATGGGTAAAGATCATTTGGATGTGTATCCTACGATGTCAGTGTGTTTTAGCCTCGCAAACTGGATATCAAACCCTATTTGCTCAAGTTTAAAGAGCATCAGAGTAAATATCAGTTTTTCAATTAAAGTGACAGCATTGATTGCTCTTTCAGTTCCCGATCACTGCCTGTGACAATTCCTTTGTGATGGAGATTGAATGAAACTCTGAGGCTCATGGAAGTTGAGATGTCTCAGTGGAAAGAGTGAGAGTAGAGAGGCTGCTGGGTGATGGCCAAGGCACAGTTATTCTGTTGAAGAGCTAAAGGTCAGCTGAAGCAACAGCTTTGATTAAAATACATTTGAGTTATAAAAGGGTAGATCAATGAGACATAAGACATAAAGAAGGATGGCTTCTTCTCTTAATCTAACACCTTTACAGCTGGGTTGTCCTGTTGATAGTGTTTTTCACATCGGCTCACTATTTTATTGGTCACAATCGTTCAGAATGCAAGATAACAAATGCCTGTCTTTGAAATGATTTGCGTTATATTTTTGTAATTACAATTTGCTCTTTCCAAGCACATCAGGGAGGGGTCTTCTGGGATCTTTACATTTCTTAAATTGAATTGTTTGAAATGTAGGCCTAACCATGTCTATTGTAATTAAATAGAATAACTGCTCTGCAATAATCAAGGTTTGTCAAAAAGTTTGGTTTTCTTTAGCTAAAATCATATTACCCTTGTACTTTTTAAATAGTCAATACATTCACACATAATTCTAGGAGCTAGTTTCATTCATAGGCGGCTCATTTTACTTCTCACTTCTTCCAGCGTGACCTCAAAATACAATTGGATATTACATTACATTCCAACTGGCTTCCTAATATTAGCTTAATGGTATCTTTTAGTTAAATGCTATCTTGCCAGACATTCTGTGCCAATAACAGCACAGTATGTCTGCTCAATAGCACTACATTTTAAATCTCTATTATTATAAAATGTATAGCTTTTTCCAAATATTCTTAGGCTAGCCTCGACATTCACAATACCTTCTGCACGAGAGATAATATTTTCTGGGTCATGTTGTACACAGCTCAGAAAACAGTGTGGGTCAGTAAACTGGTCTGAAGAAGAGAGGCTCACTCACCCGGTGAAAACCAGACACAGTAAGGTGCAGATGAGGATGAACACCTGGTTGAACATGGCAGAGTGAGTCCTCTGGATGGCACGATGGAAGTCATTCTGGACAAAAGAAGAGAGTTCATTGTAACCTCAAAATTAGAAATATTTCCAATCTAGATGACCAATTATAACATTGAGAAGTCATCAATACAATTTCAATCAAAACTTAAGTCAAACATTACTAGAAAAAGTGAGCTATTGTCTTGACCTTGAAGATGGACTGGATACAATTAACATGTACAAAAATCTGCCATACATTGTTCAAACACAATCTTTATCCAACAACACTGTCCCCCCTTTTTATACCATATTGTACTTCCTGCTAAGCCATCTTCAAAGCTCATGAGCTCACGACTCATTTTCAGTTGGACCTAGTTAGCATGTTCTGCCTGCCACCGCCTCCCCAAATGTCCTTGCTTTCTCTCCATGTGCTGCGCTGCTTGGCCTCAGATTCTACCATCTGCCTAACTACCGCTTTGGCATGAGGCTCTTACTGTCATGGCCTCATCCGAATCACAGCGAGATGACACACTACACCAGTTGGATATCATCAAATAGCTTTGAATTCCATGTACCAGTCACTTTGCACCTATGGTTAAACCTGGACAATAGTAACACTGAAACAGCAGGTTTATGTGCACCTGGCGTTTGTATCCCTGCTGTTCTTATGCTACAAGTGTTAGGTGTTTTTTTCTGTTTGTTTCCCTCATGCACTTGACACTCTTTTTTTGAATTAGGCTCCCCTGTTGTTTGCTCTGCTTTCGTTTAAAAAAGTGTTGTGTTCTCCCCTAAACATAGTTTTGGGGAAAATATATTTTTTCCAGACCAAAATATAACTGATCTCTGTCAGGGCGACATACTCTCATCTAACCTGGAAACACAGATTATTAGTGTGTCAAAATGTAAAAGCAAGGTTTACTAAGGTTCGCTCAATAGTTAGTTTGAATATCTAAAGTTAACCCCAATCAGGAAACAGGATACACCATTTCATACAGTTGTTCTCACTTTGTTATAGAACACATTTAGTAATAGTAGCTCTCTTTATATCCATATAGATACATAACTGAAAAGAAATGCTTTTAATAAGGATGTGCCTCTGTTTCATCCAAAACTAATCACCCATAATAAATTCATTTAATTTTTTTAAAATCTTTATCTTTTTTTTCTTTTTACAAACAGTTCGCTTTGTTAACCTGAGAATGTAGGTGTGATACCCAATAACTAGCCAGCAGGCTAACTTATCGAAGTAGCCAGCCCAGCGCCAATGCAATATTACACATCTATGTATTTAACAACACTAGCTTCAAAAACATACATTGACACATTGGTTCACAGCGCAATTAAGTTCTCTTCATACAGCTTGATTGTATAATCCCATTTAGCTCTCATAGACAGCTCTCTACTATAAGGGTATCCAATATGGCCGCCACAAGAAAAATAAGTACCATCGAAGCCCTCAGAGATAAAAGACAAACAAACATGTTCTGTGTGCTCTCTTTTATGTAATACAGCAACAGTTTGCACACGTTTGCACAATATAAGAAACACATTATTGCGAATACTTACAATCATGTTCTCCAGGGCACCTTTGGCTAGCCAGCAGTTGAGAAATACAGGAACGAATATGTTTCTCAATGGACACCAGAAGATCTTTAGGAAGGAAGAAAGGTGTAATACATCAGTGGAATAAAACCACAACTATAAATCATAATACAGGAAAGGCAATGAAGAAAATTAATATACCCTTGGATGAAAGATGGTACACATGAAACCAAAATGACCTTGATCATGCATTAGTAAATCCTTTAATGGACCATATTGATTGCCAAGGCGTTAAAATAAATAACTTACTGTGATTATAAATGGCACTGAATTGATCATCTCCAATATGAAGGAAATCTGGAAGATCTGCTCCCAAATGTTACCCTGGAAAGGAATGATGGAAAATAATGAATTGAACCATTAGAGCGCAGATGGTTTTGGAGAGAAATGTAATACCAGAAATAATGATGATAACAATACATTTAATTTCTAAGCGCTTTTTTTTCCAGGTGCTCAGAGATAACAATACCATGAAACAGGCAAGAGGCCAACAGATTATTATGTTGAGTTGTAAATCCCACCAATTAAAAATGCTTCTTTGATATTCATATTTTCAGTATTGATCCGAGTCTATTAAAGCAATAATGGAGAGGTCAGTAATTAATGTTGGGTCCAGAAACAACATTTCTCATTGACCTGTTTTTTTTCCAAACAAGTGCTTGTCTTGTCTGTTCTTTATTGCATGACAATGGTGCAGAAACTTAATTATTATCACAATCTTTGTTTTTAAAAATCACAACAAAATGTCTCCAGATTGTACGACTTTGCAGAGTTCACTTTGAACATTAAAGTATGCTTAATGTTCTACTGTTGCTTTTATGTTCTCTGAAGTTAATTAGTTCCCTTGCATAACTGGAATATGAATTATGTAATTGGTAACGCCTAGTTCTAACAGCACATCTAAAAAAGCCAAAATCATACAACAAACAATAAAATATGGCTGACCCCAATCCACTGAGTGAGACTGACTACAAATCCCATATTGAGTGCACAGCAGTTTGAAATGAGCCGTTTGGTGGTGGCTTCTATGATACAGCTATTAAAAAGCTAGTAGTAGGGAAAAATAAAAACTTGAAACGTTTTACAAGGCTAAATTACATCATCAGAAAAAAAAAAACATGAGTCCCCAAACAGCCTTCTGTGAAAGGGAAAATAAAAAATATAAAAGCATCACAACATTAAGAATATGAACAAGAGACACTACCAGTCTCAGAGCAGCACAGCAACGCTTATATTTCCATGAAGCCTGGCTCCTGGCATAATGCAGTCCTGATCTTTCAAATGATAGCAAACTATGCTAGGGCTAGCTGAAACAATTACATTAACCCTTTTGCATTTTTTCTTCCTGTACAGTAGTTGTGGTTGTGCTAACGTTGACGTGAGTTTGCTAAGGACATAGCATACCGCAAAGAGGTAATATATCTCCTTAATATTACAGTTATACAAAATAAAGTGCTGTTTTATCTTGGTGGTGGTTGTGTGGTGTGGATGTTATTTAATACACTACTTTCATTTATTAATGATAAATGAAGTGCTAATGCTAAATATACCAGAGCGGCAAGTTAACATTATTTAGTAATATAGAATCGAGCTAGACGCACAGGATTTGAACTGTAATACATAATTTGTCCACAATGGATCTCAGTAACCGGATGTTTGCTTGAGCTCTGCACATATTTCATAAATTTTTGTATGGCAATATTGGGGGTTATAGTTCTAGTGTTACTGGAATAAGTTACATTGCAAGGTCTTTTAAATATATGTGTCCACCTCATTAAAAGACACATTACTGTATATGAAAGGGAAAATACTCCCTCTGCCTTTGTACATACACAAAGACTGCCCTTTTCTTTTGGTGAAATCTTGAGTTAATTACGATAAAAGTCTGCTCTTTAAATACGTAGTATACACGCACCAAAGTGCACCTTTAGAGGAATCTCAAGAATGAAAACAGCACTTCCAGCCCTGCAAACTAACTATTCCAAAATTATTGTAAAAGTCTTCTGGCCCTGTGTCTTGAACAGCTTGGCCTCTGCCTTGGCACTTGGACTGGACATTAAGAGGTGTGGGCCGGTAAGAGAGAACAGACTGTGTGCCGGACTTTGATCCGATTGCTGTAAGACATCAGCTCGGATTAAAGAGAAAAACTGTCTACTGTGGATGGACCCTTACCTTGTAGCTGAGATATGTGATTAGCATGGTCTCCAAGAAACTGATTAAGGCCACTGTCACCTGCAGCAAAGGGGAGAAGGAGATTAATGAACCCAGCAACTGCAAACTCATCTCTTCTGGCTGCTCGACCTAAATGCAAGACTTTTTGGTAATACATGGCTGCTAGTGCGTTGGATTGAATCCTGCATTAAGCCTCATTTCATGCAGGGGAATTTGATTTATGTGCACTTTCATTGTTATGTTATCCGCCTCACCTGTATCGCCCATACAGGCTCCCGTCTGGTAACCCAGAAAATCACACACCTGTCAAAAACCATAAGATGCTTTATGTCCAGGTAGACAATAAACTCACTTCAGTTTAGAATGAAATGCCATTTGATCGAAACATACCAGTTGATATCTGCCGAGTCTGCTGTACTGTTATTCTGACATTTTGCACTGTAGAGAAAACAGGAACACAACAAAAAGTGAGAACGTGTGTGTGGATGTGAGTGGAAACACACCCACTGGGAAACACTCCCATCAGTTTGTATGTTGCAATAAAGAACAAACTCAACGTGTGTATAAAGGCTGCTGGCAGTAAGAGGAATACAAATAATCCACCACTTTCAAATGACTGCACAGGGAGAACAACTCACACGCACCAAAAAAAACTTCCTCAAGCAATCAAATTCACAAAAGGGAATTCATGTTAATGTGGTTTTAGGAGTAAATCTCAAGTAAACGTCTCCCCCTTAGACATATTAGAAGTATTGAAAACGAGATTTGCATATATATTGATGTTCTCTGCTCTCAAGATATCGTTCACATTTGTTGCTATTTGGACATGCCAACTGGAAGATATTCCTGGAAAGATCCACTGGCATACGAAAAGTCATCTGGTTGGTTTGGAATAAGATAAAAGACAAGAATGAATAAAAGGATACATAATAGAGATGGATTAGAAGATAGCAAAAGGAGCAAACACTGCTTCCTAAAGCAAGATATAATCAAAATGGATAATTGCAAATCAGCAAATAAAAAGCAACTATCAAAACATTTGGACAGAAATGGTGTAGGAGTGTGACTCTCACCATGGGTCGCCGTTGACATCCTCGCGGTCATCCAGACTCACTCTCAGTACGTAGAGGGCACAGGTGAGGATCTTCAGTGAGAAGTTAAACAGCCGGATTCTCAGGCCTGTGGACCAAGACATATCGTTTCATATGACTCAAAAACTGATGTAAGTGATGATCACCGGAAAATGATCTTGTTTAAATATCCGGTGTTTTTGTCACAACTCTGTCATTGTGTTCCAACAGGAGACTACAGGTGCAACTAGATTGTCACTGTTTTAAGTTTGTTTGCTTAAAAACTTCTTTAGTGAAAGGCCAAAAGAGACAGGATCTGTAGAAGCCCTAAAGCATTACTAATATAGTTCTATGCTGCTCTGGCACCCTGTCACAACGAATTTCCTCTGACGTATATGTAGCTTCTAAATCCTCAAAGAATAACACATAAAAACACCGGAAATGTATGGGCTTCTCGTGAATAGGAGTACAATTGGAAGTTAAATGACTGGTGGGATTGCACATAAGTTATAATGCTTGTGGAATCATAATCCTTTTTGAGTAATTAACTGATAAGCACACACCACTTAATGTGCAGGACTTGGCTGCAGACGGGGCTAGGCAGCGGGGGGTGCTAGTTGTATTAAACATTTCTCATCAGCCTCTGCAGCGACCTAATCTCTCGTGACACAACCTCTCCAGATGAGGCCAGACTCAATGGTAAAATGATTTAGGTAAACAAACAGCAGAATTCCAATGGCAAAGAGCAACAGGCCCCTGCAGCCATGTGCGACATTTTCTTTAGAGCCTGTCGTTTTCTGTCAAAGACTGTGGCGGCTGAGCGACAATGACACGTTGAGGGGAAGACAGCAGTGTCAGTGCTCAGGATATGTCAACAACATGCTCTACCTGAGACACAGAGTTCCTTTAATTCTATTTTAAAACTGGATGCAAATGAGCATCTTTCAGACACGATGCACCAAGCTGCACCATTTTTTTTCTCAGAGGTTGTCTTATCTCCTATTGAGAAAAACACTGCAGTGCTGCCTCCTTTCTCAATAAATGAGCCACACTCTCTGTCCTTGCTGGGCAACAGTGCGCACACCTACGTATACAATATATTACAACGAGGAAACTAATGTAATTAAGAAACTAAACTGAGGCAGGAATGTTATAATGCGCCATCACCGACAGCAGTTTCCCGATTGTATTTGTTCATTTAGCTGAAGGGTGAAGGGAGGAGAGGGAGTGTGATGTTCCCTGGTGGATGTACTCACTTGACCTTTGGTTTTTGATGAAGAAAAGCTTCAGCCTCTCCTTGAAGGTGTTTTCATTCACATAGAACTCCACCTGCACCCTGTTGGGGGGGGCAGTGATATGATGTTAGTGTTAGTCTACACAGATGATGTATATACTAAGCATAAGCTGTTCATTGTTTACACAAAGAGAAGAGCAGAAAACATTTGATCAAACAGTGTCAATCTTTCCACAGTGCTTTATGATCAGGTGTGAGACAAAGCAATGAATGAATGAATGAATGAATGAAAACTTTATTACAGACTCAGGGTCCAGATAAAAGACAAGACATTACATAGATAGAATATGAATTTGCACAGGTATTGCTTTGTTCAGTAAATGTAACAACATGTGATCCAGGCACATTTACATGTTCGCATTCTGGGTACAGGACAATACCCACATCTCAGTACTGATACCAACATGACTAACTAATAACTGGTTTGAATTATATAATATAATACATATATTACACACATAGTTTTAAAAAAATATTTTGCCACAACCTTAATCCACAACAAATAACCAATGCTATTCATTTGTTTAGATAGCTTTTGCTCAATTTTTCCAGCTGTTAAGGGAATGTTTTCACCCTTGCTCAATTTCGAAATAGTGTGGGATTGACCTATTTTTGGAATACAGTATTTCATTTTTTTGATAACAATAAATAACATATCACAGACGTCCTTCATCCAATCAATCTTACAAGAAATGCGTCATATAAAGAATCCAAAACGTTTGATTTGGAAAAGAACATATTTCCTCAAAGAATGAAAAAACAACAATTTGACCAACCCTCGATGGTGGCTTACATCTCAGTACATATTGTACACAATAAAGTTTTGGGGTTCAAATCCCAGCATTTGATTTGCATCCTGCAGTTAATCTTGAAAGAAACATTTGTAAAAATAGTTGTGCCAGTGCCATAATTGTGTTTTTTTAAGCTTTCCAGTAAAAATAACACCAACCATTTGCATTGTGGGAATGTACTGCAGAAAAGCTGTACAAGTCTTATTCCATTACCCTCCATTTACCGCCAGTAATTACGCTGTCTACAGTTCCCCTTCTCAATGCGACAACCAGCAACAGATGCATATGATCCTTAATTTTAATGTGCAGCATTAAATAGTTAAATATTTAAGATTATTACATAAGCCATATTTTCCCACACACATTCTCTTAATGTTGCACTAGCTGCGAATCAAATGCACACTGTGGGGGCATGACACATAAGCCAAGGTAAGGGTTTGAATTGCTCCCCTGGGACATTAATCACAAATGATCAATTAGTGCATGAAATAGGTATAGAGGAGGGTTTAATCATTTAGAATCCATCCATCCATCCATCTTCTCCCGCTTATCCGTGGTCGGGTCGCGGAGGTAGCAGTTCCAACAGAGAGCCCCAAACTTTCTTTTCCCTGGCCATATCAACCAGCTCTTACTGGGGGATCCCAAGGCGCTCCCAGGCCAGCGAAGAGATATAATCCCTCCACCTGGTCCTAGGTCTACCCCTTGGTCTCTTCCCAGCTGGACGTGCCTGGAACCCCTCCCTAGGGAGGCGCCCAGGTGGAATCCTAACTAGGTGCCCGAACCACCTCCACTGGCTCCTTTCGACGCGAAGGAGGAGCGGTTCAACTCCGAGTCCCTCCCGGATGACCGAACTTCTCACCTTATCCCTAAGGGAGACACCAGCCACCCTGCGGAGAAAACCCATCTCGGCCGCTTGTACCCGCGATCTCTTTCTTTCGGTCATGACCCATCCTTCATGACCATAGGTGAGGGTAGGAACGAAAATGGCGCGGTAGACAGAGAGCTTTGCCTTCTGGCTCAGCTCCCTTTTCGTCACAACGGTGCGGTAAAGCGACCTCAGTACCGCTCCCGCTGCTCCGATTCTCCGACCCATCTCACGCTCCATTGTTCCCTCATTCGAGAACAAGACCCCGAGATACTTGAACTCCTTCACTTGGGGTAAGAACTCATTCCCTACTTGGAGATTTAGAATTAGATTTAGAATTTAGAATTTAGAATTACTTGTAATATTAATATACATATTTGTACCAAACCACAGTATTCTAGATGTTGTTTACAGTTTGGAAGAAAGTCAGTTTCCTTTGGGTAAAAACGTTTTCCTTCACTCAAATCACGAGACAGCATGATTAATATCACTTACATTAAAGCGTCCATTAACAATTGAAAATCACACTGCATTATATCCAAGGCCGTCTTTCTCACATTGAGCAGGTATAATGACATTAAATTAAGCTTGGGAACTTGACCAAACGCCCACTTAGCCACGGAAGATGATGTAGCTGTAGGTCAAATGTAAGGTAGGCTTATTAAAACTTTCTATAATAGCGGCCTCTCAGGAAGTAACAGCGGCTTCTCAGTTTCAGGAAGAACCTTTACATCCTTCTTCTTTGTCCGACACAATGAGATCAGGGTGCAAAGAAAGAGAGGAGAGAGCAGGGGGGGGGGGGGGGGGCAATTACAGCAGCCAAGACCCAAGGGAGGTACGTATGTGTAGATAAAAAGAGTAGGTGGAAGAAAGAACATTAGATATGCACCATCTTTCAGCTAATCCCCTCCTTTCCTGCTTCATCGCCATGGAGACAGCTTCTAAGGCAGGAAATGTTTTTCCAGTACAACAAACTGGCTAAGCTACACACACAGGCACACACAATGACTTATCTATAGGCAAACCCCCATCCCCATGACTCCATCCAACCTAAACACACTCTACTATATGGCGACCGCGTAAACCAAGTGTATCGACCGGTGCGTCACCCGAGAAGCAGTAAAAGACTGTCATGAACGCTGGTGGTGGAGAATCAATATTGTTTGTCATCTCCATTGGAATAGCAGTCACAACAGAGACAACAGCTGCACAGGATTCATGTTTACACGACTTTCCTACAGTCATCTCATCTGTAATTACACGTCAAACCTGAAAACAGCAAAACCTGAAATGTGACCACAAGATAGCCTCAGTGACAAAATCCGTATTGTGTTGTCTAACATGGGAATTGTGTTGGCTTGACAACACAACAATAACAAGCCTAGGCATCAGTGGCATGTATCCTCTTTTATGAATATTTAAAGTGAGGGTTTCCCTGATTATCTTATTGTGAGGTAAGACACACCAAAGAAAAATATATATAGAAAAAATATGAGGTTAAAGTGCTGACTTTTAACTCAGATTGAGGCTGTTTTTATCCAGACTGGGTGAACTGTATGTGTTGAATTAGAACACCTTTAGCCATGCTAGAAGGTTGTTGTTTTTTTAGCTCCTCTAGCTTTGCTGTTTGTTTAAGATAAGTGTTTGAACTTTAACAACGCCACTGTCGCCCATAATATGGATAGGAACCCTCAAACTCTTAAAGCTTGTGGTCTCTAATATGACATTGTCATTTGATATCGAATTATCGAATTAGAGCCAAAAGAAGAAATTGTGTCCCAGTCAGACACCTGAAGACCAAAGTGTTTGTATAGTCTTTGACCACAAATGAAAAGCTGAGCCTTTTACTTGTTTTCATTCACGCAATTAACAAGCACTAGAACTTAAATGGTTACAGAAGTCTCTACCAGGCACAGGGCCCTTGTAATGATTCTAAGTAGCCTCACTACATAGTGCACTTGTTTCCCGCTTGTCGACTGCCAGTCACTACAGCAGAACCAGGGCAATACCTTTTAAGAACTTACGCTCTTTTCTTTGGCATCTCTGTAGTCTGTACACCATCACCCCCAATATATGGATATTAGCCAGCCTTGGCAAACAGCCTATAAACACGAGCAGTTTCAATATCCACGAAGCCAGCAGGCAGCTTGTAACTGTATTAAGATACACTCCCTTTACTTCCCTTAAGTGTAAAGATGGTAGGCAGAGAATAAGCCAGGGATATTTAACATAGTCACAATAGCTTGAGAAATCTCCTCCACTGGAAAGTGGCCTTGGTATGTAGAGACTTTAATATACCATATACCAGCTATTCAGAATATGTGACAGGGACAAGTGTGGAGGAGCAAAGTGTAAACTCAGAGATTTAGACTTGTGATCAAGCGTATTAAAGTTGTACACACACAAACACCCAGAGTACACCATGACAATTTGCAGTGATAGGATTACATTTGTACACACCCTTGCCTGCAACACAGAGAGACTACAACTGCTTTGTAGACGCTGAATAAACATTGAACAGCTTGTTGACCTCGGGATAATCTGTCTGACAGAACAGAGCTCATGAAACACCTGCGTTAATTCTAGTGATGGAAAATATGTATGTAAATTGTAGCAGCTGACAGATGCTATTTGCCATATATTGGAGCTGCAGGGGCAAGCATAGGTTAACAGCAGTGTCAGTTAGCTATTAAGGCCCGGACACACCAAGCCGATTTTGGCCGTTTTCGTTAGTCGGACGACGAAGCGTGCCCTGTCGCCCAAACTCAATTTGGTGTGTCCCGCACCGTCGGCCGTGACACGCCTTATGGGTCCATGGATGTATAACGGCCCGCCCACACTATGGCTTCAAAAAAAGCTTGGAGCTGGGCGTGTCTGAAGCTTGGGCATTTTATTTGAGCAACGCGACCAACAACCAATCACATGAATGTCCCGCCCCCGGCATACAAAGCAAAAAACCCCGGGGATTTTATGCGAGCAATATATATATATATATATATAAACTCCCCAAACAGGCGAAAACCTACCAGTTTCACCCACTGTCTCTGCCACCTCCCTCCATGCCTGGTTCCTCCTGTTTGTATCCCAGTAAATAGTTCTGGTCGTAAAGAACCGGTTGATTTGCTACCGTAATTTCTCGTTTGGAATATGAGGATATGAACTGCGGTCTGGCTCTCCCAGCTTGCACGCGGTTTGATTGGCTAGCGCTTGAACTGTCAGATTTGCATAAACGGGATTAGATTGGCTGACGCTGGCTACTCCGGCGTCTCCGTCTTCAGAAGTTGAACATTGTTCAACTTTTGCAGCCTGAAACGCCAGGAAAGCTCCGCTCTGCTACCCACAATTCAGTTCGGCGAAAAGCGAGGCAACGTGACGTCACCCCATTCAAAGTGAATGGGCAGACGCGTTGGAAACCGTTTTTGAAGCTGTCGAAGCTGTAGTGTGGACGGGCCGTAATATGAACTGGATACAGCGTGGAAGGCGGGGCCCCATTCACTCCTATGAGAGTTGCTCATTGGCGCATGATGATAAAATGGCCCAACTTTTGAGAGAGCGAAACGTCACAGATTACCCGGTATGCCTGAGAAGTACCCGTATGTGCGCTCATAGCGCATGCGCAACTTTAACCAAAATGCTCGTTCACATCACGCACGTCAATTTGCGTACACGTAACAGCACCGAGCGTTCATGACAGCATGGTAATGGCTTGTTATTATGATGGATTTGATATTAACGAGGCGGCAGTTACGGCAGTTAGCAGCTAGCTAGTAATTATGCTAATGTACACATCAATCGTTATGTACTTATATTACGCTGTAACAGGATCTAGTGATATCCAAGCAACAGAGCTTCATTTAGTATGAAATAATTATTACACACACACACACACACACACACACACACACACACACACACACACACACACACACACACACACACACACACACACACACACACACACACACACACACACACACACACACACACACACACACACACACACACACACACACACACACACACACACACACACACACACACACACACACACACACACACACACACACACACACACACACACACACACACACACACGTATGAGAGAGGTTCCAAATTGAATTGAGGCGAATATTTGTAATGTTCCGAGGTTGTTGTGTTTAATATTCATGAGAATATTTGTCATTGTTCAAATGATAATAAACATTAGCATAAAGCATATTTGATAAGAGTATTAAAAACTTGAAAAATATTCCTCTAAGGTACATTTAGAACGGATAAAACATTTGCGATTAATTTGCGATTAACTATGGACAATCATGCGATTAATCGCGATTAAATATTTGAATCGACTGACAGCCCTAATATATATATATATATACACAGTGCAATAAGCTTCTTAGTGCAATAAGAAGCTACAGGGACGTTAATCTAACGTCAGTAATATTAACTTTATTTAATACAACATTTACGGTACAAGATTTAATCATACAGCCCATGTAGTATAATATTTTACAAATGATGAATTACAGCAAACAGGTGCAATATATCCATTATTACAGCTCCGTGGGATCGCAGTAAGACGATATGGGTCCGTTCTTATTGTGCATCCATGGGTAAAGATTAAAGATAAACGCATGTAGTGCTGCTGCATGCTGAACACGTAACATGAACGTGCCGGGCGGCGCGGTCCCGTGGGTTAGATGCGCGTTCATAATGCAGAGGGATATAACTCTCAGAATAACGTTATTAGTACATTTGTACAACTTGAGGAACACATTTTTTTAATAAGGGCTATACAAGTGTTCATACTGGGTAGTTTATTTAGTTTAAAAAAAATGATCCAACGATTTACAGACCACTCTTTCCCCATGTAAGTCAATGGGAAAAAGTGTTTCCGGGCCTGGCAACCAAGCGGAAGTGTAGTACCGCCGTTTGGCCACCACAAATATTTTCATCTGAGTCCGGCGCACTTCCTGGGGGCTTGGTCGGGTCGGGCAGTCGGGCCAAATAAATCACTCTGATTGGCTGTTCAGCTAGCGAATCAGTGCATGAGAAGCGAAACGGAAGTGAGGGACGTAAACAAACGCTTTAAGAAGGCACGAAGAATGTCTTCCGCAAGCAACACTCCAATGGCTGATAGCTCCAGTACCGCACAAGACATGTTTTCGATGGACGAGAGTGAAAATGGAACGCACACACTATTTGTTGTTTGTTTATATTACGGAGTCTGTTCTTCTTCTCCGTCTTCCGGTTGTTGCTTCTTTTGAATGACGAATACACACTACCGCCGCCTGCTGGTAAGGAGAGTTATTGCCACACACGCATGCGCAGTTCGTACGTGCTACTTGACCGTCGGCTCAAGTCTTTGCGGTGTGTTCCAGTGCGACTGTTGGCCAAGAAGCAGGAGACGTGAGGCGACACAACAGTCGTGTTCCGTCGGGACGTGTTCTTTGGTGTAAGTTTGGTGTTTCAGGGCCTTTAGGCTATACTGTATCAATAGCACCTGTGGGTGAAATATCACAGAGACTCTTAAAGGAAGCAATAAGACATTAAACCTGATGATGCCGTCTCCAATTAAACCAACATTCTCTACCATTGATCTTTAAGTAGTCATCCCTGTTGAGGGCATTATATAATGTACAATCAAAATAAAGTACCCATGTCTAATCAACTTTATTACCACAAGTGTTGGCATAGCAACACATATGGAAGTTATCAGCCAAGGTATCTGCAAGCAATCAGAGGTAAACAACGCACTTTATCAAGGTTTATAAGATCCAGCCTTTAGGGCATATCATTACTACATAGAGCAATAATACAAGGCCTTGTGTTGTAAACAGTACAACAGCAGTGTTTCCTATCACAGGCTATAAATATAATGATAAATAATAAATACAGTTTATTTACAGATCGCAGGTTTGCTCTGTCCCCTCTCTGCAGAAGCAACCAGTCTCTGTACCAGCTTGAGAAATGCGCCTGTTACAAAGCCTGCAACGGTTCTAAAAATATTACACTCTGATATGAAAATGAAAAGCGTCAGAGTCCTTTGTAAGCATCTGCCTCTGGTTCACAAAGCTGCATCTCAAAAGTGTAATCCATGGCAAAGGTACTTGTCCAATAGCCTCATTACAGGGCAAAAATAGAAATGGGCTCTCATTGCTACTGTGAAAGTATTTTTCAAATCTCTAGAGGAAAATAGTTTCTGTTCAAATATGTGAAAGAGCAAGCACGGGACATGTTCTGGTGGTCTGTTAGGCCTCCATACACTGTGTGTGCTGCTCTACTGTATATCTGAGTGGGAGTTTTAGAGAGGGTCTTAGCTCTATATGTGCACATGTTGTGTTCAAGGACCTAGAAACCCTGCAGTTTGTTCTAAACTAAGCACTTGCAAATGGAAGTGCACAGCAGTACAAAATATCAAAGCCTTGAATCAGAATCGCTGACTCAAAGGAGTTGTCCTGCGTCTTTCAAGGTCTGTGATGAGCAGTCATAATAAGAGTGCTGCTCACTTTATAGTCGACTACACCGTTTGTGTTACAACAAATTAATCTTCCTGCTGACTGAAGTGAAGATAACATTGCTGAATAATTGGATAACACACTAGGTAGTCACTGACAAAGACTAATCTACATACTGTAAGAGAGACCTCCCTCCTTCTTTGCTACACCAAAGAGACAATAATAGAACATGTTCAACCCTGACAACTCTTGAAACTTAAAAAGGCTTTGAGAGGATGCTGGTTCAAGTCAATCACAACAACACGATTATTTATAGTGAATTAACCCTTCTGGAGATCCGCACTAAAGAATGCTCACATTGTTGGGGTCCTTTTGGCAATAATGACCAGGGTGATGGACATTATACGTACCTGTTGTATGGTTCTGTGAATCAAAATGTCTAGGTTTTACAGACCCAAATCACATGCGCTTGAGGTTTTCTACCAATGAAGAAAGCACTAAGACCTCTGAGCTTTAGAGTGTCATACTTGCGTGCCAAGCATTGGTATTTCTTAATAATGTCTACCAAAGAAATTTACCAAAATACCCGACATTGAATTATGAATAGAAAAGCTTAGAAATTAGACATGTGAATACATTAAATACACAAGCGAGAGGATGTAGTCCTAATTATGACTGTGGAGCATTTGACTACAAAATCAGTTCAAGGAGTCTAGAATTTGTTAATGGTCAAGAATGATTAAGAAAGAGAGTCTAATAGTAACTGTATAAAAAAACACTGATGTTGAAAGAAGTTTTTGATACTTCCTCTCTTACAGTATGTTTTTTTTAGAAAAGAATGATGGCTGTAAATATAATCATTATCATTCTGTTTGAAATTGTTGCATAACCAAATAAAAGTACCGTAAAGCACATTTAAATAGTTTATTAACAAACCAGTAGCAACCACTACAAAAAATGGTACTTGAAATACTCAAGCTTTGTGTACTTCTAATATGAATATTCTGACCAAGGCAATCACATTTTATCAGCATTTTCATCATTTAAAACTAATTATTTATGGTCATGACAATTGGTTAAGACGAGTGAAAAAGATAACAAAAATGATTGATTTGTAATTTTGGTCCTTCCGAAAAATTCCATTGCGAATTGTTGAAAATATGAATGTCCTCCAATCTATATCCTTCATAAGAGCACACTTAATTGGGAAATGTTCCACAATTGCTCAATTGACTTTACTTTTGATAATAAAGAAAATGTCCTTTTCTGAAGGTAGTACTAAAAAGGATGAAAAGTGTTGATATCACACCATCGTTTCACACAACTCTTTACAAAGACAGCAGATATAGAATGCCATTTGAAAAGACTTCAAAAAAGGTAGCAGCATTATGAATCAATGCCATGCAGTGTCAAATAAAGCATTCAGATATAAAAAGTCAACATTTCTCACATTGTGTTAGACAGAAAAATCCTCCTTCTGATACTTCTCACGAGAGGAACCGTGAGGTGGTTTGAGCACCCACTGAGATTGCTCCTCGAGCACCGTTGACTGAAATGAGGTTGTGGGTTTCATAGTGTGCTGTTGCTGAACATGCTGAGATGCTTGTGCTGCCGTTTGATTCTGATGAGCGGAAACAAAATATTGGGGTTTTCTGAAACATCAACATGCTATTTCCTGTTGTGTTATCGAGTTAAACTTTTTTTTTTCTGCACCCACAGGAAGTATCTCAATGCCAGCCATGTCAGGTATTTTATGTGTTGGTGATGTTGTTTTACAGAGAAAACTAAATAATGCAGACACAGTATGCTCTGTCACCCTTGACCTCTCCAAAGTATGATCATCCCAAGAGAGAATAACATTGATGAAGGGCCCACTCTCATGTCAACACAGGCGTGTAGATCTCCATTAAGCACATCCCCAAGGATTACAATTCACTTTCCAACAATATCACTGCCCCAGCCCTTCAATCAAGTGGCTACAAACAACAACCAAGTGGTGGAACCTTTCCAGCGTTTGACATGTAGAACCGCCGTCATGTATTGAATTAATGATGGTCAGAAAGCAAGCAATGACTCTTTTTCACCGATTTACAGATTAAAGAGAGGCATTTTTGCTTGATTGACAGATGTCTTAGCCTATCACAGTTGGTTGTGATAGTTGTTATGCGTTCATCCTGCTTTAGCTCAAGGCACTTTGGGGATTTGGTGGCTTCATCAATAGTATAATCAGTGCAAACCATTAAAAGACTTCAAAATGCCCTTGGAGAAAAGATGTGATGTCTTTTTTTTTTTCTTCCAATGGCTAAATAATCCATTTCACTTTCACACTAAATTGTGTTGCAAGGCATTCATTCCAAGTTTATTCTAATTAAGTCCAGAACCAGTTCTGCCATAAATCAATTTCTATGGCATAATATACTATATTTTGCCCAATGTATTAAGGATTAGCTTTCTGGAGCCATCTCTTTCAAATCAAGCAACTCATATCTATTTAGTGGAACAGCAACATGTAGCATAGTACTTCAGGCTGAAGGGTTAACAAAAAACTGAATGGGAAATCACTATCCAACTTAAAGCATTCTTTCACTGTCAGTTGAAGATGCATCCTCCATGCTCCACTCATTTTTATCACCACATCTCAGCAGCTTGAATATAATAAAGTCTTGATACACTATTATAGACTTGTGTATGGAGGGTGACTCAGCAGCATGCACAGTACACAGTGAGTACAGCACAAACAATTGACATGTTGCTGTTTACAGGACCTATTTAACCAACATAACCCAGAGATTGTAGTCTGATCTCATCTTCGCTTACATGAGTAATGCTTTGAGCTCAAGTACTTACATTGACAACAGTGACAGATTGTGCACATTCAGTCAGGGAACAGATAATACCCCTGGAAGAAGTTGATTGAAACACACAAGCTGCCTTTTCACCATTTAGTGTGGTTGGATCGAATGTGACAAATCTCTGTTGAGTTAAAGGTTTCCTTTAGTCTCCCACAAGAATAGTTGAAAAGGTAGCTACATATGAATGGGTTATTTTAAGCATTCTGCACCATTATCATGACAATCATTGCCTATTTTACAAATAATGGTGATGGTTCCTCCAAGGCATTATGTCCAAATCCAGTCTTTGCAAAATCCAACGTGTGACACTGCAACATAATGCTTCATTGCCTGTAAATCAGTCCCTGTGTACAGTTATTTTAGCAGACACAATCCATGCCATGCAAGCATGATGCTGCCAGGAACTTACTGGGCATTGGTTGAGTCCATACTGTACTCCTCTTGATACCTGTACGTAGCACACATGAACACAGATAGGCAAAGGTTAGGAGAGAGTGGGGTTGACAAAGCAGGAAAAGGAAGGAAAGAGCAATGAAAGGATGCCACTGCGATTTATTTGCATTGACTTGCATTTTGAGTCAGAATGCAACCATTTGTATGACCTTGTGGAAGAATCCAACTTGGCCTGTGCAGCAAGAAGGAGCAAGATTTGATCAGATGTAAGCAAGTTGATATCAGATCAGATCTTGTATTTTAGCAGCTGCTTTGTTACTGCACAGTTAAAGCCTACTGTCAGGACTTTTCCACCAAGGTTCATTAAGTCACCTTCACACTCCAAGCACATATCATTATTTACAGTGGGAATTGCATCTGAGCTCAAAGGGAAATACACAATGTATTTCTGAGCTTGTAATTCACAGGGTGCATGCAAGACTTTTTTGAACACAATTAAAAAACAATGCTTAAGCTGACTGAAGAACAGATGAGCACTTAATGCAAACCACAGAAGATCAGTGGACACACCCAAAGAGTCCATCTCATTGGTTGAGATGACCATGGAGAAAAGGGAAGGCTGTATGAGGGAACTCACAGACAGAGAGACATACCCTCATATTGATTTTAACGACCAACACATGGACAATTCAGATGGACAAGGGGTCAAAGGTTAAACACACAATTTGATTTGATGATGAACATATTGACCTGAATGCTCTATATGGTCAGGCCTTTGTCTGGAAACGCAATGTTTGTCCCGATACAGAAAAGGTTATTGATTCTTACTTTAGAACACTATTTTGAATAGCTTATTAGTATGGAAACATTACAAAAAAATCAAATGTTTTTCATTAATTTCAAAAGTACAATATATAAGTCAGAAAATGGTTCAAACTGGGTTTTACTGTATAAGTACTATAGTAGGTCTGCCATAACAAAGAATTGGCAAACCATCCAGTCCGATTCTGGTATATCTAATGATTGAAATGTAAATTCAACTTTTCATCTATTTTGTTCAAACAATCCTGGGTTGGTAAACATTTTGAGCAAGACCATACAGTACAGTAAAAATAAAATGTACTTTACTCCCAAATACACAAGTATTGCTTATACTTTTGATTCCATTCATAAATGCTTCCTGTATAACTATTTATGTGGAATGCAACTGAAAGATGTAACTGGGTACATTGAGCCCCTTAACTTTGAAACACTGTACACTCTTTTATTACTTAATTAAAATTGTATTATGTCCTGTTTTTGGTACTGTTCTGTCAATCCAGATATGTGTTAGTACAGTATAATGTAAGTCTAGTGAGTAAAATGCTTCAAGGAGCAGTCCACAGCATGTCTAAAAATATCAATTTCAGCAGATAGTTGATGTATAAATATATCATTTAAGTTGATAACCCTTTGAAGCATGTCAATAATCAAAGCCTATCTGCTGGGGAGTAAAGAAGGAAAGCTGAATGTGTCTTGTAAAAAGGTTGATATTTGGCAGTCCAGGCTGTCTAGTTTTAAGTTTTTCCGCCAAATAAATATCATTTACATTACATAACATATCATTTAGCTGACGCTTTTATCCAAACAGGGTATATGCAGGAATCCTGAGGTCAAATTTAATACCTTTTAAGACCTTTTTTAAGACCCTTTCCATACATTTTAAGACCTCATCGCAACTTTGAGTTCTAACCGGTTACATTGGCAACACACTTTACCTCACATTTACTATATTGATTGTAAGATAGCACAACTAAACAGAATGCAGACAGACTACTGAAGCCTTCTCTCCACATGAACTTCAACCTCTCTGTGAAGGTCAGGTTTAATGCAGTATGCTGCTTTGTTGCTTCTGTACTCTGTGCTCTTTCATTCCAGTAAAACTCCTCAGAAACCATTAGAAACCAGTATTTGACCAATAAACAAAATTTTACGGCGCATTTTACGGCGCGCTATGCATGGGGCCGCCTTGAGGGGGTTTCCCGACATGTCGTTTCAGTAAATTAAAGGGTGTTTCATGTTGTCGTTGCTGTGGGACTTCTTAATACCTTGGAAAATGCAGTTTAATACTTTTTAATAGCCTTAATTTTCGCTAAATTGATTTATCAACTTTTAATACTTTTTAAGACCCCAGGGACACCCTGCCAAAGCCACTTACAATAAGTGCATAATCCATAAAGAATCAAACTCAGAACAACAAGGAAAGTGCAGATTCACTTCAAGCATGATCATACTATAGTTAGTTCTGGTGAATCATAATCCCATTTGCACCTTTCTATAATTAACGGGTTGTTCATAAAAGCCAGAAAGTAGTTGGTCACAAGGGGGGAGCTGTCCCATTCCAGGATAAAATATGTTTATTGCCGTCTCAACAATAAAGCAGCCATTTATTACGGTCCCAAGAAACCAATTCGATTGTCTTCTTCCAATGGGTTTTATTCACATTTTGAAAACATATTAATGTCCACAATGTTCATTCAGCTGTCGCTTTCTTGTACCATAAAAGTTGAAACGATTTAAACAAGAATGCCATATTTTAGAAAAACAATTGCCTGAAGTTTGTAATTCACAAGAGGAGTTAGTCTGTAGATGATCTTGAATGAATAAAAAATGGTATTGTATGAAAGAGTACCAAATCTTATCTTAGACCTGTAGGGCATTTAAGAAAATAAACTTAATGAAAGTTAAGAAAATATGGATTGCTGTGAATTTGTTTTGGGAAATGTTCTGATAACAGCAAAGCTCAACTGTACCGAAGGACATGCAACAGACTGAGACATCCCTTATCCTTCAGGTACTTGACAGGTTGAACCCACTGAACACAGGAGGACTCGCTGTGTGCCTACTGTCCCTTCGGAAATGTAGTTCAGAATCAGGGCGATTTAGAAAGGATAAGTCCGCTCATTACGGAAACTGTATAAGAACAATATCCACCCCCGCTAATGTGATCTCTCTCCATGGTTGCTATTTAACAACACTTTGAGGAGCAATAAAGATGCTATCTGGCTGATGAGAGCTTTAGCTCAGATAAACAGAGGCTCACTTTGCCTCCATTAGCTCTCAACACACATATTACACATGCCTCCTGTTTCTTCATCATGAACCAAAGAAATTCAAAAAAGGCAAACATTCATGCAGTTAGCATCGTAGCATGATGCCCTTCACATCTTATTCTATATACGATAAAATACACCAAACAAGGAAGTGCATAGATCCTCACCCTCTCTGCAGCGGATCTGGACTCACATGTACGGAGCTGGGCTGAGAAAACAAGTGCAAAACGAGCAGCACTTCCAAAAATATGCATTCAATTACGTTCACTCAGAGCTGCCTCAAGGACTGATGGATATACAGTGGGAGGGCTTCACACACATACACCATCTCTGCAGCAGTTCCAAGGGCAAATGGGATTTGTAGTTTTCACCATGTTTACCTGCATCAGGAAGCTTGCCAACATTCTCTCCCCTACAGTACTACAGCTCCCATGCGTTTGTCACATGCCACAGAGGCAGATCAAGTACCTCCAAAAATATGACTAGTCGGTTTTAGTAACTTAAGACCTGGTTAAGAAGGAAATCTGTCACATACAACAAGAACGAGACCAAACACAGAACAACAAGATCCTGCCCTGTAGAAATTATTATGGTATAATATATATTTGTTAAAGGGGACCTATTATGCAAAATCCACTTCTTCATGTCTTTTTTACATAAACATTAGGGGTGTAACGGTATCCGTATTCGTCCCGAACCGTCAAGGTTCGGACGTCACGGTTCGGCACATGCAGTCACACGACGAATACGCCTTTTTTTATGAGTGGGAAAAAAGTCTGTCACTCAGGGCAGTATCTCTATATAATCCAGGGGGCCGTATTGCACCTAAAAGCTGTTTGCCAGCTGCCCTTAAAAAAAAAAATGAAGAAAACAAAACAAAACGAACAAAATACAAGAAGAAGAAAAGTTAGTATGGCGATTTCAGATAACACGCAGGAGCTAGAAGACCCACCTGCTTCGTTTAAATCAGATGTGTGGGAACATTTAGGGTTACTTGTGGACTAAAATAACGATGGAGTGCGAGTGGTGAATCGGACGAGGACGGTGTGTCGGCGTTGTTGAATAGCGGTGCGTTATGCTAATGGTAACACACGCCAAACATGCTAAATCATATCAGAAGGCATCAGCCAGATTTGCCAATCACTGGAGCCCGGCAAAAGACAACAGCAGTTCAACAGCTTATCCCCGCTGTTTTTAAGAAGCCAATAGACAAGAAAGCTGAAATGTAACCAAATATCTCCCAGAGGGGCGGGGAGTGGCTCCTTATTTTCATCTAAAGTAAAAGACAGAGAATCAGCACTTTTGCAACAGAGCTGAAACAGAGGGTTTTATGGGATGCATGATCTGTTTGGTATTTCGAGCCAAACACTTGAGAGACATGTTTTGTATATATCTGAGACCTATATTGATGAAAAATAGTATAATAGGGGACCTTTAAAGTAATGTTATTCATAAAAAGCATTTGGACAAAAACATATTTTAAAACCTGACAGAATCTAGCTTTGACAAACTGCTAAAAGCTTATAATAGAAAACCTCACACTAGTAGGTCAGATCAACAGCTGAACCTTGTTTCCAGGTAGTCAATATTACACTGCAGGTAACCATAGCAACAGTATCTCATACCTCTGTGCAACATTACCAGCTGTGACTCTTAATCTTAAAAATGACCTGAACAGGTGTGAAAATTACTACGAGCAAGTCATTCAAATACTATGGATTGGATTTTAAATGGCCATTTTAGTGTCGTAGAATTAAAAAAAATCAGTTTCAGCAACATCCGTTACTTTCATATATCAGGACACTTAATCATGTATTTTAGCTAACTTACAGCAAACAAGTTCTGAATAAAAAATGATGGTATTTATCAAAGTTTTAGATCGTAAAGCTTCAGCAAGTTCATATTAAGTGGGGTTGGGGAATGCAATAAATATATCATGAGACAATAAAAGCTATCCCACCTTCATCTCTGGGCCGTATTTGATCTTTATTTTAATACTGAAAACCTAATGGCTATAAGTGAAGCTATATTGTACTGCACTTTCTATATGATTTTTGCATCAATGCCATGTGCCTTTATTTGCCAGGATGGGATGGGCACAAATTGAGATTACAGATTACTGATGTAGTTATTGTGAATAAGTGACTCATCAGAGACATTAAGGAAACATTAAGCTCTGTGCTGAGCATTTGATCCGAAGCAGGAAGCTTTTTTCCATTTCCTCCCAAACAATACAGATCATGAAGTGCGTGCTGGTGTTGTGAGTTTTTTCTGGAGCACGCCTCAGATTCAGTTCAGCTGACACACAGAGGGACTGTGTGAGCCCCTCAGTTTGACAGATCTGCTCCAATTATCCCACATTCTCACATACGTCAGGCTTTCTAATTGATTCTCTGTTAAATAATGCCCTTAAGAAGAAGGACAATGCAAGTGAGAGGAGTGTGTGATTGATGTTGTGGCACAAGTGCTACGTATTGTTATGTATAAGCAAACACTGGTATCTTAGTTATACAAGGACTCTTCTAACGGCCAATTACTGCATATGCTTTCAGATGTCTCCTCCGGATAAACAACAACTTTTAAATGGTTCATTTTTTTAAGGGGCATGCGTAGCAACCTATACAGTCTGGTATAGCAACCAGGGTGTTATTTTCATCTCTCAAGACAAAGACTGAGACTGACAATTCGTCTTAATTAACACGGAGGATGTACTACTGTACATGAACTGTAATTTACCCCATGGACCACATTAAAACCCCTCATTAAACCTTGGGTTCTCCAATCAAAATGAAAGCGTAATTGTTCTGTGAAAGCAGGGCGATATAAATAAACATTTAAACAAAAGGGCCGACTGACACGTTCTGTAGAAGTGTGCACAAGGAATAAATTCTGAAATGACCATCCAATCATTAACAACACAGTGTAATTAGGCAGCGATGAATTTGAAAAGAGCATAAAAAAAGTAATCAACGTGATGAAAAAGAATGGACAATCATGTTGTCTATGTCTTTGTGATAAAGTACAAATGATAATGATTTTAAAAAACACTGGTGTAATAGGCAAGCAACCACAAAAGGCCAACCTCCAACTGTAAAGAGAATACAATAATTGAGGTTGTAAACAAGTCGAGGACAAGAGGCTTGCAAACATACCCTCTCAGTTCTTTTAGTGAACTGCTTCTCTTTTATTGCATCTACATTCATCTTAGGATTCATTTAAAACACTTATTTCCCCACTGAATATTGCTTAACAAAGAGAAATTCTCATTTAGTTGTTGAGATCTTTTACACAAGGCAGCTGTTAAGGGAACACCTTTGGATACAGACAAATCAGGATATTCACAGTTCCAGGATATTTCTAAGTAATAAGTAACTGTATAATGCAATTCATGCTAAACTACATTACATTTAAAGATGATGTCTGCATCAACGTGTTTGAAGTGTTAAAAGAATAGGTTTGTGTGAGAAGAGGATGGACTCACTGTACCCACTGTACATTTGTATTCAATTTAATATTTAATAATCAATTTCTTGCACAATAATATCCTGCATTAAATTTGTTACTGGAAATGTGTATTTCCACATGTATATTGTCCACATGTATATATATTTGTTTAACTTTGTAATGCTATTTTATTTATATTTCAGAAATATTTTTGGACTGTTTATTTCTTGTGTCTTCATTTCTCTTATGTACATTGTCTTGTTTTTGTATGCTTCTGCAACGCAAACATTTCCCACATTGGGATCAATAAAGCACCTATCGATTTATCTAAGAGGAAAAGGGAAGATAGGCAAAGGTCGGCTTTGGTGCACAGAAGGATGCTCTAACCCTAACCCTAACTAAGTTAAAGATTTTAAGGGAATTTGCCCGGAAGCTCAATTTACTAAAAGGGAAATTATCTTTGGAGACAATTAAAAAAGCACAAGTGTCAGTCAGCTCCACTTTGTTGTACCCATATCTGGACTATTCAACTGCTATCTTTTTTTGTTAATGATACACAATATCTTAAACATTCAGTATTTTTGTTTTGGATAAATGACCTTAAATGTGACCATCCAGCTTAGAAACACAGATTTCTTCCAGATTCCTCCTAAAAACATTCTCATCTAAAGCATTTATCATATGCCCATTATAGCTCGGCTTTAACTGTCAACTAAAAGAAAAATGCAAAAAGAGGAAAAGGTCAAATGAAATCATCAAACTGTGAAAGCATCAATCAAAAAGTGAACAACATGAATTGCGACTGACGTGGTCTAGCTTTGATATGGAGGAGGCGTTGCTGCTGACTGTACAAGACTTTATCATAAAGAAACACAAGTGTAGAAAGTTTTAAAACTGGATAAAAGCCAAAGTACTTTTGACTGACAGATATGCACAGTCTGTAGAAACTTGAGTTGCTGAGACGTCTGGAATGCTATAAAGTTTATGCTGCATATCAGTCAATCAAATATCCGGCTTCTCTGTTGGCCTATATTGAAGAAAAAAACTTAAATCACCCAGTGTTATATACCGCAGTAATGAGAATGTGACTAACAGCTCCCACTGAGCTCTAGAATTGATGCATTAGACACCAGCAGACCAAACCAAACGCCAATCTTCCAGACAGATTTTTCACAGCGAGACAATGTGGTGGCGATGCTGATGATGCCAAGATAAATCTGCATGAGTTTCTGTTTTGACCACATCCTGAGTTTAAAAGATGGTCAATCCCGCTGTTATTGAAGATCCTCCAAGTCTCATTGAGTGTTTTACTGCCTACTTTATTTAGCTGTCAATTCTGTTCAGAGAATCCTATAAAACACAAACATCAAGGGGGCGCCCAGGTGCTGTAGATTATGCAAAGATAGATACATTCTTAAAAAAAGTGTAGTAAATGGACCAGAATATTGATCCTCTCGCTCCACCCTCCACAAGCTTTTATTCTCGAGCCAGCTGGACACAAATCCCACGCTGATCGCATTTCACAACGTAAAAAGCTTTCCGACTACTGACTACATCTAGCCTGTCTGGACGAGACATATATGAGCTCTGTGTGGAAATAAAGAACAAGTGAATGAA
The DNA here is from genome assembly GCF_949606895.1 of Notothenia rossii. NCBI lineage: Eukaryota > Metazoa > Chordata > Actinopteri > Perciformes > Nototheniidae > Notothenia > Notothenia rossii. The sequence goes on from NC_136909.1 coordinate 28,611,177, forward strand.
GTTAGGAAATATATGTAAACTAGTCTAATTTCCTGAAAGAGTAAAGTAATAGGACGCGATCAAGGTTGAACATTCATCCATTCATTTAAGATAGGAGAACTTGTTGCTATGAGTGGCAACCTCTTGAATGATTGATAAGTGGTCCAATTCTATTTGCTCACGGCAACTAGCCAACAGATGCATTATATTTTATAGCCTCAGCCATTTGCAGAGTATATCACATTAATACAGTCTGGCATTGCAATATAGCAATGCGCCAATTTTGATTAACTTCTCAAATGTGATTTGAAAGCAATCTGTTCCTCTTTCTGCCCGTTCAGAGCAGTTGTCAGCTGACTTACTGATTTTCTGTAAGACTAAGAATTTGACTGCTCTGACAGATCTGCAAGCATCAAGAGAGCTGGCTCCTCTCCAGCTACCGGTTTACACTCCGTACCTGGTCCGCGCAAGGCTCAAACCGGCAACTCTCCGGTTCCAAAGACAAGTCTCATTCAATACAGTCACCGATAAAGACTAGATGTCAGCTGATCATTTATAGATCGTTCCGTCATGGCTTAAACCTTCATTCATCATCATTGTCGACATAAACAACAACGTGAGAAGCAAGTACATCTAACATCAATATCACGTTTAGCATCCTTAACTGAACCTCACAGTATTTGGAATTCTTGTTGTGTAAATGCAAGTTAACATAATAAACTGTTGATACCTGTGATTTGTAATAATCGGACAGTCAGAATATTAAGAAGAGTAAACATCATTTGGGAGGTACCACATTGCGTATTTAACAGTGTCCGAGGTTAAATTGGTACAATCATTTATTTGCAAACTAATTTGTTGGGGTATTATTGTTGCACTAACTTCATCAGAATAAAAAGGTAGAAAGACGCTAGATAGAAAGATGGTCGACAATCAGCATTTCAAGAATTTCTGAGGTGCCTTTGAGGCCAATCCATCGCCTTTCTCTGAGTATGTGATATTACTGCCAACTCCCTAACTCATCATGACATCCTTCCAGGTCTGTCCTCCAAAATAACAGCTAAGCTAGAGATGTATTGCCCCAGTGGAAATCTTTGCAGAGGCGTATGTATTAAGTTTACTGGAGGATTGTATGGCTTAAGTATTTGTTGTGGAACTGCAACGCTGACAATTTTTCAATGGGTCTATGTGAAAGTGAAGGAGGGAGAGCAAGGATATTATTATATTTAATACATATGAAACAAGTACAGCTTCATAATGATTATAATAATAATAATGCCTTATAATTTGAAGGATTATTTGCCAAACATTTTTGACAATACTGACATCATATAATTTTTTCCCCCATGCCATTGTTGGTACGTTTGATATCAAAACAGTTGCATGACATAACAAATGCTACTGCAGCAGATACTACATTTCTGATCCCAAACATTTGCAATAAATATCAATACCCTCAAATAAATATTGACAAGAAAAATATGTGCAGTAAATACTGAACTGAGAGACTGAACACCACACTGCACCACCAGCATATTGGCTGTGCAATAGTCTCAGAACTGCTGCCAAACAAGCACAATATTTCTGTTTTCGGCCAAACAAACCTCAAAGAACCTAGATAAAGCGCCAATCTGAGTTGTAATGTCTGCAAATCTAGAGCTCTTTCTTCGCTGAAAAGGAAAAAAACAGTTAGTTCACCTCAGTTGCTGGTTCATGCCATCTCACACAAACCTCAATCTAATTTGTCTACCAAATAGCAGAGTGTCCTGACTGTGAAAGCCTGCATGCAGGCTCTATTGAGTGGTGCAGACATATGTTGAAATGTCTTTTTGGAGGTATGTCAACATAATCTCCTGTGGTTTGCATCTTCATTGTATCTTTTAATATGGATGCATTATGTGCAAAAACGTTCTTCAGCGTTGAATGCAGTGGCATAACAGCATTTTCACACCCTATAAAATATAAAACAAAACCATAAAATTGTGATGAGAATGCAGCATTCACTATATTATGTCATCACTATCAGGCTACACTGCAGCCCATTAATCAGAGGGGAATGATTGATGGCATAAGCAATCATTCAGCTGTCGGTAACGAAAGTGCCTCATTGCATGCATTATCGTTAAAGCCGAATGGGGAAAATATAACGCTTACACATTCCTACACATTTCCGTGTGAATCTAAATTAACGGGATCAGATTTAATGGACCATTGATCACAGCGCAACCTTTGCCCTACGGATAATTGCAAGTTATTAGTGAGACTTTATGCAGCATGCACCATGCTATTTCTCGGATGTGTGCAAGCGAGCTGCATTCAGAAACATGCGACTTTTGTTGCGGATCTACCGCAGCTACCTTTGGCCGGTATCGCTCCCGAAAGAGCCCATGGTCCGGAGAGGGCTGGAGGGGTTGACCCATGTTGGCTCGGGGGTTTTGTGCGCCTCGGTCTTCACGTCTGGGTCGATCTCGGAGGGAGAGGGAGTAAGCTTAGCGCCCGCCATGGCTCTCTGCCTCCCGAGCGGTACCTCCAGCAGAGAGCGGGCAATATGTTTCCTCCTGGTGTCACAGCAGCTCAGTGCCCGACACTGCCGGAAAACCGCATCCCCGTTTCACTGTTGCTTCACGAAGGCGGAGGGAGAGCAGCTCTCTCCCTGCTGCATCACTGGTTCCTGTCAGACACTCTGAGGGAAGCACCTGCCTGACTCCTGCTGATCGAGCGCTCCTCCATCCCTGATGGAGATGTGAGGTCCCGTCTCTGAGATTCACGCGTCGTCACGATGTAACGTCAACCGCACAGCGAAACCAACCCAGATGGGTTACATAACGAAGATGGTCAAATGATCTACGATTCCTTTAGATCTAATCAACGTTGATGATTCGCCTTCCATCAGTGCATCGCCTTTGATATTTAAGCAAATTAATCTTCTTAATAATTAAAAGGGTATGGAAAATGGAATTATGTCAAGCCGTCCTCATGGAGAAATCGTCATGAATCAACTAATTTCTAATATTGTTATTGTTTTAAATACGTGCCTGGATAATGAGATGCAACAGACTAATGAGCAGGTGGCCTGGATAAACACTGCATGATGGAATACTTTCGCATGAAAACACGTGACACCTGGAGAATAACCATAATAGACTATCTCTCAGTTTATTCAGGGAGAGCATAAGGTTAATAAGATTTGTATGAACAAGTCACATATTTAAGTAATGGGTATACTGGGAAACATTCATATATTTATCATGATTTTATCAGCCATAGGTCAATATTTACTGTGCAGCAGCTTTTAAAAACAACTTTATAACGTAAATCAAATGTAGCGCCGCTTCAGTTAAAGTAGAACACATGAAGCATACAACTAATTGCATTTAACATGAGTAATTGTGTTTGCAGCTGATCTAGTTTAAGAGTGTGACTTTGATTGGGTTTTTTCACAGCCTGTGGGCTACGAGAGCAAACACAAATCAAAGTGTCCTCCTTAAGGTTTAACTGATTTATTGTTACAGAGGGCCTGAGCAGCTCACAGCATACGCAGAGGGTGTGAAATGCACAGGCAGCCAGTCCACCAAGAGCATTCAGTTGGAATTGCAGCTCATTTGCTTTCTAACATCAGACTTGCATGAGTTTGAAAAGTTGCAAGAAACTGGAGCACCCTAATGAAACGTGTAAATAAGGAATATTATACTGTATAGAGCATTTGTTTCCTTTGTCAATAGATCGCGACCCAAAATTGTGCTGTAATATGTACGCTTTTCAGCATATATTATTAATTAAAGTGAAGTACAGTGCATATATCCCTTATATCCCTTCACAGAACTAAAGTACGCTTTAAAAAAAGTTTTAATGAGATTATGGAATCAAAACTGAACTGTAACACAAAAAGGGGGGGATTCTCCCCCAGGATATTTTTAGAAATACTAACATATAAACTACGCATTCTGGTACACTCTGAGAAGAAAATAAATAAATCTATTGCTACCCGACATATTAATAACATGTTATGCCATTGTTTGTCTTTCACTTTGTTCTGACAGCTGAACTTACTGCTCCACACAGAGAGAAGAGTAAAGAGGAGATAGTCTGTGTGAATTACTTTAAATTGTGGGTAAGGGTAGATAGCTCCCATTGTTCTGTGACCTGTCAATCATCAAACCGGGGGTCATATTTCATCATGTGTTCATTTTTATCTGAAGTTGTACCCATGGATGTATAAAGAATAGTTCTACCGCAAAGTTATTCTCAGTGGGCAACAATCTTGATTCTGATTGGCCGGAGTCGAAAAAACATCAGCAAAGATGTTTTATTGAGAAGATGATCACTACGTGACAGAAGTTTTCAAAACTGTTTATGGTCTCCGGTACTTCCAGTCCAACGCCTACTGCATGCACAGCGTTAGAAAATCGGGCCTTCAAAATAAAAGTTTGACTTTTTTCAACAAACTTTTGGGTCGCAACCCACCAGTTGAGAACCACTGATCTAGAGGGTACTCCAACTCCCGGGTTTGCTTTGATATGCAGTCAATAGTACACAGGTGTTAAAGTTATAATGTGTAAGAAATGGCAGAATTGAAAGTCAAATTAAGTCGCATTTTCAACAAAAATGCATTTATGTTTATGTTCGCCGAATTGACATGAAATCACTGACACATATGAATATACTGTATTCAACTTCATTAAAACGTTATTAACGTGCCTAAACACAGTAATTCACTAAAAATATTTATATTTTAATGGAGCCTCGTCGGCAGATCAGGATCCCAAAGCGTGGCGGAGGGATCCTGATCTGCATGACGGGTGCTATTTTCCCCATAAGGAACAAGTCGCTGCAAATTATCCCGCTTATTACACGGCCACATTCTCAACAAAGTAACGACATGACTCCCAGTATTAATTGAAATGCTTTTATGGATTTAGAAAATGTTTTTATTGATTTAAAAAATAGTTTTATGTATTGATTTAAAGTGACATGTATTCGCTAAGAAAAATAGTCCGTTGTTACCGTTTTTCAAACAGTCTGAATGAAACGGCAGCTCTCAGCTGTGTATTTACACAACTAATGGCCCATCAACCACAGCTCTCCCCCCCCCCCCCCTCCCCTCATCTTTCTTCTCCAGCAGCTAAATTAACAGTAGGTTACTCTGAGTGACCATAGACTGTATGTGACAAGCTTACAGTTAGTGACGTAACAACACCATAAAAGCTGGTGGGTTGAAAGCAATACGGGAGGCAAAAATAACTAGAATAATTGTGATTCATTTATTGTGGCTTTTATGTTTTTAGGTATAAAATGTTATGTAATTCAGGCTTATAGTTCACCCTTCTCTAAAAGCCTTCAACAATTGCAATATTCATAGTAATTTAATAAATCCTTCCAACACACATTGTAAAAAATAGCCTACTGTAAGTTAAGAAATCATTCCAATATGTACATCTTCTGATGTAACAACAATAACATTATAAATAGTAACATAGCTGAACATGGTATTGCACATTTAGCTTTGAGTGTTACTGACCTGAGATGTTTTTATTACATGAATTAAGGTGACTGAGGCTTTTTAACATACAGGGATGCAAACTCATCAGGTATGAAAAAGGTGACAAGGATCCGAGCCCCCGGCTCCCCCACCCCACAGAATATCGGCTTTAAAATGAGGAATAACAGAGGATATTAGCAGAACAACTAAAGCAGCAGTGTTAATAATAACAGAAACGCCAAAGAGTCACATCTAATAGAAATATATAAAAGTATTTATTTTAAATTGTGTAGCAGTCATTTTATAATTTTGGCAGCACTGTTGAGCATTTTGAAAATGTATTTTCATGCCTCTATGCAAGGCTTAGTCTTTCTATCTTTATAGCCACATGGTGTAAAGTAACTAAGTTCATAAACTCAAGAAGTACTATACTTGGACACAATTTTGAGATACTTGTACTTTATTTAAGTATTTCAATGTTTTTCTACTTTGTTCTTCTACCCCACTACAGTTCAGAGGTACATGGTGTACTTCTACTCCACTACATGTATTTAATACCTTTAGTTACTTTACAGATGTGGATGAATGATGTGAAATATAATCAAGTGTTAAATCAGACTTTAGTTCCACCTAGAGCAAATCCACAAGCTACCCTGCAGTATACAAAGTCATTCAAACTAGCTGCATCTTTACCAGCTTTGAGAACACTTTCATGATCAATCATTATAAAACATATCATATAGATTATTCTGAAATGGACCAATCTGCACAATGACTACTTTTACTGTCGCAACTTTCAAAATATTTTGATGAGAATACTTTTCTACTTTTAGTTGAGGAACATTTTGAATGCAGGACTTTTACTGTAACAGAGTATTCCTACACTCTGGTACTTCTACTTTTACTCAAGTACAAGATCTGAGTACTTTTACTCAAGTACAAGATCTGAGTACTTCTCCTTTTACTCAAGTACAAGATCTGTGTGCTTCTACTTTTACTCAAGTACAAGACATGAGTGCTTCTACTTTTACTCAAGTACAATATATATATATATACCACCTCTGTTTATAGCCTATGAAAAAAACTATTAGAAATAGAAGGCTAAAGCTAACGTTAGCAGATAGTGACAATGTATGCTAGCTAGCTAGCTCAACGATTCCTTAAATAATATTGCCACAGAAAAACTTTTCAGTTCACATCACGCTCTGCCGCTCCAACAGGGAGCTCTGCTCTGAACACCTGAACGGCCCGTTCTAACAGCTGTTCACCAGCGGTTTAGTCTGTGCTACAGTGACTCCGGACGCACAGTTCATATTAACGAACGCACCCGTAGGTAATGTAGCTGCTGAAGCTAGACCATCAGGTCGGAGCAGCAGAGCCTTATTATACATCCACCATGAGCAGAGCCGACAGGCAGGAAGACTCGAGCACACAGCTCGCACTTCATTTTAATATGTATAAAAAAGAACACCATGCGTGTCATGATGGCACATAACAGCTCACGGCCGCAGATTACTCCGGGTCCCAGACCCCCCCATACCCCAAAAATATTTTTATTGCGGATCTACATGAATCATATCTATAACTAGTTACAGTAGTTTGAGAGGTAGCCTAATTAAAATAGCTAAGTGTGATATTCTAACCTGAAGTGTGTGTTTTGTTCCGCTCACCGCTGCATGTGATCATGCAGAGCTGCGTGTCGACTCGTCAGCAGCAGCTGATCTCTCTCTCCCGTCAGATTAGACTTTACTCGCGTGTATGTCCATATCGATCAGATCCAGCTAGTTCTAGCTAATGATAGGACTACCTGCTTATTAAAAGACACCTAAACAATAAGCGTTGCTATGCAACCGGTTGAGGCCGCAAAGTATAGCGCAGCATTATGCATTTGTTTACATGCCCACTGGAACCCCGAGGCATTACCAACAGATCAACGCACAATCAACCCATACAGGACATCTCTTTCTCCATATTAAGTGTTAGACATTAGAATTGACTATTCTTGTCTGTCACACTGATGTGGTATTGCGCTAAACGGAAATTATTTTTGAACGGACACTTTGACCGGAGAGATTTAGATTTTGCCGGTCTTCAGCATATTTTACCGGTCGTAGTCCGGTAATTACAGGCTAACGGGAACTCTGACAGGAGCACTGGGGCCGTATTCACAAAGCATTTTATCTTACCGCTAGGAGTGCTCCTAACTCGCGCTAAAACATTTTACGTAGGAGTTTTTTCTTAAAAGTTATTCACAAAGCCGCTGAGACCTACTCATACTTGATAAATCACTAAGAGTGATCTAAGAGTGACGCGACGTTGCTATGGATGACGTCGATTCTCGTGCATGAGTTTAGAAGCGGTGAGTACGGTGATTGGTTGTTCAGAGTAGGCGGTCTCGGTGAAACTCACCCGCAACATCCCACAAACGAGCCCACTAAATCACCGAAAAACAAGGAAATAGCCTAGGCTAGAAATGTATTCCTATCAAATAGTTATGGACAGTGCAGTTAGCAGAATACACGCATGATGACAAGTTTGTGCAGACCACGATAATGACGTTGTATATGCACGTTAAAGAGAGAGCAAACAATACAAATACGTAAATTGCATTAAATCGAGGAGGCAATTAAAAGCACCCTGCAAACTATTATATAATGAGCATATTTCCAGCACTTAAACACTTTCAATAACAGCCCATACCGCCGTTCAAGTCTCCCTATCATGATGAATGAAAACAATCTGCGTGTTGATGGAATGTACTTTCTTTCTATTGACGAACACGTCCTCATCTTTTGATGGCGCAATTATTTTTATGTGCGTCCCGTCAATAGCACCGACCACACCGGGCATACCTGCATTGCCATGAAGTTGGCTTTGATCCTGTGTAGTTGTTGATTGTCCAAAGGAAACCGGATAAACTGTTGGATGATATGTGGTCTAGAGAGCGCGTTGATGGTTTGGTTTATGGCACAGCTGACTGATGGTTGCGATATTCCTAAATCGTCGGCATTGCAAAGTTGCATTTTCCCTGTTGCTAAATATCGTAGTGTTGCCAAACATTTTATTTCCGGACTAATCGGGTTATTCCTGTTAGTCGGGGATGTTATTGCATCCCGCACTAATTCCACAACAAGTTTGATACCCTCACGATTTAGCCTATATCTCTAGATCAATTCACAGTCTTCCATTGTCTCCAAAACATTTCGTCTCTCAGCCATTTTCAGATTCTTTGTGAATAGGTCTTACTGAGTTAGGAGTCCTCTCGAGGACTTTTAAGCTCTCCCAGACTTAGGTGCTACTTTTAGGCCTAAAATACTTTGTGAATTGCTCTTAGTGAATACAATTAGGAGTCCTAAATTTAAGACTGACACGCCCCTTATGCTTAGGAGTTTCTCCTAAATTCGCCAGTTAGGAGCTACTTTTAGCCCTAAAATCCTTTGTGAATACGGGCCCTGATCTACTATTTCATCTATAGCCTGATTTATTTAAACATTTATCCATAAAATAAAAATGTTATGGCTGCTAACAGTATGTTGTGATTTTGAGAGTTGTATTTGGATATAAGATATCCAAAAATCTTTTACCCTTATTCATCAAAAAAAGTTTAAATAAAAGATTGACCTGCATGGATTCTTCCAGTGTTTGGATCTGTTCATGTTCTTTTTTTTTAAGCGGAACATTCAATTTGCATATTCAACAAACCAAATATATCAGAAAACGTGTAAATTATAGTCCAATGTTTTACCCTCCTGTAGTGTCTACTTGCCTATCAGGAAATTGGTTGAACAACAGGTCATGTGTACAACACAGGAGACGATGCATAGATGGTAATAACGAGTCTCTCCCTGTTTCAAGTTGGTAAAAATGACCCGTTTCTACATTGTTCTCCTTAAAAGCAGCTTTTTGTAAAGATGGGTTCTAATTTATCCTGTTTATAATAGTGATATGCAAGCCTTTGAGATCATGTGTTTACAGGAAGCATTTATTTCTAATGTAGCCCTAAGCAGCCATATGAGCTGAAATCTCATTAGTAATACGTTTAGGCAACCTCTAATACAATCCAAATTCACTGCGCATGGCATTTGGAACTCAGCCTTCAGGAAACACATTACATTACCCATTGTTAGTAGCCTCTGGGTGGGGTGGGGGACTGTGAAGAGTTGATTTAATGCTCAACTGGAAAATAAAAGTTTGGAAGGTGTGAGCAAAAAAAACTAAAAAAAACTTAACTCTGGCTGATCCAGTGGAGCAGTTTGGTCCCTATTGTAGAACAGACTGTTTGTACTGATTTAGCCCAAGTTGTTGTCATATGACACAATATGCCTGTTAAAGGCATTGGTGATAATGTTATGGTTACTGAATTTAAATTGTTATTTTCTCTACAGCTAAACAGCAACTCAAGCACCTAAACTATATGCATGTTGTGGCAAATTAAAATGTATTTATTTACAAATGATTATTTTGATAGGGATCATGTAAAATAAACAAACCTTTCAAAATTCTTCAAATCTGATGATCATCATACAAAGATACAGCTAAAAGCGCTCTTTTTGTCCACAATCCAGGCAGGTGACCAATCTTGTTGTATTTCTAATTGTGATTGATTATGCTTTCTCGATTTCTTTTTTATAATTTCAAAAAATATTTACCCGTGAACAGTATACTACTGCCATTATGCTGTCTGTGAAAGAAAACAATAAAACCATACCTAAAAAAAAGGCAGATCAAACAACAATGTGGTTTTATTCAATCATGAGACAAAACAGATGTGTTATTGTGGAGATTTTGTAAATGGTATCAATTTAGTGCATGATGCTTGACACTGAAAGAAAAGGATGCAGATAAGTTCATCAGTAAGAGAAACAGGTGTAGAAGCACTGATTTGAGCACAGAGACACTTTGTGGTGAAGCAGAGAACTGCAGGCTGTGTGAGTAATCTGAAATCAGAAGCAGTGCAAAAACATGCTGTACTACAAGAAACAGGCATCAGCCAGTGCCAAGGTAATGTACTGTACATGTTATAACACAGATGGCAGTGTGGCCTTGGGTTTTATCTCCCGTCACGTCGTACTAATGCAGTTCCCCTTGAACAAGCTGCTTAACACCCTTAAACATGTTTCAGGAACATCAAAAAAGCTTCACCCCAACCAGCGGAAAATAAGGCAAAATTACACTCCAGAAATAAGCAAAAATCTAAATCTAAAGCATTATGAATTATACAAATTTAAATATATAAAAGACTTATTAGCCAGTTTATCCTCCTTTGCTCCAGAATACAGTAGATTAGAATATTTCTCCTTTTCAGTTCATACAGTATAATGATCTTACAGGCGTTTCAGGTCACCATTGAAAAAGAGGTCAATGATCTCAATGGGTTTTCACCTGAATAAATAAAGGTTTTGAATTGAATTGAATTTGGGGCATGTTCTTACAGGATGCACATTATTTTAATGTAACCAGAGCTTTAGAATCATCGCAGAATGATTAGCCAGATTTAATGGCTTCAGATTCACACTGGGTATCTACATATATTATATCAGGTTCAGGCTGGATTTATAAGGGCAGCACACGCAGGGATATAACCCCAGGAGAGAGAGAGCTGCAGTGAAGCCTATTATTGCAGAACTGTCGGTGTATAGCATTCCCTTCTGAAACACTTGGCAAATAAACTTGAACGAATTCCAGATTCTGCAACCTGACTACCTTCCAGCCTCTGAGATCAGAAAAAGAAAGCAGAAAAAGAAGAAAGGAAGAGTTTTTGGGAGAGACACCATGCTGCGACAGAGGGGCTTTGATATTGAAAGTGGTACTGTTACAAAAGAAGGCAGCAGAGCGGTATTGCTCAAAAATACATTCATTATATTGTAGAGAAAACAACCAGATTTATCATAGATGGATTTTTTAGTATAGAGAACAAATTAAAACTGGTTAATGTCCTACTCTTTCTGCCTTTAGGAACAGTCTGAAGCTGTTAAGATAATTAAAGTGGTGGGGAGTATCCTGGCCTCTCTTTAAAGCTGCGCTCTCATTAGGAGCGCCTGGGCTTCTTGCTCCGTGCTGCAGATGAGTGTGTCAAGTGCTGTGATAATGCCTCCTCTGTCAAAACATATTAAGGCAGTGAGCTGGCGCTGCTGTGGGCGAGCTGTCTGCCTGAGCACAGCACAACCAGAGAGGAGGAAGAAGTCTAGCCAATGCCACTGGCAGGCGTACACAGAAGAGAGAGTTCACACGCACACACACACACGCGCACACACACAACCACACACAGGGATGCTTTTGCTTTGCACCTGTATTTTTCCCAATGGCTGTTTTGTGCAAAAAGGTTCTACTCCCCATTTACTGGTCATAACCTTATATTCTCTTTCACAAATGAAGAATATTCACTTGTGTAAAATGGGTTTGCTAGAGCCATTCTTTCATCTATTAAAAATAAAACATTATCCTCATTTCAATCTCGTATATGTGCCCTGAAAACATGAGTCCCTTTGTAAGCGTAAGGAAATACTATTGGTGCAGAAATGTGCATTATTTAACTTTGTCCCTTTATAACTTTTATAGGCCACCACATTAAAGACCATATTCAAAATATTCATGAATAAAACAAGCGCTCCCAGCATGACGCTGTGCCAGTAAGTAGCTGTTGTGTTTATAGTTGCATAAAAAAGGCTTTTATTTGCCTGTTCTTGTATATAGATATTTTCTAATTGGACACCGGCCACAGCTTTTAATCTCTGCTTTAGTTATTCATCACAGTGCAGCTTGTCCAGTAATGACCCATCTACCTAAACTGTTTATTTTTTATATATATATACGCACATACATATATATATATATATATATATATATATATATATATATATATATATATATATTGGGAGGGATGAAACCCTCTTTAATGGTCACACATGCAGAGCACACAGCACACAGTGACATTTGTTCTCTGCTTTTAACCCATCCTAGTACCAGGAGTCTGGTACTAGGAGCAGTGGGCAGCTATTGCACAGCGCCCGGGGAGTTTGAATAAAGGCCTACTTACTCAGAATATACCATAAAGCTTTTCATGAATCAGGCGTGCTTACTTGGATCAAATAAACGCAAATGTTGTTGACACATTTTAACATTTGGCTCAATCTTCTGTTGACAGCATGATATATTATGCTAATGTTTTTCAGTGTTACATTTTATGAGTTTTTAATAAAATCTTCTGATCCTTTGATACATTATAAACAAACAATTTATAAAAAAATGTGTTTGTATTGACAAAAGAGTCAATATACCTTTCATTGAGATGAAAAGCTGATAAGCTGTCCATAAAGTGTGTCATGCAGTTTATAAGACCAGAAAAATACAAATTTAAGCTAAATAAAAATATAAGAAACTAAAATCTCTTGTCCTATGTCAACACATTGATATTTTAAATATATTATAAAGTATCCACTGTTAGAATAATACAAAAGTAATGAGCCATCGACAGTTATAGCTCATTTTAGTTATCACAACTGTACCGTCTTAATGCTAATGGATGTATTGACTATAAAAGATATAACAAATAGGCTGCCAAATCAGATACATAATTTACGAATAGGCCCATCTTATAAAGCTTTGTATATATAGCTTACCGTTAATGATATTGACAGCAGGAATAACAGATTGTGTTTGAATGAACACCTATATAATTAATAGTTAGGGTCTAAAAGGAACAGACAGTAGATGTAAGAACAAATAAAACATCACTAAGGCTGCCACACAGTAAATCGTGTTAAGGACAATCCAAATGAAAATAAGAGACATTAATGTTAATAGTTTTTTGGTATTTTAAGCAGATTGTAATTGGGGCAAATAAATATATATATATCTATAGATATATAGATATATATCTATAGATATATAACGGTTTACAAAAGAGTTAGATGTTTTACAATTTAAATGGCGCTTCAGTGTTTAGACCAGGGCTATTCAATTGGCGGCCCGCGGGCCAAATCCGGCCCCGGGGTGATATTTACTGGCCCTTTGAGTATAATGTTGAAAGTCATCTACTTTTTTTAAAGAATTGTTTTTGGGCCAGAGTGGCTTTATTCCAGAGAGGGTGTTACATTGAGAAATAGAGGGAAAGACATTGCCTGAAAACTTTGGCGGGCTCGGGTTTCAAATCCACCTATTAGCTACTGTAGTGACAACTCCTGTCATTTATTGCATCTCTGCGTGAATGATTAGATAATTTTACCTAAGTCAAATCAAATTAAATGATGTTGATGGTTGAATTAGCTTCACATGTAGGCCTACTGAGTTCTGAACTTGCCATTTAGATCTATAAAGGCCTTGGGGCTATGTTGTTTGATTTAATTAAACACAATATATGCACTCTACTATTTACTGTATCTGAAGCTCTTAATATGATTGCTCATATTTCAAGCCATCTTTTTCCCGGCCCCTTGCTTTGGATCATGTTCATCAAGCAGCCCCATTCCAAACTAATTAAAGAGCCCTGGTTTAGAGCATGCAAATTTAATTAGATCTCTGAGAATGGGCGGGGGGGATTGTGTGACACCTGACTAATCCTCTGTGTGACGCTGCAGGTCTCAACACTCACCCACGCCGGTGGAACTCCCCTCCACGGTGCCGACAACCTCATCCCTGTGCCTCCATCATCACAGCTGCCTATTGAAGTCTGACAAGCCAACTCCACAAATGCTAATTAAGTTGCTCAGACAAACCATGGGGGCTAACCAGGCAAGTGCGCCAGAGATGTCTAGGCACAAAGATGCAGAGACCCAGAAGAGATGAACACATTTCAAAGGGTAAAAAAGACATTTCTGCTCTCTGAGTTGCACCCCTCTGATAATTCTCTCTTAGCAGCCTACCTTTAATTGTCCCAATGTCCCATTTGAGATATCCCTCTGAGAATATGCATACTGTAATGTAATAAAACGCTTTAGAAGACACACATTTATTTATTTCAGCTTAAACACGCTGTGTTCATTTTACTAATAACTCCGCTGTGTTAAAACACAAATGAATTATCCTAATCGAGTTTTCAGGGATGCCTCGGGTCTGCCTCGGGTCTGCCTCAGTTTCACTGTGTTCACATTCCATTTCCTGCTCGCTGGCTGCACAAATCCTTAGAAAAACTACCCCCGGAAAATGTGACAAAACAGGCGGGAGGTTGACAACATGTTGGAGGCCTCTGCTTCACTGTTATAACAATGGTAATTCTTAAAACGACACGCAGCCACTGTGCTGCTGATGAGAAGTCTAGCGGCACTCAACTGTCGCCCACCCACTCTGTGCTGATGGCGGTGACTAATGCCACCTATGGTCCAAATTGCAAGCTGGAGTTTCAGAGCGGATGTCACCAGCAACAACACTCAGCCTTTCAAGCACGTCAGACTTTCCATCGACATAACGTTAGGAAACTTTAAGGTCCAACGCATTAACCTTTGTCCGACACGTAGATGCGAGTCCATGCAATTTTTCCGAAGGGCATCACCCCTCTGCATCCTCTCCTTAACCTTCGCCTGACACATCCCAGGACCTCAGACTCAGCAATAAAACAGAAAGCTAATTAGCAAACTATAAGGGAAATTAATCATGGGCCAAAATTGGAATTCACATCCAGTTTCATAAATATGGACTTGGGGATGTGTGTGAAGTTATTATCACACGTTATATTCTAAATTATTAAAGCTAACGTAGGATAGGTGTTTCTTTCAATCCAATGATGAATCTAATTGATCCAATATTTTCCTAATTAGCTTGAGTTGAGATGAAATGTCGCTTGTGGAATGAAACCTGTATAACCGATAGCACACAAACCTACTGACATGTTTCTAAAATGAGCAGTATTTTGGCTCTGAGCATAGAGGGTCTCCAGTGTAAACATAGCCTCAGTCCTCCGTGACCTAATGGATCTAATCATCCCCATCATCTTCCTCATATCAGTGTCAATCACCACTCATCTGAATCCTTCACTTTCTTCTATCTGTCATCTCCTCCATCGTCCTCTTCCCCTTCCTCTGGGACTGTGTGCTCCTTCTGCCCCCCCCATTTGTCTTTGTCCTCCATCTTATCATCAGCCTCATAAACTCAGATGGAAAATCGTTGAAGCGCCAAATCCCAGCAGTCGGTTCTGCTGCAGAATCCTCGTACACAAACAGCTGCAGCATCAGTGTACAATTGTTGTGTCTGTTTACCACTTAGAGTTTCTGTGATATGTGCCTGGACGGAAAACCCTTCTTTTTTTTTTATTTTTTAAAGGAGCCATCAGAGAGATACAACTGCTCTCCTCATATCAAAATATAGAATAGTTTTGATAAATCAGAAGCACATTGTGTAGGAAGCACATGTTGCTGAAGAAAACTCACTAACGTTGGTTCTAAAAACGAATCCAAATCAAAATCCACTGATTAAAAGATCAAGTTATTGAACATTTTACTAAGCTACAAACCAGGCCTCTGCTGTTCTGCTGAAAAGCTGTCATATTAGAGATAAAACATTTTCGCGGCAACACAAGTGAATGATCTGTGACTGGGACTAGCTGTTGCCTGACAGCAGAACGTGCGTCAGTGTCGGGTCACCATGCCAAGAGCCACTATTTGACTCACGACGAGGTGTTACAGTTGAACCAGTGACCAATCAACACTCTTCACTCTGTCCACATTACTCCCATCGGAATCCTGCCTTGATTAGAGGAATAAAACAAGATTAGAGACACAGAGGATAAGATAGATGGAACCAATTCTCTTCTCTGCTGCTCTGCTTCCATCCCTGTCGGCGTGTATAAAAGTGTCATGGTGGCTTGTTTCTATTTCTGACGATAAGGCTAGCCCCCTCCGCTGGCTGACAGACAGAGAGATAAACCCACGTACACACATTGATGTATAATCAGACACTCAGGTGTGCACACCGGTGTCCATATACATGAACACCTGTACAGACAATACACACAAACCAATCGCTCGTCAGACTTCATGACTTCAGTGTGATTGCTCCTCTTCAGCACCCACACAGCGAAGCCATAATTATGGCCCTCTTACACCCAACCCTGAAGATAATCTCTCTCTCACACACACACACACACACACACACACACACACACACACACACACACACACACACACACACACACACACACACACACACACACACACACACACACACACACACACACACACACACACACACACACACACACACACACACACACACACACACACACACACACACACACACACACACACACACACACACACACACACACACACACACACACACACACACACACACACACACACACACACACACACACACACAGAAGGGATTACTGCATTAATACTCTTGGATTGGCAGAAATAAAAAAAACACACAAGTAGTGCATTCTTCTGTTGTGTGTTTCTCTCCTAACCTTGGTCTGAATTTGTTGAGATTGTCAGACATTAACAGGAAACATATAATGCCTGGTTTCCCAAACAAAGGGTCTGCTTTAAATGTTCAGCAATACACAATTGTTTCCATACTGACGTTCTGAAAATACCCGTCCTCAACCTCCTTCTGAAAGGCTACGTTTCAGAACTCTTGAGGCCGTCTCCCTTCAAGTCCAGTCCGCTCTGAAAGTACTTGTGTAGAGTGTTACATTTCTTCAACTTGCAAAGAAATATGACTCTTCAGTTAAACTGCTCATAACTTGCAACCTGTAATGGAAGCTACTTTCTCTAGAAAAGAAAAGTCCGTAAACACTACACCATTGTTGCAGCCCTACTTTAAGGATATGTGGGATTTTGAAGTACCTACATTTCATTTCCTTCATTAACCATTCCTATGCGGTCATTCATATCTTCAGACAATTAGTCAAAGATTCATTGTATTACAGTACTACTATACAATATATAACATGTCAGAGGACTTTATGCATCACCGGCTCCTTTTTGGAAGTAAAAACTGCTTTAATATTTCGTTTTTGTTAAGCGCATCCTTATTTCTTTAGTGCATTGACACTAGTAATGTTACTTTTATTTGATATGCGTTTTTCTACAAGCTGTTTGAGCATAACCGCTCTTGTAACTCCCTAGCGGGCTCCCTTCTAGCGATGTTATTATGTTCGGTGAGTTATCACTGCCTGAGTATTTCCTTCCACTGCCTTTCCCTCTCATAGCCCACCATGATAGATGCAATGAAACAGATGCAAAAGGCTATCAGGGCACGGAGAGGAACAGGGACACGGGGGGGGGGGGGCTCTGACTCTCCCTCAGGGGGTTCATTTGCTTCGTGGCTTTACACTCGACAAGGCATCAGCACAGGAAATAATCAACATCACAAAGAAGAAGCATGAGGAAGATCATCAACCGAGAAATAGAGCATCACCAAATGCCCGCGGCGTGGTCTGCCTCCGTTTCCACTCCAGAGATCGGAAACAATTATAGAACAGCGCCATAAAACACAATCAATAACAATGCTTTATCTTCTTTTGCATCTTCATTCATTTCCTAACACGCACTGTGCAGAGGTGTGCAGAAGCTGCAGTTTACAGCTGTTATTTGTTTTGAAGCAACAAAGACTGTATCTGTGTATTACTCAATAGCTGTTTGACAAGACTGAGCATAAGCACACACACAATGTACAAACACATGTCATGTACACACTGAGGCAAACAAGTGTTGGTAGCCCAGCAACACACCCTAATTACCCTTTGCAATTGAATAGTGATCAACAAAACAATTCACAGGGGACTTACTGGACGAAGCACACACGGGAATACAACATGCATTCTGAAGCAGCCTGATAGACACATTCAAACATCTCAAGGTCTTCAAGACGCTGCATGCATGTATACGTATTTTAAAGATGAGGTAAGGTAAAGATAAGGTTCATGTCATTATTATTCAGTGTAATCCATACTGTGAGTCAGAATTGCTTATTTTTTCTTCCTTGGCTTACAGGCATTTGTTATGTCATCACTATTGATAAAACTGGCATGCAGCTAGAAATACAAATTCTATAAGGATCTGTAGTCTGAATACCAAGACATCGCTGAATCCCTTGGGAGCGCACACAGACCAATGTGTGTGGGGGGAATGGTCAAATACTAGACTGCTGCTATAAATGTGAAGACAAAAGAGCTCGCTTTGATATAAAACATACTGACAGCAATTCACTGCAGGAGCTCTGGAGACAGAGGGGGAGCAAACACAGAGATCCAGCGACAGAGAAAGAGCGGATGGTGACAGAAAAACACCAATGTGACAGAACCCTTGGTGCAAAATGAGATTTCATAAGTGATGATATTCACTACCCACTAATCCAAGAGGGAGATCAATAAGGTAATTGCGAAACACAAAAGCCATGGGAGGTGATCCAGTCATGGCGAAACATGGCTGTGGCTGCTACGCACAACAGAGAGCCTGGAGTAAAGAGATAACAAACACGTGGCTTGTGTGTCAGATTCAACCAGCGGTAAAACTATAAAGCAACGATACTGTTACACAGCGGGATAAATGCAATGGTTATCAAGCCATTTCTTTCCTGAATGAGACAACAAGCAAGGTTTGAAAGAGAAGGATGTATACCTAAGTACTGTCAGTTGTGACACCCCTTCAAATGTACACAGGTATATAAAATAAAGAGAACAGTAAGATGTTATGGGAGGTGAGGTTTAAGTGGTCTATATCCTATATAGCGTTAGTTTTATTGTGATGTGGAACTGAAGTTGAAGCTACTGCCTTTCCTTTTGTCTTTCTTCAGTTTATTTAGCAACCTCGACCCTTAAGGCAACAGTCGTGGCTGATCTGAGTTCAGATTGAGAATCTCCTGTCAGCTTTAGATTTAAGGTTACTGACAGAGCAAGAGGATAAAGAACTGCTCTCCGTTTGGTCTTCGGAAGCCCCAGCTGAAGTGATTGCTGATCCTCCAGTGAGATGGCGTCATTTCAGCACCACGGAGAGCTCCGCAGTGCTCGGCCGTGGCTGACGCTCGGCTAAGTCTCCCACTCTTGTCTTGGGCAGCAAAAAGCATCTGTTTGGTTTGCCTTTCAGACGCGGCAATAATGTAGCTCTTAGTAGACTCCCAAACATTTCAGCATGACTAAAGCACCAGTCAAGGGCCAAGGGACGGTTGTTTGATGCTCAATGCGAAGCAAGAGGAACATCTATCTAAAAATAGGCAGACCATATTAACACGACTTGTAATGTTCCTTGCGTCTTCGCTATTTGTTTACAAAACTGCACTAATGCAACAATCAAACAAGGTCAAATCACAGAGACAGAAAAGCAACATCCATTAGTACTCCATATAGTCGACGGTGCATTCAGCCACAAGATGTGTGCAAGTTGCAAGACACTTTCTCAATACAAAACTAAAAACCTCACTCCATTTCTATTTTCATTGCTCCAACCACCTACTCATAAAACAGCTCAATATAAGTCATACCACAACGCTAGCGGGTTGTGATGAGAAGTCATTCTTGGAAATGTGGGGAAACTAACCAAGGTAGAAGGAGATGAACCTGCTGCTCGGAAACACGGATACAGCAGTGTGAAACAACAACACGCAGCACAAAGTTAACTCCAAGTGGAATCAAATAAACAATTGAAAACATAAATGAGTTGTATGGACACACGCCCACACACACAGTCAACTCAAAGCAGTCTCTCATATTTCGTATTACAAGTGCTTTACCTGTCATCGTTCTGAAAGGTCTGGTCCCCCAGCAGTAAGTCCCTGAAGCGATAGCGAGGTGGAAGAGGAGGCACCTCCGTGTCCACTTCCGCCATCTTGAGAGCCGAGATGTCCAGGATCACGCCGGAGTTGCTGCTGTTGTTCATCTGCACGCTCTCAGTGGAGGGCCTGCGAGGGAGAAGGACAGCAGAATCTGCTAAACAACATGTTTTCTGCTATTCCACAGGTAATAAGACTGCTGAACACCTGAGCTCTGTTAAGTGCCTCGATAAACATTCATCTGTTGTAATTTAATTATATATCTAAATAGTTATCACCGTAATAAACCATATTTAATTTAATCTTACGGTACAATAATTTGACATTCTGTTCTTGTATAAATCATAATCTATTTACGTGTATATAGTCTTCTTGCACTATTTTTTTGTTGTATTTTATTATATATGTTGCATCGTTGGAGGAGCTCGGGTCATAAGATGTTCATTGCCATTTCTACACTGTAGCTTATGTGCACATGACATTTAAACCTTTGAACCTTGAAATCTAGAAAAATAATGGAATATCTTAACATAATAAGAAACCTTCGGTTGTTTTGATAAGATAAATATAAGACAATGACTGGGAGGAAGGTTAAATGCTGGAAGTCTAAGGGCAGTTACAGGGTTGTATAATGACAACGCACTGTTGGAAATCACAACAATCAATGTCCGGGGGCTTTATGTGCTACTGAAAGCCTCTGCTTCATTCATCTTGGACAACAACCATCAGTGCAAAGGGAAAAAAAGGGCCCATTTATGTTTTCCATGAATACAGATTTTAAGTGAACATGGCATGCATTACTACACTTGAGTGAAGATTCTAGCCGAACTCGTAAGCTGTTTTCGGTCAACAAAGTTTAAACCTAAAATGTTTTGACAGATGGTTTAAGAAAAAACGTGGACCTGATTCTCTGAGTGGAAACAAGTGTCCACTCAGAGAGTGTCATGTTTTATTTAACAAAATAAAATGAACATATACAAGCGCGTGCATAATTAAAAAAGAAGAACTGACTGTTTGCCACCATCACAGTAGACCACAGATTATGGCAGTGACAAATATGAAAAGACAAACTGCCTACTTCATGATGACAGCATGCGTTTGTGTGTGTAATGCATAAAAGCTGACTGCCTAGTGGTTTTGTGTATGTGTTCCTACAGTGTCACATACAGGGGGATTCGGTAGATTACCTATCATCAGGAGAACTTGATGGTCTCCGTGGAGGGCTTGATGTCCGGCGTGGAGGGCTTGATGTCCGGCGTGGAGGGCTTGATGTCCGGCGAGGAGGGCTTGATGTCCGGCGAGGAGGGCTTGATGTCCGGCGTGGCGGGTTCATGGCTGCCTCTTTTGAATGACGGACAAGAGAAGGGGAGAAAGGGGAACAGTGAGAGAGTTTAAAACACACATATTAAAGATTCAGCACTTCCGCACTTAGCAAGGATGTGATACGATTACATTCACTGCCTGTGTCGCAGCTTAACTCCCCCTAGAGTTCAGCAAGGTCTCTCGAATGTGCTGCTCTTTAAAACGGAGGAAGATTACAGTAACGCTCTTTAATGGTACAGTTAAACATTGTTAATGTGTTCCCTGTCTGACTCATGCCAGAAGAGTGATGTTGTTTCTACGTGTATATTGTAAGTAGCATGTTAGGTGGATTCATCTCGAAAAGAAAATTATTCTTTCCGTTCAGTGTGATTGATTATTTGTCTTTTCCTCAGAAGGATTACAGAAAAACCCCAGTCCAGATTTTCTTTATAACTTTGTGGAAGGGTTAAGCAAGAGCCAAGGACCAACCATTAAATCCTGAAGCAGAATTTTATTTCAGAATGGAAAGACGCATTCTTTTTCACAAAAACGGCCTTGGCAGCAGTCTGCACTGTATATTATAGTATAGGTATTATGTGTGCAACCATGGTGAGGAAGGATTGCCTTATCAAGGTGCTGTTAAACCAATGTTCTGCCCACAAAACAACACAAGGAGAGAAAAATAAATAAAAATAGAACACATTTCTAAAACACCTACAATGTATGTACACGAATGCATTTGCAGTCTGGCTGAAAATGAGGGGCTCATTAATGTGTATATGTTTCTACTTGAGTGATTCAATGTTAGACTTATTTCTAAGATGCTTCAAAATGTCCAATCAAATGATTTGTGTTCCACAGGGAACAATAAGTGGGTAAGGCAGAGCTGTGTGTGTGTGTGTGTGTGTGTGTGTGTGTGTGTGTGTGTGTGTGTGTGTGTGTGTGTGTGTGTGTGTGTGTGTGTGTGTGTGTGTGTGTGTGTGTGTTTGTGTGTGTGTGTGTGTGTGTGGTCATCATAGCACAGTGTGGGCAGAGTTGAGTGGGCTAATAGCTTCCAGACACATGCTCCGCCCTTATTAAGCAGTGAAAGCACAAACCCTCAGAAGCGGAGACAGAGGAAAGAGAGTGGATAGATGATAAATTAGGGTCCTGGTGGGAAAAGGAAAAGATAAGAGAGGAAAACAGGAAATAAAAGAGGTCATCCCAGAAGTATAATGAAACCATTGTCCTCAATGTTTACTTGAATTGAGGGGAAAAGGTTTAGATAAGCCAGGTGACAAGATTGATTTCAAAAGAGTTGATGTCTGGAAGTCCAACAAAATGAGTCTTATCCTCTTAAAAACCTCTGAGGGATGACTTAATGGATGAGGCAAAGTGACCACAACAACAGGGAGGAGAATTGCTCCCGTTAACAGGCTTTCTCCCATAATGGAGAGAAAACTGCAATTGTATAAGAAAGAAAGCAGAGGAAGCATGGGGGGGGGGGTGGGGGGGGGGGACATGCAGGGTAGTATACAATGTGTCTCTAAATTAACAAGGTCCAGTGTGATCAAATCTGACATATAAAAGGTCTGTGAAAATCTGCAGTCTGCTTCATAAATATGTATTGCAGTAGGCCCATGGTGGATGCCCTACTTACTGTATGGCAGCTTAAAGCAGGGACCATCATACACATCTATACATTATGATTTCAAGGTTAAGGTTTTCATCTGAAAAATGTACCCTACAGTATGATTATACAAAAATAAATACATTATTTTGGACAGGGGTTTCTCTTTGTATCATAGTCACCATATGCAAGATAAGTTTGTTGTGACAACATTAAGCTCACACAACAACCTCCATGTGTAAAACAGGCTTACTTTAGCAACTTCACTTGAACACAGCTGATAAACCAAAAACATCTGCATTTAGGTCAAGCATTAGCATTAGGGTGTCAATCAACAGCAAAGCTAGCTACCTTCCGTCTGAGCACCACTGTAACACTAAGGAGTGGGCTATGACATAATATAAGCTATAAAACTAATGAAGCTTAAGGGTTTATTTAAACTTACACACTATTAAGTCAGAGAGGATTTACATAATACTACAGATACCATTCCCCGTCCCATGTTATTGCATATAAACTCAATAATACAAATACATCAAAGCTAAGTAAACTTGTAAGTCACTGTGAGTAAAGTCAGGCTTCCTGAAGGAACATAGGCTAAGTCACATGGGTTAACTTCGTGCTAACTTGTTTTACCTGGCTGTTTTTTCGTATCTGTCCGAGGTCCCATCATCGTAAACATGTGTTAGGTTTAGATAACCTCCCTGCACTGCTCGTGCAGCATTGCCTGTGTGATAGAGGATGTTTCCCATCCAGGCGCCCCTGTGAGAGCTCTGGCATCGTTGAAAATGGTAATTAAAAAGGGGAGGGAAGTCGACTCCAGCAGTCAGAGGGCAGACAAGAGTCCACGGGAGTAGGCTTAAGCTTTCAGTCAAATAAAAGCGATCCACTGTAGGTCCTTTTGGCGACAAAAACACCAATACTTGACAAGCTAGCTTTCTATCGGCACTAAGCTGACTGTGCTGCCGGTTTATTTAGGTTTAAGAGGAAAAAAACTAGTCCCAGTCCTCGTTGCTCATTGGACGACACGCCTTCGAAACAGTAGTAATTAATCGCACACCTGACAGTTCATTTAAATATCAATGCGCGCTCGCAAATCCGTCACCACTGAGAGAGACTTCGTTGTCGCTTAGCAACAACTTTATTTCCTAGTGTTGACGAACTACATTGCTTGGCGGAAGGAGGACAAACTGTTTTTTTTGTGCTATTCTGTCGATTAGCCTATAGACCTGCGTTTCCACGTGACTTTTTTCATCTTTATTAGCTCGAATATAACCTTTTTCAGCCGCTGTTACGTCTCTTAAAATCACAGTAAGTAGGCTACCTCATCTGTGGCTTTCTCCTTCGCTGTGTTGCTGTCATATAACATTGGCTAGTGTATTGAAAATAAGGGCACGCTTTACTCCCTGCTGGTCTCCATGCCCTCCTGTCAGCATCAGCATCCTTTCCTCTCCAGGACAGAGCTGCACTAAGCGGGCTTAGTCCCTCACTAGTGCCTCCCCATCTACACGAGTGGGCTACTTGTGGTATATTCTGTGGAAACTGATGTTTGATGCTGACAGAAAACTTCTCATAAAAAGGCTTTCAGTGAAATGATAAACCTAAGAATAGAAACTGTAATTGTGCATCGTCATGTTTTGCCAATCCCATTTGCTAAATAAAGTCACATTGTCTTTGTTGTGGAGATGCAAGATTGTGGCTTTTTTTGATGGCATTATAAGCATTGTAATAGTTTGAAATGCCAGTTTGGATCTAGTGTAGGCTGTGTGTGTGTGTGTGTGTGTGTGTGTGTGTGTGTGTGTGTGTGTGTGTGTGTGTGTGTGTGTGTGTGTGTGTGTGTGTGTGTGTGTGTGTGTGTGTGTGTGTGTGTGTGTGTGTGTGTGTGTGTTTTCATCAGTCAGAGTCATCTGGTGGTAAGATGTTGAAAGTGCAACTGTACTGCATGTACTTGTGAATGCTATATAACAGTTACATATCATTCAATAGACGCAAGTACATTTTTATTATACAGGCATTAACTTGCCTGTGTAGACTTTTGCAAAAACATTACAATGGAATTATACCACTACAGCCCCCAAAATAACAAGTTATTTATTGATTATTCTTGATATATTCAACATCAATAATAGAGGATATACGCAGTGCATGCAAAGCCCAGGTAACTTATAGTAATCAACAATCACTTTTAGGCAACATCTGTTATGTTTCATTTGTTAAAAACATACCTGCAAGAGCTCTTTCCTCTGCTATTTGTCTCACAATCGTCCCCCTCATATTGAAAAAAATATTCATTCTGTGTTCGCCAAGTGACTATAGGGAGACACCGCTGGGTTGTGTGTCTCTCCGGAAAAGCCGCGTCGCTCTGTGTGCGTTCCTTGTGCTCAGCCTCTCCACATTTCAGCCCATTATTCTCCAGGGGAAAGAGCTCTGAGCGTCATCATTTCAAAGCCCACACAGCCACTTATGCTTTCCCATGCCAACAGACATATCTCACTCATTCGTTTATCTCACTCAGGATCTTCATTCCCACAGATTTCTTTTCCACAACTTGATCCAGCCCATTTTCTTACCAGTTCTGTTGCTGCAGTGCCTTTTGGCAAATGTTTACACACGCTAAATGATGAAATATGATATATGTTTACAGTCAATGCTGAAGCGCTATTTGAAAATATTATAGCAGCACAGATATTCCCAGATGCTAAGTGTACATACAACATATAGAAATATGATGAACATCTACATTTCAAACACAGAATCTTTTTTGTAGCAATTCCAAAAGGCTCATAACACATAAATCACATCATTACTCTGTATCATTATGCTGCTTTACAAGCCCATATTTCTAAAATATTCAGTAGCTTTCTCCACTTCCAAGAGCCAACTGAGTTTTTCACCTTCAAAATATCCCTCACAAAAAATCAAGGCTGAAATTGACTAAAATACTCAATGCTCAAAAGATTGTGTATCCTGTCACTTGAATCCTGCTTTAACCCCAAAAAAGAATCCAATCACCTCCATCTTTCTGGCTCATACATGTTACTTTCTTACATGCAAATCAATATATTTTCAAGTGGTATCTTATTTTGTGAAACACCAGTGATTATTTTTAAACTCTGACACTTTGAACATTGCACTCTGACATTTTTTAAATTGCAAGGCTGATGAATTTGCTGATATATTAAACATCCAGTGCTGGTCTGGCTATTATTATGGTGCAATCTATTTCTAAATCCAATTCTCTGACAAATACATATAACACCTGAAACTTATTTGCTGCTCATTCCTCCTTCTAAAATAGGGTATGTTTTTAAGCTCGACACATAAAAAGACCCATAACTTTAATGAAAATGTCCTAGCCTATAATGTCCTCTAATTTATTACGTGTAGTCATTTTGTACCGGCAGCTGCAGCTTTGGTTAATGCAGCGATGTCTCATTTTAGAGTGAACTCTTCAATTATGCGGCCATTATGCAGCCTTACTTAAACCATATCACAATGTGTCTGTGGAGCCAGGCGTACATCCATTAGGCTATTTCTCTCTAACACCTCTGTCCTGTTCATATAATATGAGCATTGTCGAGTCTCAGCACAGCACAGCCACTCTGCCTCCTGGATGCTTGCTCTTCATGCTTCCAAAGTGTCTAAAAACAGATGGAGAGGAAAACAGTGAGACATTGAAGCACTCAGATTCAGTAAGCAGCCTGAAGGCATATATTACATATA
Organism: Notothenia rossii; assembly: GCF_949606895.1. Classification (NCBI taxonomy): domain Eukaryota; kingdom Metazoa; phylum Chordata; class Actinopteri; order Perciformes; family Nototheniidae; genus Notothenia; species Notothenia rossii. The sequence goes on from NC_136909.1 coordinate 28,637,975, forward strand.
GGAGCCTTACATGAGCTTGGTGCATGAATCACAAAGTGACTTATTTGTCTGGCTGTAACTGCAGACTCTCTGGATATCAAGTATTTTTGTCCAACGCTTGAAATGTCCTAATAATGGTTTCATAATCACAAGAAAATATGTATAGTATTAATTAATGTTACATTTACATTTCAATGAATAGCAGCAATCAGTTTGGATGATTGGACTATTCTCTATTCTCTTCTTCATTATTAAAGGTCCCATGACATGCTTATCTGGTTATTACCCATCCCCTTGTGCAGTGGCGTAACAAGGTTATGATTGGCCACGGTGCAAATATTGTTTTGGGCCCCCCTCCCCATCACCCCAAACATAAGCGCACACTGATGCGCTCACACACGCACGGACATACACAACCACTCAGAAGCGCCACATGTAGGCTATCAACAACAGCCTGCCCTGGCCTCAAACCACCACAGCCTGACAACGGCACAGCAAACTAAGAAGAGGATTACACCTGTTTCCTTGATGTTTGTCTCTGGGGAATGTGCCGGTAGGCCTACATGGACCGGTTGCTATAATATAGCCTTTGATCTTGGTGTCGGGGATCTCAATAGCTCCATATAGCCCCCTATTGGTTGGGGCCCTTGGGGGAACTGTTGGACCACCGCCGGGCACAGCCAAATCCAGCCTCTGCTCCTTGCTGGCTGGAGAAGAAGGTCGCACAGCCACGGCCACGGATACAGCTTCACTTGTGGAGCTAGATGGCAGTGGTGGTCGTTAGCTAGCTCACCAGGCTCTGGGCCCTGGTGCGTTGCACCGGGTGCACCGTTGATAGTTAAGCCACTGCCCTTTTTGTGTTATGTAGCTTTTTTGGGTCACAAACACAAAGTCACTTACCCTCAAAGTACACCCTGTAGCGAGTAAAACATCCAACACAGAAAATACGTGTCTATGCTGCCCCAGAAAGCCTCGTTTGAGATTTTTCTTTTTCCATTTTTTACTTCCTGGGTAAAGTAAAGTAACGGTTATAGTGACGTAACGGCTCCTTACACACACATACTCACTCAGCCTTATCTTTTCTCAACTGCGGCTCCGCGGAATTCCGCACACACACTGAGTTCCACGGTGTCTCGCAGACCCCATGCAGCAACCAGGAAACGACACCAGTAATCCAGCTCACACTGTCCGCTCCTCGAGACTCGAAGGGCGGAGCAGCAAGCCCCGCAACGTCCCGCCAACACGGCACCCAGACCCCACGCAGCATTCTCATCTGTTTGTCATTACTGGTGTCATTTTCTGGTTGCTAACGCCATTGTAACACATAAACACTGATGTTCCGCTGTAACGGTGGTGGACTCATCAGAGTGGGCGAGCTGACCAATCAGAGCACTGTGGGCTCACAAGGGGGGGGGAGTGAATACACATACTATACAGAGATGCTGTATGAAAAACCAATGTGAGTTTGGAACATTGAACAATGTAAATCTGTTCTATTCAACAATGGAATTATGATCAGTAGAAATGGCCATGTCATGGGACCTTTAACACTTGTAGTTATTGTCTTGCATGACTTTGACCAAAGTCAATCAACTTTTTCTGCACGCTATGAATTGATCCTATCAACTGAATATTATCCTATTATACACCGCTCTATTTTTTTTTAAAATACCAGGGAAACTCATTTAATAATTTTTTCAACGTTTTCTTAAAAGAAACACTACCCCCTTTTGCTATAGCATATACACCACACCATAAAACCTAACCTTTACTTGTTATACAAGGTTGTCGTTGTTTGCATGTTTATGACCCATTGTGTAAATGCTTTCATGTCAATTACCATTGTATTGATTACTGTATAGCCAGTATGTCATGGCTGCTATGCAAAAAAGAATAATACAAAACAAAAGCCCAAAAATGTTATCCTAATGCAAAAAATATTGACTGTTAGTCCTGGTACATAAGATACATTGTATTCTTCTGTATTTAGGACTTGATTATCCCTGTGAAGCACAACAACAACAACAACAACAACAACAAATGGGAAAACATTGGAATAATAACTAATGGCTTGGCTCGATTTAAAAAAAGGCCCAGCAGTTAGCAGTAAACAATCTATGGGTTGTCCCAACATAGATGTTCTTCTTACCTCCATGTGTTGGTTACGTGACAGTACACTTCAATTGTTTTCAGATTGGTGACACCATCAGAGCCTCCAACAGCCGTCAAGGCTCCATTGAAAACTACAAGGGACATCTGAGGCACGAAACATAACAGTTAGTGTGAGATGACAAAAATACATACAAAAACGATCAACACATCTTTCAGCCTTGACAGCAACATAGCTCTATGGATATTAATTTCCACATGTTGGTCAAGACCAACATATTTTAGCAACCATTAAATTAATTGCAATGAAATGTTTGTGATCCATTGACTTTTAAACACGTTTTTGATTCAACTATTCTGCAAAAATCTAGATCAATTGGAAAACAATTTTGTGCATTCATGTTGCCCAGAGAATAAGTTTTGTGATGCCTTTTCCTTTATCGTTACAATGACATCAACATTTGCATTTTGTCTGGAATGTCTTGATAATTAAAGGATCGATTGCCATGACATAAGCTACAGACATTTGTGTCTCTCTAAGGATGAATTGCAATAATTGTGAGCCATTCTTTTTTCAAATGGGGCAATCAACGGCTCAAAATTGCTAATCGATCTGTATTTGTTTTATGAGTTTGCGACACTAATTGTATTACTATCGGTTTCATCTTTGTTTGTATTTATTGGCAAAAACATGCTAAACTAAAATGGTGAACATTGTAATAAACATGATGCCTGCCAATCGATCCATGGCATGCCAGAAAAGATTACAATTTAGTTCCCCCAACATTTATTTTGTTCTTGTGTAGAAAATCAAAAGAAAAACATTTACACTGTGGGATCCAAATTACAATTGTAATGGAGCCAGGGATTGGCAAAAGAGAGGGACAAATATATTGAAACAATAATGATCTAATTAGATAATGTTTAACTTCACATTTATAAAAATCTTCTCACACATTGGCCAGCTTCTGATCCCAAATTAAAACATGTTGGCAGCAGAGGTTGCGTTAACCGAATATATTCCGTCTATGACGGATTTTTTTTAACAATGACGGAAAAAATTGAAAGCAGTTATTTTGACGGATTAGAACAAACTCAGAACAGCGCCAAAGTTTCCCCGTAGCAGGGCTCCGGTGTCATGCCGTGTTATGGATGCCCACCAAAAAGGAAATTATATTGTTTCCAGACCTAAGTTTGCCATCATGAAATGGCTGGGAGTTTATGCTTTACGCTGTAAAACATGTCCCCCCCCGTTGACAGTTCATGAACGTGCTTTCCCCCCCCAAAATAATGGATTTTGACAGAAATGTTACGATCCTGCCTCAGTTGGCAGTGCACAAGGCCAAGAAATTCAGTGCAGCCGTCACCAGCTTCAGGCACTTGTCCCTGGTTGTAGATAGCTATGCTTGGAGACTCTTTAATTAAGTCTTTCTTAAGCATGGGATTGGTTATCAAGACATGCTGACACTTGCTTTGCAAGGGAATTATTGTTAGTAAAAGCATGGCTGCCTGATGGTCCTTGAAATCCCTGAAGGTTGTGAATTGAAATTGGAAAACTCAAAATAAACAAACATGGCATACTAAAGGTCTGGAAGACTAGAAGTGGATCTTTTGATATTTAGTTTTCTATGTTCTTCTATAAAAGCTGCTAGTTATTATGATACAAATGATCAGTATTTTTACAGTTATTAATCCATATCCCTGATTATGCCCTGAGTCCTTTTCTCTGAGGTCTGTAAGGTCCTTGAACAATCCTTGCAAGTGCAATTGCCAGTGCAATCCTCTAAAAGTCAGATATTCAGAATTTGTGGATTATCGTTGGCAACATACTGACTTTGAAGATGGTCAATTGGAAACCCTGAGGATTACCACCAGTGGATGCATGTACTTCAAGCAGGTGCATCTCACTACATGCTTCAAAGAGACAGGCTGGTCTGTTGTGCTGGCTCTCTGAATACTTATCTCATGCGCTTCATAATAAATCGTGACCCCGATATATTTATTATTTGTCTCATGGAACCTTCTGGGCCCTGTATAATGAGAACCGTAACTTCTACTGAAGATTCAGAGGTAATCTCCAAAGGAAAATTGTGTCCATTACTCAGTCTTGTCAGTCACATTACCTCCCTCCATTCTGTCTGTTCTTATCATCTGGATGTAAAAATAAACTGGACCTTAAATCACAGGGGAGGCCTGACACCTGATCCGTTCTCTTAGTGATCCATTACTCACATTGTCCCTCTTGCTCCTCATGCGTTTGACAGGAGTCCACCTCATGTTGTCCAGGTCAAACCTCTCCACTCCGCAGAGCTCCAGGTTGAGCTCGTCTCTGCCTCCGGACACGTAGATGTGTCCCAGGTACACAGTGCAGCCCGCGTTCTCCCTGGGACTCAGCATGTGGGCGCATATCGACCAGGTACCGTCTACAGGGTTGTATCGCTCCACTGGGGGACATTTAGAAGATAGCAGGAGTCATAAGGGGCCATATCACATAATACACGTCTACACTGCATGAGTAACACTAACTTTTCCAGACTAACTTTGAGTTGTTTGTATTTATATAGAAAAATGTCTAGGGTATATTGATCCAATTCTAGGTGTACATAAGGCACTCAAAATGTGTCTGTTGAAAAAAACTAGCTATCGATCATTTTAGTATCTCTTTTTATATAAATGTCTTTTTTAAATTACTTGGAAATAAGGCTATTTTCCAACCAATTTCGCAAGTAAAGACCGTGAGTTTAATGTGATCCGAAAATGGTTGTGGGAATTTCACATACGTGCACTTCTCACAGACTGAAATAGTTGGTGACAAGTGGCAGCAAACATAACCCTGTTTATCTTTGGCAAGGGCAGGGGCTTGGGAATGTTGCTGTGTGTGTGTGTGTGTGTGTGTGTGTGTGTGTGTGTGTGTGTGTGCATGCGTGCGTGCGTGCGTGCGTGCGTGCATGCGTGCGTGTGTGTGGGTGTGTGTGTGTGTGCGTGTGCGTGTGCGTGTGCGCTGTCAAATACAGCTGAGATGTTTTGTTTCCATCAGTACTGGGAACAAGTCAATTCACAAAATGCCTCCAAGTTAAAATAAAACTGTTGGCTGTTGGTAGGTAGCATTCCCACATAAATAAATTCATGATATGGCTTGAAGCTGCTTTCGTTTATTATTTTATTCAAAGTTTTTGTATAATTTGTCATTAACACAAACCCTCAACAAGCTCTGGCAGTCAATTAAAACAAGTGTTTGGAATGCATTTTTAATTGAGTTTTCCAATGGCAAGCACTTCAAACATTAATCAATGTGTGGAGGGAACCATTTTTGAATCAATTTATCCTCTTATTAATTTACCAAAACAAAAACGCCCAACATTAGTTAGTGACAGTTTCTATGTTGTTATGATTTGCTGGACTGCTCTGTTTGAATTGATTTTAGATTGAATTACTTTGGGTGTTGGGCTGACAGTTTGTGAGAGCTGAGGTTTGATGTTTGGGTTACTGAAGTATTGTAACCCTTATTTTAAAGAAGTTTTAAGGCTTGAAATTAAGTGTTTTATAACATGCACAATAAGGATAAGGAAGATATACTGTTATAAGGGTTATTAGGTCACCCACATGCAGATATCCCCTTCAGTGTATATGTCTTGTGTTTTGGTGTTTTACAGTATAGAAGGTCCAGGTAGTGTTTTACGACATCTATGTGTTTTATACTTTTTATGCTCTCCTGTAGATCTTTAAAGGTTGTATGTTACTCTCTAGTGGGACTTACTCACTAGAAGTATGCCATGCTTTCAAGCATTACATTTTAGGAGCATAAATACACAAACAGTGTTTTTGAGCAATTGTTTCCTCAGCCATCACTCTCTAGACAACTGATTTTAAGTTTGGTCTTTTATTTGTAACCACATATCTCACCTGAGTTGAGAGCCATCACCCCATCATTGCCCCCCATCACGTACAGCTGACCCCGCAGCACAGCAGCCACCCCCCCGCTGCGTCTGCCCAGCATCGCTGCCTGCTTGCTCCATGTGTTCATTCTCGGGTCATACCTGGAACAATGAAAGAAAAATCTTTTTAGCAACACCAATTTACCAAAGCAGTCTGACTTTCAGAATCATGCTATTGCATAACTCAAATTAAACCATGTCTTTGTTCCTTTCTCTGAGTCAGCCACTTCAGATTGCTTTCACAGTAATGCGAGATGTCAGACAATTAAAATCATTATAACTTCAATCAAGATATACATAAGAGACAGCCTGTCTTACTGTACTTAGAAAATGTAAATGTGATTTAAAAAAAGATTCCTTAGAAAAACCAAGAGAAGCCGTTTAAATTCTGTTGTTTTGATTGGAAAAATAATGAAAAGTAGTCCCACTGTTCAGGAAATGTTTTGAACTCAGTCTTTGTTATCAGTAAGGCAAGACACTAGAGGCAAAAGCATGATATATTTTAGGCAAAAACATTCACAATTCTAATTAAGGTGTTTGTTTCATTACTAACTGTGTTTATTTGTGTCTTTAGATTCCTCCAAATTTCACCAAAAGTTAGTAAAGTTCGAATTAGTTAATGGCTTAGAAAACTTAGAAAATATTTGAACATCAGTAAGTTATGAACTTGGGTAAGATCGATGTCATGATGACATAGTTAAAAGGATTTTTGATTTTCTTTTTAAGTATCACATTTTATTAAATCTTACATTACATTGATTGAAAGGCTGCCTACTGTACAATGATGTAATTCTCGTACTCTGAGCCAGACAACTCATTTAATCTAATATTCACTGAACTTGCCAGTTTCATTTTAATCTACATTTTATTGTAAAAGCTTTTTTGTACAAAGGGGTTTGTCATTCTATTGTTGATAGCCAGATTTTTGTAACATTACATTTATTAAAAAATGTGTACTACTGGGTGTTGCCAGCATTTTCAGATTCATGGAGTTACACAAAGATGTACACAAAAATTAACCAAATGGGACAATATTTGTTCAGTTTCTTTTTCTGGAAATATAAGCAAAGAAGCACATATTTAGAATAAGTCTCATTTGCATTTAAAACAAATTGTATCAGCTGGGGAAGGTTTATGGTTACGTAAGTTACATCTTCACCATATGTACCTGTAGTGTCTCCCCTTAAGACGATTCACAGGTTATATCAAGAAAAGAGATAGATATTTTGTAGCACTCAGTACCTCTCCACAGTATTAATAGCAGCGATGCCATCGTGTCCTCCAATGGCGTACAGGTATCCGTCCATCTCCACCAGACACACTCCGCTGCGGGGGCTGCTCAAGGGTGCTACATCTGTGCTCCAGCTGTCTGTGTCGGGGTTATACCTGCCATGAGGGGGGTCAAGGAGTGCAGATGCCAAAGTGTGAAATCAGGTTTTGCCAATAACAACTTGAGTGGAGCAAACACAGGCACATGCTTTCATATACATGTGTGTATATCTTGTTTTTGGTGTCTGCAATTGTGTGCTTTTGGAAGACATCGGCACTGAGAGAAATACAAATGTTTTGGGCATCTGTGTAAACATCTGCCAGTGTTTCTTCTCCACTGTACGGGCTATTACAAATGTTTTCCCTCCATTTAAGGCCGTTATATAAAACCCACATCCCACAAAAAAACACTTCAGATTTCAATTGGCATTTTTATTTTTCTTGACGTCAGCAATTCCGTCCAAATATCAGTGCTGTAACCGGCTGTCACCAACCCTCAGCCATTAACAGCTGATCAGTCTGGGACAGGTCGTTGTCAGCTGGGCTGCAGCCAGAGGGGGGGATCATTACGGGGTCAGCTGGCTGCAGCTCAGATAAGGAGTTGCTGTCTGTGGGAAGTGGGCACAGAGCCAGCTCCTATGAGACATCTTATAGAGAGGAGGAGGAGAGGAAGCGGGATAAATGAGCTACTGCAGTGCGTGTGTGTGTGTGTGTGTGTGTGTGTGTGTGTGTGTGTGTGTGTGTGTGTGTGTGTGTGTGTGTGTGTGTGTGTGTGTGTGTGTGTGTGTGTGTGTGTGTGTGTGTGTGTGTGTGTGTGTGTGTGTGTGTGTGTGTGTGTGTGTGTGTGTGTGTGTGTGTGTGTGTGTGTGTGTGTGTGTGATTATTTTTAGACTTTCTAAGCCTATGAGGAATAGATACCCTGGCAACATGAAGATGAGGGAAATCCCAGAGTGAGGGCTTAAGTTCGCCTCTGACAAAAAAAGATGGCTTGTGGTCTGAGGGTCTTAATTTAATTTCTGCCTTAATGCTGACCTCTGCTGTTCAGTGATGTACACAACAACAACCCATACATAAAGAGCTATCTCTGTCATAATGTTGAACCTAAGTGATTTAGTTCCATATGTACTGTATGTGATGATTGAATTGAAAAAAACATGTTTATAAGTATATTTGTGATATTGAAAATAACAGCTTTTATTTTGGTTTTGTTCGATGTTCATTATTTTTGGATGCCATTCCAGCCTTGCCTGATTTAAAAAACGTTTATGTCATGGAGTAAGTGTTTAGGCGTTTTCTTATTTCTAATTGATGCTGATTTTCTGATAAGAAATTCACAGCCTCTTATTACATCAGCACTTTGATATAATGGGTATGAAATCCAATGTGAGGAAGGAAACAAACACAATGGGTTTAAATGCTGAAATGAGGTTCTCAGAGCAAGAAAGGTAAACATGACATAGGAGAGAATATGAAGTTGGACATTTGGAGATACAAAATAAATGAATGCACAACCTGTCACTCAAAGACTTCCAGAGCCTGTACTGTGTCTCACCTCTCCACACTGCTGTAACAGCGGATGTGGTCCTCCCCCCCCACTGTGTAGATCATGCCGTCCAGCGTGCCCACGGCCACTTTGCCACGATTGTTGACCATGCGTGCTGCAGCCCGCCACTCATTGTACTCAGGACAGAACTGCTCTACCAAACAAGATGGGTCCTCCTGGGTCCATCCCCCCACTGCCAACACAACATTTATATTGTATATTTAATGTATATTTAAATACAATTTCTATGTCAAAACATACCGTCTTCTCTATATTAATTGGAACAGAAGGAAATGTGTCTTTCACAGTACTTCCTGTTTTTTCAATGATATTTCACTTATTTAGCAGTTCTCTACAGGCTGTTAAAGCAGTAAACAAATGAAAGTGGACCTGATAGTATTGAGCTTTTTTGTCTGGTTTCCATGGTGATTCTTGGCAGAAAGAGGTGCGATCCAGGAAATTGAAAAATCATTTACAAGACTGCAAATGCACAGATGGGTGACAAATTAAATTTAAAAAAACATTTACCCTCAGTATCCAGCAGCTCCAGAGCTTTTTGGCAGGGACTTATCAACCCTCTTGAACTCTGAAAATCGTTCAAAATGTATTTCCTTTTTTTGTGTTCTGATGTTGGAGGTAGACAGAGTGCTGTTTAACAACATCTCTGATTCTAACTGCTTATTGAAAAGGCCACAGGATTGGAGTCACAGCATGTTTTATTCTCAGTTCCCCCTTTAAGGCATGTTTTATGTTCCTCCACTCCTTCACTGAGGTGTGTTCTTTATTTTCTCCCCTGTCAGAATATTTTTAAGAGGACATTATATGCCAATTTTCAGGTTTCATAAGTTTATTTTTTTGCATGCACAAAAACGTTGCTATAAGTTATGTAAGTACGCTCTAAGTCGATTCGGCCCTTCTCCTTCAATATCATCATCACTTTATTTAAATACTATAGAGGCTAAATGTATTCACACAGTTTATAATCTATCTTTGCAGCTCTCTGTGTCTGGTTTCATCCTGCCTGACTCTCCTTGAGGGGATGAACTGTTGTTCTAAAGACTCTGCTAGAGGTGAAACACATAATAATGGAGAGCATTGATAGTTGTCTAGAGAATTATATGTTGGCTAAATAATAACACAAATGCCTCCACTGCATCTGCCTCTCGGAGCGATTACAGTCAAAGGTGACCACAGTAGTCCCTTGATGGCACTGAGGCCATGCAGAAAGTGTAAGACTCAGCAGGAAACGGTCATTAAATTGGTCTCAGAAGACCACAATGTTTTGAAACATTTAATGAGCATTACAAACTTCTTAAAAAAGGCTCATGTTTACTTAAAAGTAGATCAAAACTGTTCACGCAAAACATTTCATTCAGCCGGCTCAGTTTGAGAGCCACAATCATTGCTAAGATTTGCAATTATATCATTTAATTTCAAAGCATTTTGTGAAGGAATATTCTAAGAATGTATTAGGACTTCCACAGAGTTGGGACGCTTCTAAGGGCTATTTTAAATGAAAAATGTTCAAAATGGATGCAGCAGAGGCCAAAATATAGTTCAATCTTGCTGTTTAGATGTTTCCATTTTGTTTATTTGGGACAAGAAACTTGAGAGAGTTAAGTTAAATAGGACCCAACACTGTTCAATGTCTGAGGCAAACATACAGTAATGCTACATTCACTTTTGTTAACTGAAAGAATACTGCTAATAGGTCAAAGAGATAGCAGCCGCACTGGACAACATTGTGGTATGATCTGTCAATCACGAGCTAGCCATGCCCTTAAACATGCTGCTTCAACATATTCCACTTTTAATGGGACCATAATTTACTCCTTGATCATCAGTCTGTTTTGAAAGCTTGAAAAAAGCAATTGAGAATCAGGGTCATTTTCTTATAGACTTCTACAAATCTGACTTATTTTTTGCCTTTGAGTCAGGTCACCTCCAGAGAGAATGCAGGATCAAGGCACTTATTGCTTTGGCTTCACTCTTCATACGCGGTTGCCGCTTGTTTCCTTTCATCTTACTTTCCCCACAATGCAACCAGATAACATATTTCAGAATACTTATTTCCAAAGAATGGGCTCTTATCTTTTCTGTCTTCCATCCAGAGCGCAGAACTACAACAATATAAGCTGCAGTTTAAAGCAAGAAGTCAGTAGGCCTACGCTTTAAAACTCAACTTTTAAGATGTACAACTCAATGCAGCAACTGACCCACAAACATCATGTCTTTTCTCTTGCTGAGCTGTCTGCGATGGGACAGGGGGGTGCGGCGACTGCGAGGGGACCCTCCTTTTCTGTCCTTGATCATCATATGACCAGTCTCTGGCTCCAGGGTCCCCCTGAAACACACAGATATAAAATATAAATGAATAATAAAGTAGAAATGAACATGTTCAGTGATTTTGAGGTCACAACTTACTCTAAATGGAAGTATTACGCTTATGTTATTCCAATATTTACCAATATACCAATTTTAAATTAGTATTTTTGTTTAAATTGTCATCTTCATTCGAAATGGCAAGTTCTTTGTTGTCATATGCACAGCAATTATATTAAAGCAGTCATCAAATCATGTAGTCATGTAAATATTAGTTCTCAGGCTCCCGAAAACAATTATCATTAAATATATGTGCTATAAAAAATAACCGGATGTAATACGTAAGATTATAGCAATAACATTTACAAATATAAAATAATAAAATAAAATATATTTGTGGAAACAATGAGGAGATGTAACAACTATATAATTTTAAAAGTGATGGTATACATTTTCACTTTATATATACACGTATAAAACCACGGTTTGTATAGCTAATTTAGAAACTATGCTTTAATTAATCGTGTGATGTGTAATCACAATATCAAGTGCTAATACCTTGCTGCTATTACAAAACATCCCTTTAAAAAGTTTAAAGTCAATTTAGCATTTCTTAAAGAACCATCCAAGAGTCTCTGAATCAATTTAAATATTCTTACCCTTGTTCATTGCACACACCCATGATTTATCCCCTCAGCACTTTGCTCAGGCTCTGCAGTAAAGATTTGCCTCAACGGAGCTTTTTGGTGTCAGTCAGGTCTCCTGCTTTATCTCTCCACACACCGCTCTGTTCCCTACAGTCTTTCCTTAAACTACTGCTGTCACAGCCACCCCCTTGGAACGGCATTGTACTTGACCGCAACCCCCCCTTGGCTACAACCCCCACCCGCATGCAACTTCTCCAATGATTAATCGCACCCCCATCCCTTCAGCCTGAAACCAAAGACCTCCTGTCACACCCTGGTTCAGCTTCCTTTTGACAACTGTCATGCTGGAAAATTCCAGACATGTAATTTATTTTAGGTTCAGATGTGAGTCCATTAATATCCATTGTGCTTCTTTGCTGTGCTTGCCTCTCTTATGTAATATGTTAACCTACATATTTCCTTTTTTCCTTTTATCTGCACTCTCCCTTTACAGTAAATGTCCTCACTGTGGGGCGAATAGGATTTCTGTTATCTGATAAGCTTCTCTTCTTAATTGATGTGATTGATACCACAAACAGGAAACCATGCATGTGTGAGCTGTGGTGAAGATTCCATGGATGAAGATACTCGCTTTTGCTTGTTATAGAGATGTTTCCCTCTAGTGTACTGTGACTGCACCATTAGTGGGGACAGAAGCATTAGTCTTCACCATTTTACATTCTCACCACAGGGCTCCAGATATGTGTAACTGTCTGAAAAGGAACCTGTCAGCTCCCTCCTGCAAATCTCTCACCCATTGCATACAGTAGCTCTTCTGCGTGATTACCTACAGCATGCTGCAGGACGCATGTATTTATAACTGTGTCCAGCTAAAACACCTGAGAAGGTATAGTGATTCATCTCATGAAGGTCGAGGAAGATAGGTCGAATGCAAATTGTATGTAGTTGCTGCTGTTTTGTTGTCAGTGCATGGCTATAGGGCTAACTGACTCACTAGCATTATGCAGATAAATCATATAGATATACACACACACACACACACACACACACACACACACACACACACACACACACACACACACACACACACACACACACACACACACACACACACACACACACACACACACACACACACACACACACCAAGTGAAGCAGCTGCTACACCTGTTGACGAGACCTTCAGATGAATTCAGCAGGAGAAGATTCCAAGGTCTTGAGGTTTAAAGACTGACAATAGAACCTCTGAATTATCCATATTGGAGTATATGAGACTTCCCCGAAGGCCCTCCTGAGATGATCAAAGTTCCCTCCTCTGAAATATCCAGAACAGACTCTCCTCAGACAGCTCAGAGAGACCCAAACACTTGGCTGGCAGCTTTAATTTTGCCCTTTTGTGAACTTAACAGCTTGTACTGCCCGTAGAGCAGCTTGAGCCATTCGGCAGTAAAGTCCCACATTTTTAGGAGGTCATGGGTTTATTTAGGTCTGTGAGGATAAAAAAACTGCTGACAGGCCGCTAACTGGACAGTCCCATAAAAAGGTTCCTCATGAAAGTGGGGAAGTCTTCCTGGACATCAAGATGGAAAAATAAAAAAAGGAAAAGTAGTATTAAGTTATTTATCTTCAAAACCGGCTACAGAGAGAAAACATGATGTTGTTAGGTGGACACCTGGTCCTTTACTAAAGTCACATTTTTATTTTGCCTTGTTCATTAAATAGAGTTTTTTTTAATTCGTTTTATTTTTTATATTTGTATTTCATCTAGAAGTGCAGATCCCCTGTCCTCCACCAGGGGGTGCTGCAGCACCCTCAGCACCCCTACTTCCCACGGCCCTGTATCAGAGGCTAACTGAACTTTGTATTATGTGTAACAGCAACAGGTAACTGATGGACATTATACAGAGGAACAGGTGTTGAGAAATGGTTTATTCTCCAAATTGTATCTATGCCGTAGTATTGAGGAGACGAAGTTATATCTCTCACAGGCTCCGCCCTCTACTGGACTCTATGGGTACTACCTTATCATGCAAGCATTCACCTACTGGCGGGGGAAGGAAGCGTCTCGACGGGGGGCTAAGGTCTCTCCACCCGGACGCCAGGGCGAATCCCGCCTCCTCCCTATATAATGCACAGATCCCTATGTTGTCTAATTAATAAACCTGAGGTTGATCTGTATCCAAGTCTGAGTGTCATTTGATATCACAATTCTACACTCACACACAATGTTCACCTTACAAATTCCCCATTCGCTGCCCCGATTTTAGCTCCTGTAAGGGAGGTAGGTAGTGGGCATGCGCAGATGAGAGTGATAACCCGCAGGAAGTGCTATCAGAGCGCTATGCGGGTACAGAAGTGGCCGGCGTATTCGGTACGTCTACACTACAGGCACTACAGGCAAAAGTTGAACAATGTTCAACTTTTGAGGCTCGATGCTTGGCATCAGCCAATGAAATCCCGTTTATGCAAATCCCGCCAGTGCAAGCACAGCCAATCAAACCGCGTGCAAGCTGGGAGAGCCAGACCGCAGTTCATTTCCTCATATTCCAAACGAGATATTACGGTAGCAAATCACCCGGTTCTTTACGACCGGAACTATTTACCGGGATACAAACCGGAGGAACCAGGCATGGAGGGAGGTGGCAGAGACAGTGGGTGAAACTGATAGTTTTTTCGCCTGTTTGGAGAGTTTATATCCAGTTTACTTCGTTTTAACATTGCTATTGCTTTGTATGTCGGGGGCGGGAGATTCATGTGATTGGTTGCTCGCAAAAAATCGCCAAGCTTCAGACACGCCCAGCTCCAAGATTTTTTCATGCCTGTAGTGTAGACGGGCCGTTGTGTCTATTACATATCATGATGTCCCACACCAGCATTGTCTGGAAGACAACGCCTAAAGACTCTGATTAATGCGCTTTACCGTAGTGGTAAAGGGGACATTATAGTGGAGCGCACGCTCACACGCACGGCGGTGCGTTCAGGGACCTCAGTAAAAAATCGGCCCTTTTTGTGTCGACCCTCTATGGGCAGAACTTCCCTTCACGGGAAGTTTTGCGGCGGAACGGGTCACCAGAGAGTATCACAGCTTCATAGCTGGGGCCCCACAGCTGAGAGCTTGTCCCCTAACACAAGGTTGTGGGGAATGGAAACTTAGCTGTGTGTTAACAAAGTGGATGGACAGGACACTGAAACGGGGTTATTCACTCCAGTTTTGCAGCATCCCACCTCCATTCAAAGGCATGCAAGAGGTAAATCTGTCATCCCAGGAGGAGATGGGTTTCCTCTCAGCAGAGATTCAGGCTCTGGTGCAAAAACAGCAGTAGGGCCTGGCTCATTTCGTGGCATCTGCGGGCAGTGGCAAGTACTTCCGGCATCTGCCACAGAGGCCGCTAATCCGTGGTATCTGTGGCAAGTATACCACAGATGTGGTATCTGTGGCAAGTATATGCCACAACCATGCCACAACTTGCCGTGGCAAGTATATGCCACAACTTGCCATGGCAAGTAAATGCCACAAGTTAAGAGAAGGTTTATGGTAGCTGCCACTCGCCTTCCGTGGCAAATGCTGATATTTAAACCCGTATTTATCGCGTAAAATTTCGCTGTTTTGGCATGACTTTATCGGACTGATCTGTACACAAGACTGATGATCTGTTACTGATGGTCCGATCTCTATTTTTCAAAAAGATTAAACATTATATGTTCTATAGATTTTACTTGGAGAACGTGGTTTGTTAAAATAAATAAACGTGCTATTTTTATGATAATACTCAAGATATATTATTAGTAAGTTGACATAAAGATCTAACATTGTTGACCAGAGGTGGGAAATAGGCTAACTTGTATACTCAAGTAGCCTACTGTACTTGTGATTTAGAAATAGCCTACTTGTGCTATAAGGATAAGGACAACCAAGCGCAAAGCCTACAAGCACTGAAAAGCTGGCAAGGGGAGACGGATGAGCATGACTCAGCGTTCTGTCAAGAACTCGAACAATATAAATTGTTCGCCAGTTTCAAAACGCAATAAAAGGGTGGATAAAAAAGCATGCATTGTGTCTCGATTTTTAATATACTGTCATGATTGTCTTAACGGAATAACATGGTTTGTTTAGATTCACTGATATCAATATCTAATAAGAATAATCTGAAGCATTTAAATAAAAATGTTCAACCAGAATTAAAATATTAAACAACAAAACAGATACAATGACATTAATCTGTTTATTAACAACGAAAATAATACAAATTAAGTACATATGCCTGGATTTAAAATAACACATTTATACATGTGTACAATCAAATATAACTGTCCTTTGCCTCATTTATAAAATATAAATCTTAGCATCTCACTAGCAGTGGCAAATGCAATCAGTTACAGCTGCCCTAAGTCTGTAGCCAAGTCTAATAACACCATTGTACACGTTGCTGTGTCAATACAGATATTTATTTTTTAATTATTTGTCTTTACTAGTAACAATACACCTGGTTATCGTAGCAAGCAGTGGAAACTCCCCTCAAGAAGCGACAATTGCCAAGGGCTTGCGTTGCAACGCTCACTTGCCAGTATTTCTTTTTTTATTACAATATAGCCCTATGTTTAGCCTACTATCATAGATATAGCACGTTTGTTTATTTTAGCAAACCAAGTAGGCTATTCCAAGTAAAATTGAATATAAATGATAATTTATTATCTTTTTGAAAAATAGAGATCGCACATCAGTCCTGTGATAGTCCAGCGACATTTTACACGATAAATACGAGTTTAAATATCAGCATTTGCCACGGAAGGCGAGTGGCAGCTACCGTAAAACTTCTCTTAACTCTGGCATCTTGTGGCAACTCCCATTCAGCATGCGCAAATCCCACGGCAAGTTGTGGCATATACTTGCCACGGCAAGTTGTGACATATGCTTGCCACGGCAAGTTGTGGCATCTGTGGCATTTACTTGCCACGGCAAGTTATGGCATATACTTGCCACTGCAAGTTCTGGCATCTGTGGCATATACTTGCCACAGATGCCACAGAGTAGTGGCCTCTGTGGGAGATGCCACAAATACCAAGGCACATGCCACGGCGAGTAGTGGCAACACTCATTGTGTTCTAGTATGATAAATAAAATAATATTGTACCTTGAAAACCAATGCATTTGTTCATTTGACACGTTGGTAGTTTTAGGTAGGCTATACAGCGACCCCTGGCGGTTCTAGTGTGAAGTAAAAGTAGAAGTAGCCAACCTAAATGTTGGAATACTCTGTTACAAGTAAAAGTCATGCATTAAAATGTTACTCAAGTAAAAGCGCAAAATGATTAGCATAATAATATACTTAAAGCGCATATTACATGTTTTCATTATAATGATTGATCATGAAAGTGTTCTCAAAGCTGGTAAAGGTGCAGCTAGTTTTAATGACTTTGTATACTGTAGTAGGGTATCTTGTGAATTTACTCCAGGAGAAACTATAAAGTCTGATTTAAGACTTGATTATATGTATCATCATTAATCAGAATCTGTAGTAAGTAACTAAAGGTAGCGTATTAAATAAATGTAGGGGAGTAGGCTACAATTACACAATTTACCTCTGAGTTGTAGTGGGGTAAGTAACCTACTACGTAATATACCATTTACATACTCAACTAAAGTACAAGTAGGCTATTTCTAAATCACAAGTACAGTGCTTGAGTATACAAGTTGGCCTATTTCCCACCTCTGGTCAACAATGTTAGATCTTTATGTCAACTTACTAATAATATATCTTGAGTATTATCATAAAAATAGCACGTTTATTTATTTTAACAAACCACGTTCTCCAAGTAAAATCTATAGAACATATAATGTTTAATCTTTTTGAAAAATATGATCGGACCATCAGTAACAGATCATCAGTCTTGTGTACAGATCAGTCCGATAAAGTCATGCCAAAACAGCGACATTTTACGCGATAAATACGGGTTTAAATATCAGCATTTGCCACGGAAGGCGAGTGGCAGCTACCGTAAACCTTCTCTTAACTCTTAACTTGTGGCATTTACTTGCCACGGCAAGTTGTGGCATATACTTGCCACGGCAAGTTGTGGCATATATAAGTTGTGGCATATACTTGCCACGGCAAGTTGTGGCATGGTTGTGGCATATACTTGCCACGACAAGTTGTGGCATCTGTGGCATATACTTGCCACAGATACCACATCTGTGGCATATACTTGCCACAGATACCACGGAGTAGCGGCCTCCGTGGCAGATGCCGGAAGTACTTGCCACTGCCCGCAGATGCCACGAAATGCGCTTGCTGTCTCTCAAAAACAGGCGGTGTCTGTTTTGCACCCTCAGCACCAGTGTTGGGATTAACGCGTTACAAAGTAACGCCGTTATTTTTGGCAGTAACTAGTAATCTAACGCGTTATTTTTTAAACTCATTTACCGTTACTACATGGCGCGTTTACTTTTTTTTATATAGTCTTGGCTCCCAGACGTTGGTGAGCGGCGCCAACAGTGAGGCGAACAGAGATGAGAACTGTACTTAAGTACAGTACTTGAGTAAATGTACTTAGATACTTCCTGTGTCACATGCGGAGACGCGCTGTGGGCGTGTTTGTGTGTTTATTAACAAGACTATCATGGCGGCTGCGGAGCTCAAGTCGAGTTTCTCCACCTAGAGATATTCTCACTATTTCACTTTTGTCGAGCACAAAGAAAATAACGTTTTAGTTCAATGTAAGTTGTGTCTTGGCAGGTCAAAGATCCTATCTACTGCCCAAAACAGCAATTCAAATATGTTGAAACATCTGCAGAAACAACATGCTAGGACAAAGCTAGTAGCCTAGCTAAGACCACAGACCCAGAGCCATCTGACGCCAGTCCGCCTCCACCTAAGCAACAGCGGCTGGATTTTAACCGAGGGACTGCTAGCCAGGGAAAAGTTGATAAAGCCATTGCACGGTATGTTGTAGAACACATGCAAGCTATTTCTACTATTTGTATTGCTATTTCTTGATCAACAGATTGTATTATTCTCCAATGCAATAACAGTACTGAAATGAAGGCTCTAAGGGCATTAATGGGAGGCCTTTTTTTAAGGTTACTTTTGGGTGTAAGTAATCAGTAAAGTAACTGAGTTACTTTTGAAATGAAGTAACTAGTAATGGTAACTAGTTACTGGTTTTCAGTAACTAGCACAACACTGCTCAGCAAAGAGAAAAGGGTCTTTATTCCATGTAAGCTACTTCCTGGCTCTCAAGAAGACAGGGGAATTCAGATATATTCTAGATCTCCGCAGTCCGCAGCCTGAATCGCCACATTGCCTGCAGAAAATTCTGCATGTTAACTATAAAACAGTTAATGGGGCTAATGCAACCGGGCGATTGGTTCACCACCATTGACCTGAAAGACACATACTTTCATGTGGAAATTGCTCCGGAGCACAGAAATTATCTGCGTTTTGCCTTCCAGGGGATAGCCTAAGAGTACAACAGATTACCGTTTGGTTACTCCCTATCCCCACGCACGTTCAGCAAATGTGCAGCCACTGTGCTCCAACGGCTGCGCATCCACGGCATGAGAGTTTTCTTTGACCTAGATGACCTCATAGTCATGGCCAGGTCCAGGGAACAGGCAATGCTTTGCACAGCTCAATTTATCCTACACCTAACCAAGTTGGACTTTGCGATCAATTGGAAAAAGAGCACCCCCGTACCTCACCAACAGGCGTTGTATTTGGGAGTGGTGCTTCATGCCACCCTGTCAGAGAACAGACGTGCGTCCCTGCTTCGGGCGGTTCGCAGGCTGCGACAGGGGGCGACAGTGACAGCTTTAACTGTCATGCAGACTCTGGGTCTCATGGCGGCTGCTCACATGGTGGTCCCGGGTTGCTATATGCGCCACCTGCAGAGCTGGTTCTCCAGCCTGCGTTTGGATCCCAAGAGGCACAAACGACGTCTGGTGACCATCCCCCCCTCAGTGGAGGGCAACCGCCGGTTCTGGGGGTCCCCGGATCACCTCCGGAGGGGGTCTCCACTGGGACGGGTAACCTCCTACATCACAGAGTTCACGGACGCGTCCAGAACAGGATGGGGAGGGACCTGCCTGAAGAGGGCTAGGTGGGCGCTGGTCTCTAACAGAAACACGGCACAGCAACCTCCTAGAGCTACGGGTAGTAGTGTTGGTTCTCCAGCATTTTATGCCCCTAATTCAGGGGGGAAATGTAATGGTCAGGAGCGACAACAGCACCACAGTGGCATACATCAACAGGTAGGGCGGAGTCCGCTCCGCCGCCTTGTTGACCACAGCGGAGAAACTGTGGTTATGGACTTCAGAGGTGGTGTTATCTCTGAGAGCCCTACACATCCCGGGACTGGAGAACAGGGGCGCCGACCTCATTTCGAGGGGCGGCCCCCTGCCAGGGGAGTGGGTGCTTCACCCGGAGGTGGTGAAGCAGGTCTGGGCCTAGTTCAGGAGAGCAGAGGTGTTCGCCAGTCGGCGCAACAGCCACTGTGCCCTGTGGTTCTCCATGGCCCTGAGCGACGACCCGCCTATAGGGATGGACGCGTTTGCACACGAGCCATGGCCAAGAAAGCTGCTATACGCCTTTCCACTGCTGCGTCTCATTCTCCCTCTCCTGGGGAGAGTGAGGCGAGAATGTCTTTCAGTCATCCTAGTAGCACCGGATCGCATCGGGGCACCGTGGTACTCAGAGATGACACAGACGAGGGTGGGCCAGCCCTGGGCGGTTCACCAGTTCTGGGGGGCGATGTCTCAAGAGGCAGGTGCAATCGGGGCGTAACCCACTATGGGCCGTCCTCTCCAGGCCTGGCTCCTGAGAGGGACAGGTTGAGACAGGGTGGATTGTTTGACAGCGTTATTCAGTCTATCCAGGCAGCTAGAGCGGGATCCACCACAGCCTGTTAGCCAGAGTGGCTAGGATTCCAGCGATGGTGTGAGGAGCGGAGAATAGAGCCCCTATCTTGTGAGTTGGGCTCTATTTTATCCTACTTACAGTTATTGGTGGACAGAGGACTTGCTCATTCTACAGTGAAAGTGTATGCAGCAGCCATCTCGTCCTGCCATGAGGGATTTGACGGCAGGTCAGCCTTTTCTCAGGGGGTAAGGAGGCTGCGCCCAGTAGTGCACGCCTCCGCCCCGCAGTGGGACCTGCCGTTGGTGCTCTGGTCACAGAACCATTTGAGCCTCTGGAGCTCTCCTCCCTGAAAGCACTGTCCTGGAAGACAGCATTGCTACTTGCCTTAACGTCAGCCAAGAGAGTGTCCGAGTTAACCGCTCTGTCGGTGCAACCGAGTTGCTTGTTGATTCGGGGTGACCGGAGCGGGGCGACACTCAGACCGAACCCTTCCTTTGTGTCCAGGAGCCTAAGGAGTGCGTTCAGGTCGAGGGCTATTCAGTTAGGGGGTTTTAGTCTTCCACCCCATAGTGGGGCCAAGGAAGCTAAATTGCACCTCCTCTGCCCGGTGAGTGCGCTAGCATGTTATGTGGAGCGCACGGCTGCCCTTAGACGCACTGAACAGCTGTTTGTGTGCTTCGGGGACGGGGTGACCGGGAAAGCTCTATCCAAGAAACGCCTGGCAGGCTGGCTCTGCGAATGCATTGCACATGTCTACGGACAGGCGGGGAGAGCCTGCCCCGCGGGGGTCCGTGCACACTCCACACGGGCTGTGGCTGTGTCAACAGCCTTATTCAACGGTGTGAGTGCGGAGGATATATGCACGGCGGCGTCTTGGTAAATGCCAGGCCCCTTCATAAAGTTTTATCTCTTGGACATGTCTGGCTCTTTCTCCTCGTCTGTGCTTGCTGGGGCAACACAGGACTGGTGAGGAGGTGGGGGCTGTGGGACAGTGGGCACCTGACCCCCTCCCCGGGCGTAAATGCGCTTACGTTTTTTCCGGGTCACGGGGGACGTAGTTCGCACTGGGCCCTTACGGAGCTGGAGGGCTCTCCTCGCCTGCCTGGGGGCAGGGGGGGAGTGCCCTCCACACTATAGTCCGCTCACACTCTGCATGGGGTCAGTGTCTGAGTGTGGGGGACATGGGGGCACTTGCGCTCTCCCCGTGCTCCTTAGGGACTCGGGAGAGGTGGTGCATAGTGAACCCATACAGGGCTGGGGACTTTCTCCGTCTGCCTATAGGCGGACGGGGGGGGAGCCCTCAGCACTGTTTCCGGGCACACTTTTCGGAGGTAAGCGCATCAGAGTGTGCTCTGTCAGCAGCAGCCCGGACTTCTCCACGGTTACAACCGAGGGAGAGGTGAGTGAGGCGCAGCGGCCGCTAAAGCCGGTCAGGGACAGTGAGGTGGAACGGTGTGTCGGACGACAGTGCGTGTATACATCAGGGCTGTGAGAGATATAACGAGGGGTTACGTATGGTAACCCTTGTTATATAAGCACAGGCAGAGCCCTCTACTCGGAGCACTGTCTGTCCTATACCGCTCGCTGAGAGAGGTGTAGGATGACGGTCAGGAGGCCTCCTTTTATACGGTGAGATGGGCGCGCATTCAGGTAGGCCCGCCCCGGGGCCGGCTACGTCTATAGAAGTCTCAGTAGTTGAATGCTTACATGATAAGGTAGTACTAGGGCCGCTCCCGACCAAAGATTTTCCTGGTCGACCACTGGTCGTCAGGTAAGGCCACTGGTCGACCACTGATCGACCAGTGGCGCGAATGAAAGCGCACGCAGAGACAAACCGCCTTTTTTGCGCAACCGGCAAGTAATTAAATTATGATTCTGAATTTGTTGGAAAAATCAACAAGGAGAC
The DNA here is from genome assembly GCF_949606895.1 of Notothenia rossii. Taxonomy (NCBI): domain Eukaryota; kingdom Metazoa; phylum Chordata; class Actinopteri; order Perciformes; family Nototheniidae; genus Notothenia; species Notothenia rossii. The sequence continues at coordinate 28,660,540 of NC_136909.1, forward strand.
TGTCTTAACATTTTGTATTTCAACACAACACACCATATAAAAACATCACACAACTTATGAACTTTTAAAACCAACACAATAACTTTATAAAACAAACAAAAACAGTCTTCTGTTAAAAAACTAAATTTAAACTATATTTTTCGTTTCTTTTAAACATGTAAAATAAATATAAATTATATAAACAAACGAATAAATAAATATAGGCTCAAGCCAACTTAAATATTTAAATATTAGTGCAAAAGTAAACAGGCCTACGGAGAAGTATTCTCAACATGAAAATAAAACTTTCAGTTTTTTCCTGAGGTCGGAGTGCAAACAAAACTTGTAAATATACCGCAAAACTTAACTTAAACACTTCAGTTGAACGAACGAAGAACGAAAACTATAAACTACAAAACTATGGTGTTATATTAGGCTAGGCCACTACCTGACTTTCAGGGTTTCCCTCCGATCTTAGTCTTCTCATATTATGAGACAAGAACACGAGTTTGTCTGTGTTGTCCGGGAGAAGTGAGCTCCGTGTCTTGCTCACAATGAAGCCGGCTTTGGAAAATATGCGCTCCGATGGCGTGGATGTGGAAGGGATGGAGTGGATGCGCTTAGCTGCTCTGGCAAGCTTGGGATAGCGTTCCTCATTCATTTTCCACCAAATCAGTGGTCCCTTGTCAACCTTGTTTCGGTCCTCCAAGTATGTCTTCATTTCATTTTTCTCTTCTTCCGTCTGTTGATCTCCATCAAAGGCCATCAGCATTGATATGTCTTGCTGCTTTTCCCTTTGCCTCTTTGGTGTGGGCTCACTTTCCTCTGCGCCGCTGCTGTCCTCTCTCTGAGCAGTAGCTTCTTCTGCTTGGAGATAAACTCTCAGCCAGATCCGACACCGTTGTGTATGCATCGTCCCGTTTCTCTGCACCGAGGAATGACAAGCTCTTGAACCGTGGGTCAAGGACTGCAGCTTGAATATATATGCTGCCCTCCAGACTCCCTGTGAGCTCCCACCTTTTGTCGATTTCCTCTGTGATTTTTTTCTTAACTGCCTTCACGGTCGTGCTGTCATCATCACGACTCAACAAGTGGCGCCTCTTCATGTAGCAGACAGAGATGCGTTTATATCTTGTGAGAGCAGCTCGGTGAGGGTGATCATTGGCCTCAGCACGGAGACAATGTCCTCCGCTGTCCTCCATTGGGCAGTTGTGAGATCCAGATCTCGGTCAGACCGGTGGGTGGTCCCGGGTTCTGAAAGCACAGCTGTAACCGGACATCTCTGTTCCAGAAGACGCTCCAGCATCGAATAAGTGGAGTTCCATCGTGTGGACACATCTTGTATCAGTTTGTGTTCAGCCACATTCTGTTGCTTCTGTTTCAAAGTGAGAGCTGCTGTTGCCTTGGCACTTTTTTTTAAGTGTCCCACAAGGCGTCTGGCAGCAGCAATCACTAGGCAGATGGGATCTAATTTAACAGCCACGTTTATGCACAACTGCAAGGTGTGCCCCGCACAACGAATTCCCTGGACATTACCCCAGGACGGGTTTTGAGATAGCTGTTTAGCGCACAACACCATATTAGCGGCATTGTCGTGTACCACAGCGACCCTCTTTTCTGGGGGAATCCCAAACTCCTCCATCACTTCGCTGAGTCGCTCTGCTATGTTGGCAGCTGTGTGGCTCACCTCCAGCACTTTAGTCTCCAACACGAATGAATGTAATTGCCATTTTTGGGAAATAAAGTGTGCCGTCACAGTCATGTAACCATCCATTTGGTTGGAGGTCCATGTGTCAGTAGTGAAGCTGACTGCTGTGCAGGCTTTAAGTTTCTCCAAAAGTACCTGTTTGGTCGTGTTATATTTGTTTTTAATGTCGTGCATTACGGTGTCACGTTTGGGTACAGTGTAACCCGGTTCGATGAATTTCATCATCTGTTTGAACCCTTCCCCCTCGACAATGTTTACAGGTCTCATGTCCAGTGCCACAAAATCTGCAATTTTGATGAAGTTGAGGTAGATGCGGTGGCCCTATCAACGTATAGTGGATGAGCCTATTGAGAGAAATGCACATTAATTTAAGTTTACACTAAGCCTAATAGCCCATAATATGACAATACATTTTATCTAACAGGCTTTTAATTAAGGCTAGAGCCGCAGAGCGTCCATCTGTTAATGGCTTGAATGGTACTTACATGTTTCAGGTGATAAGTCATGTTTGTAGTTGATGAATGATAGGAGAATATTTGCTTGCAAAGTTTGCATATCACCTTCTTCGGGTTGTCTGTTACTTTTTCGAAATGCTCCCAAGCTCTTGATTTTACGCCTGACATGGTTAAAACTATCAGCTTATCTGATGTGAAAACAAGTGACTGACTGTCACCTCCTATTTCCGTGTTTTTTTTCCCGTTTTTTTTCTCAATTCTTTTTTTTTTTCGGCGACCAACGACCAATTAAATCTTGACCGACCAAAGACTCTTTGGCCGACTAACCTTTGGTCGACTAATCGGGGGGCAGCCCTAGGTAGTACCCATAGAGTCCAGAAGAGGGCTCCGCCTGTGCTTATGTAACAAGGGTTACCTTACGTAACCCCTCGTTTCAGGGTACATGTGGTATGCAATTTTAGATTTTTATAAAAAGCCTTGAAGAAAAGAGACCGATGACTCACTCATTCCAGCTATTTCTTGACCAACAGCTGGGTCTAAAAACGAATGCACACGACATTTGAAGAGTCCCTTACTCACACTCATAAATCTACACAAAAGTCAGGTGACACATGGTGACGAGACTCTGCTGTCATTGAACTTTAGTGCCATGGGCGTAATGGAAAACAAACACATGAATGAGTGAGTGTTCTTTTAAATCAGCCTTGGACAGCTTGCAAGTATAAATCCTCCATTTGTCCTGCCATTTGACTACCATATTCTGTTTGTATCAATCAAACTCATTGTACACATTGAAGGTGACCCTCCATCATTTGAGTCAGACATGAGTGACGTAGTCCACAAATTGGTGGTGGTGCGTGAGGGAAGACCTCCGGCAGCTGACTCTGTTTGGACCTCACACATGCCAGAGAGCGTGTCTGCTGGCTGACGACAGACTCGTCCTCCTGCAGCTGTCTCCGGGAGACTTCCATGTCAATCAGCAGTCATAACAATGAAGCGTGGCAGTGAACCTCAACCTTAACACGTCACCCACCTCACAGTGAGAGAAAATCATCTTTGAAATATGTCTGAATGCTGGTTGGGTATTTTTGTTGCTGGATAAGTAATATGTTTCATAATAATAGAAAAAGCAGAGAAGGGATAAATACATTAATATTGAAGGAAATTGAGTTGAAATGGCAAGTCAGAAATTAATGTATATGTTTCAACTTCGGTTTAACTCTACTGAAGTATTTTTATGTTCAAGTTGTTTTTCAAAGGATTTTTTAAATAGGTAATGATACATTTTAATGATTTGATCCCCTATAAAATGCATAACACACTTATGCAGACCAATACTCTATTGATTCTGATAGTCATGTTGCTTTGCTATCTGATTTATTATATTGTGTACATTTTTGATGTCTTATGAATTAAACCATTAAAGATTACAAACATATAACTTTAATAATTCCAGAGGATAGTTAGTTGGCCAGTTAATGTGATATCATCATCCACCTTATTATCTTTTAAAGGATTATAAATCACATCATGGGTCCAGTCAGTGAGGTCTTGTTAGTGATGTACATGATGTGCTTTAGAGTCCCTTCACTAAAACCCTCACACCTTGTACAGGACATGTTTAAAAGTGGGGTAAGTGCTGACATAGATACAGACTGCATTACTAAAAGTGCTTAACATATCTTCTTTGATGCATCCTCACATTTAAAGTGGTTGGGGCATAAACTTTGTTGCAAAGCCAATAGCTAAACTGGCAGTCAAATGGAGCAAAGTTAGTGAGAAGGATGTTGTTGTTTTTGTTGTTGTTGTTGTTCTTCATCCTAAATGTATTGCTGGGACACAGCACTTACAAATTCACATAATATACCTATTTTTAGTTGTGTAAAAGGAACATCAACTAAGCCAGCGTTAGGCTGATATCACCACGTATGATCTTTAAAGGTTATTCAGATCTCTTTTTTGCAGTTGTAAAAAAAGTGCCCAGTTGAGGGGAATCGATATTGAGGTTGTGAAATGGAGCTGAAAAAGAGGACACTATAAAGTGAACAGCTGTGAAGCCTCACTTGGTTTCACTTTTCACAGAAGTTTATGGTATGTGCTGGATATTTAAAGATGTTGGTTAGAGTATAGAGGACACAGAGAATCTTAAAACATATCTGTACTATGTTGTTAATTCTTCATTTTAAAACTGTTCCTTGCAAAGTTGCTCAAAGGGCAAGCTAGTTCAGACGTGTTTATGGTTTGTACAGCATAATAAAACAAAAATGTTTTTACTGTAGGAAATGATGACGTTTTACAACATTCTGAAAAGTTGGCTGCAAATTAAAAAAGAATTAAAACAGAAAATCTAAACATTGGATAAGGACCGGTTTTTTATATGTAATTGTATATTATGAAAAAATACTTTCAACAGAAACCTCGGGAGCAGATAGGAATTAAACCAAAAGGTTTTAAATACATACTGATATATATTACAAAATGTACAGGGTAAACAATCTAACAAATATAACAACTATACTTGCTCAGTTGATGAATAATATTAGGACCACTATTTTTTCTCCTAAACGTTATCTGATTAGCTAATGAAAGAAGACACATAATGGAAGCAACGTATTTAAATAAAATCACTAGTGCATAATAGTTTCACCTTTAAATGAATTCATATAAGCCCTGATCTTGGCTTTCCTGTTTGCTTATACGCGTTCCTTTTATTCAAACTGTAGTCATATGAATAAGGTTTTAATAACATCCTTGCTAATCTATCAACAAACAGCCATCCATAAAACGATTACAGATACTTCAACAGCCGAGTGTGGGCAGCTGTGATTCTGATCCGAGTCAGATCATTAGTGAGCTGCTGAATCAGACTCATGTTGTTATTGGCTCCTCAGAAGAGCTTTATTCAGTATCAGCCCACACACCACTGTAAAGGCTCTGAGCTAGTGTTACCTTTAGCTTACATTACACAGGGGAATGACGGGAGATTACAGGAAACAGAACCACTGTAAATATTTTACACAATGGGGCACCATCAAATAAAAATGCACTGTGTCTAAACTCAATAACCTCAATGCTTTTCAGTAAGCAATTAGCATCATGATTCTTGCTCTCCAGCAGATAATAGCTTGAACTTGTTACACATTCAGTAGCACAGCAAATGGGCTTTTCCTGTTGCATTATGGTCTATCAGAGCGGCTGTCACAGGGTAAATTGATATCCCTGCCTCAAAGATGCTATGATGGGTTTCTTCTATGATGAGGTGTCATGTGTCAAAAAGAAGATGATATCATTGTTGACTGCAGAGATGTAGTTTTGATATGTGAAGCTTGGACAAAAAATAGAAAAATAAACTTCTAAGCAACACTTTTCTTAAGTTTGAATTATGATAGGCTCTAAAATTCAAACCACACTAGTTTGATCATGTACCATATCATGTGTCAATTCTCAAAGAGTTAATCATCAACATTTAGAGACAAGTGTGACATGACTTTAAAACTTGCCCTGACAGTCTTAAAAAAACACCATGACCAAACAATGAAATAATCCCTGAAAAGCAAGATACTTAAAAGCCATTTTCTTTATTGTTCTTATCATTGGAGTAGATTGTAATTGTTACCCTAAAAGCAACATATTTCTCCCTTCCACACTACTCGGCCCGTTTGGGAAAAGAAAGCAGATATTTGTTCCATTAGGACACTATAAGTGATGAAGGCAGACATAGAATTGCGGAGGCACATGTCAGACACACTAATTTCCTCTGGGTAAAACTCCATTAAAATGACTCCACAGAAACCATCTGAGAGCTGAGAGGTTGAGGGGCGCCTCTCTTACCTGCCCCTCAGTGTTTCTTATATTTTTGGTACTCAATGCTGATATATAAGGATTTACATCTAGATCTTATCGGTGGAAGTTCCAAAGATGGCTAATGTTCATCTTTTATCAGGTCACATTTTTTAGTACATTTGTACGTTTCTTTTATCTTTTTTATTTGAATATATTCTTTATTGTCCACTGATACATAATAACCTGAAATGCTGATGTAATCACAGACCTTGTACTCCCTCTTTAGACTCTTTGTACACACTAATCAGCTCTGTCATTGTTGTCCTGTTTTCTAATAGGCCATCAGATGGTGAGCTACAGTATCACCATGGAGGTTAAACATACAGCAGTAACATAATCACTCTTCTATTCTGCTGCGGTAACATCATTCTCTTACAATATTACTGTAGAGTGTCGTGTAACCTACTCCAACACAGATTTAGAATAAAACATATTTAAATCATAAATATAATTTTGTCAACCACAATATGTTTGAGGTTCATAACGTTTGGTACACATATAATAATAAATGAATTACAATTCTGTTCCACCTTTCAAGCCGAGAGAACAAGCTATATTCCATTGAAAACTTAAAAAATAAACATTTAAATAATAATAATACAAATTATATTTAATATAATAAATAAACAAGTAAAACAAACTTGAAATCAGGTGGTTGCACAATTGAGCAGCATTATATAAGCAAATCAGAAAGTAAAAATAATAATAAATGTGTCAGATGTCAGACAGCAGAAACAGTGTCAGGAAACTTGAAAAAATATGAATCATGAAATTGACAAGAAACATTGTAATGCGCTTTCCAGGCTGACTAATTTGGGTTTGATGTCTCCTTCTATAAGCACCCTACAAATAGTTTTAGTTAATTAATGTATAGTAAAGCATATTTTCCTGTCGGGTCTAATGGGGGTAGGAGCCAATCACAGCAAGCAAAAAAACACCCACACACTGGACGTGTCGCCTGTGCACGGCTGACACATAGTGAGACGGATATGTTCCCAGACTGTTTAGGAAAACACGAGTATAAATCAGAGCAAACCCACGTGCAAATTTCCCTGGGAGTCAGGTTGAATCCCAGAACACTGTGTGTAGAAAGCAGAGCTTACCCCTGATCACTGCCCCGCAGTGTGACATATCAGCAGGTGATCAGACGTGACATTTGCATGTAAAAAATAACAAATTATTGCAAGGCTGAAAATACATTGAAAGATTATACTTCACCGAAAATAACTTAGTAGAAAATACACGCAAATATGGAATATATTGAATCACAATCAATTAACACAGTATCCGCTGTGTGACATAATGTGAAAATAAGGTGCAGTATAGGCAGGTATGGAATTAACAGCACATGGGTCATTTTTACAGTTATTTAATATAAATAATTGTAGGCCCTTAAATAACTTATTTCCATTGCTTGTGTCCATAAAATAATGGACATCATTTTTTTTTAGGAATTAGTCATCATTCCGATTTTCCATTGTCAGCTGTTCCCTAACGGCCTACACCACGTCACAGACTCAGAGGGGGCAGTTTGACACATGGCTCCGCCGTCTCCAGCTGGGAGCAGCTCCGCCCCCCCCCCGCCGCTGTGGACAGATGGAACCGGCCATTCGTGCCATCCATCGATGTTGTGATTACTTAAGATCCCAGATGGATGATATCACAAACTGTGATTTACTATAGTTAAACCTTATGTGTGGTGGGTACTAACAACCCTGAACACACACAAGTAAAGAGCCTTTCTGTGTAAACAGTTAACTTTTGAAAATGCATAACATGCACCAAGGATGGATCACAAGGGTCTAATGTTGACGCTATGGTAAAATGCTGCACTGTCCAGTATATGAAAAATGTTTTTTAAGTTTTTAAGAAATGGCCCACATTTTGAGCTAATTAGCTTAGCTTATGAAAGATTGACATTTGGATGTACCTTTACATGACGTCCTGACCTGAACAGTTATCAAAAGGGGCTCATGATCATCAAAATGCAGTTTGTCATTGATGTTTACTTTAATTGATATAAATGCATAATGATGTCGGCATCAAACCATTATTCTTAATTAGATATAATGTGGTGCTAAATGAAGTCTATTGATTAAATATGCCTCTTGGGCTCAAATGTTGGTGCTCTGCCCGGTCAGTAATGCTAACTTGCTGATATTTTCCAGGAATGTTGTCATCATTAACATTTTAATTTTTTTAGGCGTTAATGAATATAAATCTTTAGCCCCATACAGTATTTTAGAATAATCCCCAGAGTAGGTAAAAGGCTGCAGCAACAGAGTAAAGGTCATCTATTAGCAAACGATTCCAAATATTGCTAACTGCAAAGTTGCTGACAGGGCATACTTGTAAATGTGTGTCTGTGTGTTGTGTGTCTGCATGCTAGGATTAATTGGTAGAGTGTGAAATCAATGTGCAAAAAACTCTGCTTCTCCCATCTGCCAATCCCCAGTTTTCAGATAATATCGTCGTCCCCCTGTGTGATGTACTGCTTCTTCTCGGTATTAAATTAATTAGAACCGTTAGATGAAATGAGATTCAGTGTTGCAACCAGGCGCCAAACTGCTGCCTCCCCAGACTGCCTGGCAGGATCAGCAGTGTGTGCTGCAGGTCCAGTGTTGTGTGGAAACTCAACTCTACCTGCCAGTTAGCAGCCACGAGTCGGTGTGTCTGACAGGAGCAGGAGATGATGCAGCACTTCAGACGGAGAGGTAATGAGACACAGAGGAACAGCAGACCACCGGGAGAGCTGCAAGAAGGCCTGCCAGCCATCCCTCCTCTGCAATGAATTAATATCACAGATAGCTGGATGATGTGATTGGTCTTGTTGCACCCTCAAGTGGTGAAATGCTGACATGACAGTACGAGGGAAGACATGGCAGCTGATGTTTGTTCATTATAGCAATGAGCAGCAGAGCTCTGTTGTGCATCTCTATGTGTTTTGGGAAAAAACTAGCACAGTAACACATTTGGAAAATAAATCACTGGTTCAACACCAAATGACATGAGAGAGTATCTATTTGACAGCCAAGTCTGAGAGACAAATGACCTGAAGTTTCTCCATATAAAATCACTGATTAGCCTATTAATCATGATTCATAAACAATACTGGTGGATTGTTGATTTAGAACATCATTGGGGAGGAAATCATGTTGAGTGAATAAAGTTGTTATCATTGTTTCATTGGCCCTGCAACAGACTGCAATCGGCTTACATGATACCATAACTTCTTAAATAAACCAGATCTCGTGAACTGTGTGCACATTTTAAACAATACAAAATAGTCAAAAAAGGAATAAACAGGAAAATGTCCTTATCAAATCCTCAGACCTTCATTGTCTCAAGCAACATTTATAAATCACTTGCAAAAAGCTCTGCTAATATTAGACAATGGCAATCTGCACTTATGTAAAAGTACTAACCTATCAGCATTCAAACTTTCTTAAAGCACAAAGTACTACTCGTTTGGCAAAATGGCACATTTCAGAAAAACATACTATATTTTGTTTGGTTTTGATACATTTCAATTACAGTACTTGAAGAAATGTACAAATTCATAAAAAACATATTTTACGTCCTACTTGTAGTGCAAATGTTTTGGTGGGAGTTATGGCTCTTGACTTTTGGAGCTCAAAGTGACGAAAACGTACAATTAAAAAACTCAACAGCAATGTTCTTCGATAAATAATGACCCAGTTACTCAGGATAATCCATAGACCTTTTCGTGAGCTTAGGCGAGGAGGACGCTATATTTAAATTTTGCTCGGTCGCAATATCATGATGTCATTATATTAGATGACTGCAGTGCAGACATGTCATTCATGTTTGTTCATCTGTAAAGCCCACTGAGACAAACATGTTTTGTGATATACATAAACTTTGATTTGATTTGATTTGAATTGATCTCTTACACACAGAAACAAACCAAAACAATCTAGTTGTAACACTTCAGGTAAGGCAAGGCAAGGCAAGGCAAGTTTAGTTATATAGCACCTTTCAACACAAGGCAATTCAAGGTGCTTTAAAAAAAAAAGAGAAAAGATAATAAAAGAAAAAATACATGAATAAAAAGTACATGAATAAAAGGTTAAAGTGCAGTTTAAGATATGAATAGGTCACACAGAAGTTCCACTTTACTGATGAACACAACGGCTCAGTTTAAATTAAAAGCAGCGACAAAAAGACAAGTCTTCAGCCTGGATTTAAAAGTAGTCAGAGTTGCAGCGGACCTGCAGGTTTCTGGGAGTTTGTTCCAGATATTTGGAGCATAATAACTAAACGCTGCTTTACCATGTTTAGTTCTGACTCTGGGGACAGAAAGCTGACCAGTCCCTGAAGACCTGAGAGATCTGGATGGTTCATAATTTAGCAGGAGGTCAGAAATGTATTTTGGGCCTAAACCATTCAAAGCTTTATAAACCAGCAGCAGTATTTTTGAAATCTATTCTTTGACACACAGGAAGCCAGTGTAAAGACTTCAGAACAGGAGTGATGTGATCCACTTTCTTAGTGTTAGTGAGGACTCGAGCAGCAGCGTTCTGAATCAGCTGCAGCTTTATAATAGATGTTTTAGTGAGACCTGCAAAGACCCCATTACAGTAGTCCAGTCTACTGAAGATAAAAGCATGGACAAGTTTTTCCAAATCTTGCTGTGACATTAGTCTTTTAATCCTAGATATGTTCTTTAATAGTCAGCTGATTTAGTAACTGTTTTAATGTGACTGTTGAAGCTCAGGTCAGAGTCCATGACTACACCTAGATTTCTGGCTCTATCTATTGTTTTGAACATTGCAGACTGAAGCTCAGCGCTAACTTTTATACGTTCTGCCTTGGCTCCAAAAAACATTACCTCAGTTTTATCTTTGTGTAATTGGAGAAAGTTCTGACACATCCAGTCATTGATTTGTTCAATGCACTTACTGTACTCAGTGTCTTAACTGGAGAATAGTCCCCTGGTGAAATGGTTACGTAAATGTGTGTGTCATCCGCATAGCATAGCTGTGGAGGTAAGAGGAACAATATGTATTTCAACTTTTTGGGGTAGCTACCCCTTTAAATGGTTAAAACACCCAACGTCAGTTCCTCTGCTGTCTTCAAGGTATGCAAACCCAGCCATATGTTAACACATGGATTCACCACCGCCTCTATGGACATGGTAAATAATGTTTTCCTTCCATGAAGGCCGTCTTTGAAAAAAGACCACTGCTGCTTCATATTAGTTACAAATCATACATAGGAAAAGAAAAGGAGGAAATGAAATGTATTCTGCATCTCTGGTTCTCACAATGAGAGGCAGGATGTATGGTCAGTAATCCAATGTGTCCCCTGAGGGCAGGATATTACATAAGCTGTCAATAAAAAAGTGATATGTGGCTTTAACACAGCTTATAAACTCCAACATCAACAATCAATTTTCAAATCTTAGGCGTAGCAACTTGTAGTTCTACATTGAACATTGATGACTTTTACAAATATTGGGCCCTTAAAAGATGCAGGGTATGGAATATGACGAATCAACTGCACTCTCATAATGTGTCACATCATGGATGCTGCAGGGCGGAGGACTGTGCAGCCCTTACTAAACTGAAATCTTGCTTCAGTGAACGTGGCAGAAACGAATGCTGGACTGCCAAGCCAAATATACTCAATCGCCCTATCAGTTTATGGGTGTAATGGATCTAGCAGGCACACGCAGCCCTCCAGTGGCCCTTTTAGATGTTCCCAGCACAAGAAGCCACATGAAGCCAGTGTGCACGTGCACAGAGGGTTAGGCTTTTTGAGAGAGCTGAGGCGTGCACACATTAAAACTATTCAGACAACTGAGGATAGAGGAAGAGGGAATAGGCAGGTCTTTATGGGGCGACAGCAGGAATATGGCTGTTACAATAACATCATGTGATGGCAAGGCTTTAACAAAATCAGATCAGATTATGTAATATATATGAACTACACAAAATGTAATGCATTATTACTTTTTTTATTTAATAACATCTGCAGTTATAACTTTTCAATGCATTTTGTTATAAAAAGCATAAACATTTTGAAGTAGATTATTATTAAGTCATTACAAAATGTGAGTCGTTTTTTTTCCTCATGAAAATGTTATAATTAACATGGTAATGAAATAGTAAGCATAATGCATAACAAACATTAAACATTTTAACATTTATGTTTGTTTTATGCATTCAAGCATGAATCATACTGACTCATATTCAAAGTCTTCCAAACATGCGTAACAGCTTTTTTTGTTTATATTGACATTGACATTTTCTTACAGTTATGTCATGTAAGAGCCATTTAGGCACATCATTTTATGGTAGTTAATTATGGTTTGGTGAGCCAATTGAATATTCTTTAATTTATCTTAGATGAGCTGAATAACTATGAGTTATTATTATACTGTTTTTGTAACGTGTTATCTTGCTTATGGACAGCTCTAGTTTTGTGTTTTGTTATTATTTATAGAAAGCAGATTGTAGTAGCGTGCTCAGGTATACATGACGGTGCCAGCGTGACACAGCAGGAAATCTAGAGAGGAAGTTGGACAAAGTTTTTGACCGCACATGTCGGCATTGGGCCGCCAGCTGATCCATTGAACCTCCTAATAAAGCACTTGAATGGAACGAGCAAGGTATTTGGATTTTCTTGAACATACGTGAGTCAATACTCAAATTCGCCTCCTAGACTAAGTGGCCTTTGAACATTCCTGTTTTGGACAATTGGCCACTACAATCATGCATTTATAATATTCAAGAAGTAACATCTTTTGTAATAACCACTGCAGGGAAATGTGATAGCAGTAGATTAGGACCTAATGTGAGTGTTAATACATTATGAATGGTCAGGCTTCTGAGACTGAACCCAAGAGCAGACGCTGGGACAAGCAGATGGTTGAAAATGTAAGTGATTTTACTGAAACAATCCAGTGGGCTGAGGTAAGTAGTGGTGAGGGGGAAAAGGGATCCGGAGAAGGAGAGGGCAGGCTGGCTGGAGGAGAAGAATGGACTGGCAGATTCTCCTGGAGAAAGAGGAGAGCTGGTGTTAGAAAATAAGGCAGGCAAAATGCAAAAAGGGCAAACAACAAAATACATTAAAAAAAATACATTCATCCATGACATGAATGGGAAATTGAATAACATTTTGTAAAAATGTGTTACTAATGCTTTGTCATACATAAAGTGTTGTTGCAAAGACTGCACAGTCTCTGCGGAAGAGAGGCACTTCATGTTCTCTATTTATAGGAACATTTTCAAAGCAATTACATTTAAATTATTTTCACATGTTTTATATCCACTGGTGGAAATGCTGATCATTTCTACTTTTCTTAATCCCTCATGTGAATGAGATGATTTCCTCTGTCAACCAGCCATGTATGGTGCAAACCTCCCTGGCCCTAATTGAACAGTAATCTGCCAATATATATGAGCAATAGTCCAATTGTAGACAGCTCTAAACATTCAACAGTTATAACATTGAGGTTCCCTTCTGACAGCACAAATATAACCTCTTATATGTAATAAAGTTTCATTCTCAACCTAGGAAATGGTTCTTTTGAAAACTCAATTTACTTGTTTTCTCCAGAGCAATTTTTCCCATCAAAGTACGGCTTGGTAACTGATCTGTTGTCACGCAAGCTCAGTGGCTGCTCTGATTTGATCCGTGGAAGATGTTGTCTTTGTTCGTTTGAAAGTTACGCTTGTGAAGAAAGACTGAAAGATAGACTGTACAAGAAGTGGATGTTGTCTGAGTTTGGTATTTTGAGAGGGTGGTGCAAAGTACTAATGGACTCAGAAAAATAAAATTGTAGGCTATCAAAATGACAATTTACTTTTGAAAACACACGGTATAAGAGTCATGGTTGTATGACAGAAGAACTGAGACCATTAAAACTGAACATTATTGTGGTAGCAACTTTTAAAAGTAAATGTAACGTCATAGCGACGATTAAGCGTACCCTGATTTATCGTCTATTTCACTTTAAAGGTCCCATGTCATGCTTTTCCGGTTATTACCCGTCCCCTTGTGTGTTATGAAGGTTTCTCTGCATGTAAACGGTCTGCAGAGTCACAAACCCTCAGAGTGCATCCTGTAGCGAGTAAAACTCTAACAAAGAAAATACCTGTCTATGCTACCCCAGAACGCCTCGTTGGAGATTTCTCTTTTTCCATTGTTTGCTTCCTGGGTACAGTGACGTACCCATACCCAAATGGACCCATTGGTCAAAATGGACCAATCCGTGGAACCGTTACGTTACGTCCGCGGAGCCGTTACGTTAAGTCCTTGGATTGGTCTAAATGGACCAATCCGCGGACTTCCTCACACACACACTCAATCTTTTCTCAGCTGCAGCTCCGCCGATTTCTCCTCCCTGAAGGCGGGACGCGGCGAGGCTGTGAGTCGGTGTGTGTTCGGGCTGGTTTCGGGCTGGGTTTCGCTGTGCCTCGCTGTCTCGCAAACGGCCACTGGGCTCACAGGGAGGGGGATACTGAGATGCTGTATGAGAAACCAATGTGAGTTTTATTTTAGTATACCTCAACAATGGAATTATGATCAGTAGAAATGGCCAGGACATGAGACCTTTAAATGGGATCATAATTTCCAAAACATACATGGTTTAAAAAAAAAGATCTTGACAATTGTGATTGAGAAATGAACTCACCATGAATTGTAAACTAAGGTAATAAATCAGGCGAGAAGGAGTCAGAAGGGTGATTTTTTTTCCTAGACTTTACAACAATCGGATTCTTTTTGCAACCAGTGAAGTCGCCCCCTGGCGGTTTTTTGAAATAATGCAGTTTTAAGGCACGTTGGATTGACTTCACCTTCAGCCATGGAGAAAACCTGAAAACTCTGGAAAAGGCATGTACTGTAAATGAACCCTGAATTGGGATTGTTTCATAAAAAAAATAGTTTATTTTTGCACAATTATTGTTGCTTTTTTTCTGAAAACCTGTATTTTAGTCTTTCCTTTCTTTTTCTTCTTTCTTTCATATTTTTTACTTCCAAATTAAGTGTAAATGGTACGTGCACAATTGTTCAACCTTGTCTTAAAATAGAAATGTAGGTGCCCAAATGAACACTGATGAAGGTTTTCCTTGCTGTAATAATTTGTGCATGTTCATACAGTGTCCCGATCAGTCTGTATTTTGAAGTGTCAAGTTCTGTCTGTTTGCCTGTTTTATTTTGAAAGGTGTTCACCCTCTGTTTTTAGTCGGTGTAGCTTCCTGTCTCTGTGTTTTCCCTCCTGTCTGATCACTCTGATTCTGTTCACCTGGTGCCCTTGTGTTTTTCCTGTCCTGCCCAGCTGTGTCTTGTCCTCTGATTAGTTCTGCATGTATTTAACTTCTGGTTTTCTGTGGTTTCTTTGAGTTTAATAAAAATAGTGTTCTGGTATATCCAGTCAACCTTGAATACAAACCATTGTCTCTCTTCACTTGGGTCATATACTTTCCTAATGTGTTTTCTTTAATAGAAGTGAGGGGAAACATAATTAACAGTCCTCATTCCATGTAAAAAAATACATTCTTTCAAGGCTTTTATTGTCATTTGTACATAGCTACAGAGTGTAGTTATGACAATGAACAACGTCACAGGCTCTTCTAGCACTGCAAAACAATAAAACAGATAAAACAGTGCAAATAAATAAAATAAAATAGAATTTAATAAAAATAGTGCTCTTACTAGCAGACGTACATTTTTCCACTTCAATATTCTGAGTTCAAAAATGTCTTTTGTGTTTCCCAATCATAATGAATCACCCACTTTTTGGAGGAAACAGTGTCAGCAGGCGGGGGCTCGGTGCCAAAGGTGTCCGCTGCTCAGGTGTCAGCGGCTGGCCGTGTGAAGAGAGCAGAGAACAGGAGATCAACAGCCTGGAGGTATCGGATCGCCTGGTGGAAAGAGACATTAAGCTGCTTAGCCGGTCAAGACAACAGGTAAGATCTCTGTCCTGTCAGGGTTTGATGGGAAAATGGTGACTGAGGGGGAAAAAAGACCACCATATTAAAGTAAATAACATTTAAAACATGTTTAAAGTGGTGGGTACTTATATACATTGTTCTTTACTTTGCTTGAATATTTTCATTATCCACTATTTTAAACTTTAAAGAAAATATGTTAATGTTTTTCTACTCCACAAAATGTTACAGACAGATAACTTCAGAATGAGACTGTATTTAACCAACTTTTAAGGTATAACATGAATAACATTTGTCAAACTAAAGGATTAAAATACGCAGTCATTTATCATTCCTTATATTTTTTATGCATCTTTGTGCTGATTTTTTCATAATTTCATTTCAGTAAAATCTTTAGTGCATCACATAGGCTACTTCTTTTACTTAAGTGAACGTTCTGAATACTTTACTGGAAATTAAAAAGGTGAGTGATAAATTGTACAAAGGCACTGGTAGGAATGACATTTGGTCCCACTGAACACATCAACACATGGCAACTATTTGTTGTTTCTTTTCCGCATTTTTGTTGTGCTGATGCTCTGGGAGAAACTGCAGGTTGTTCTCTTTCCAGCCACTAAAGGGTGCAAGGAAGTTTATGGTGGTATGGTTACTGCAGTAAAGTGATTATCTGAGAAACTTCAAAGCCTTCTTCATCACAAGTCCCATATTTCTGGAATTTGACCATCTGAGGCTAACTCATGCATACAGGGGCTTCTGATCCCAGGTCTGCTGTCTGCCGGCTGCCTCCTCTGCAGCCCAGCAGATGACACGGCCGTGTACGAAGTGATTATGTTACAGATACGTCACTGACAGGCTGCCTGCAGACAAAGGAGGTTTGTAAGTTAACAGTGGGGAAACTAAATTATTGGTGTTAAGACATAATTAATTTCCACCTGTACACTCAGTAGTCTAAGCAGTTTACCGTCATCCTCAGGCAGTATTAGGTCAAATCATATATTTAAAAGCATGAAATTGTGTATTTTAAGAGCTGTGTGTTAAAATATATATTTTCTTTTTGTTCATCCTTAGTAGTCAATGAGAAGAACTAGGAGAAACAGCCAGAGTCTCCTCCAGGATCTCTTTTATAGAGGGGTCCACGGAGAGGACAGAGATACCCCTGTGAGTGTCTGACTCAAGTTTAGGATCCATGTCTCGCTTACTTTTAGCTTCTCTAAAGGTTGTTTCACTTTCAGATCCCAGCTCAGCCCGGGAGAGATGCTAAAATGATTCACTCCATCGCTAGCCTGATCAGAGCGAAGAGCAAACTCCTCGTCCTCGAGAGCCCTGACACTGTGGAGATCTACAAGGTATAGGCTTTCAGCTTTTTCACAGATAATTATGAGTTTTTATGACCACAAATGCTTTCAAATTATTATTTTGTTCTTTTGCAATTACGATTTTATTTATTTATTTATTTTATTGTCATGTTATCTATATTTATGTATTTTGTTCAACTACAGTATTATGATTTATTTCATTTATTTATCATTATTCATTTCAACAAGTTAATGTTACAGTATCAGCAATAACTACTAAAAATTCTATTTCCTCATGCCATGATATAAAGCGATGTACGTGAATTATTTGTAAAAAAGTATTACTTTCAGTATGTTTTTTTGTGCTGTTAAAGAAGGTTATAGGGCTTACATTAAGATCAACTATGGTGTGAGATGGATTCACCCCTTTATCATTTGTTGTACCCTTAAAAGCTGGATGATGCAACAACCCGTCCGAGCAGAACAGGTAAAGATGATGTTAACCTGCCAGCCATCACAACGAAGGCGTCGAGTCTAAGTTCACTCAGAGGGACGCTGAGTCAGTCCTGTCCTTACCTGTACGGCAAAAGAAGAGGGTCTTTCTCATCGGTTAACTCTCAGAGGACTGGGGTTCACCCCAAAAAACAGGTAATCTCACATCTGTTAAAGTTAAATGAAATCAAACCTAATTCAAAGTCAACCCTTTTTTTGGTATTTCCACTGTCTTCTTCCAACATATTAGAATAACCTAAAGGCACAAAAAGAGGCCAAGAAATCCAACGTCACTGTGACAATGACCTACCTGGGACAAGGTCGTCGGGGGTCAGGGTTGGGGTCAACTCAAGATGAGCTGAAAGTACTCCAGCAGGTCAACGGAGGGGAGAACATCTGTGTCTTCAAAGGCGTGGTGACTCCCGGAGGTAGGAGCTGTCAAATATGTGCCTGTATTGCCAGAATGGCTTTCAAATGTGCTCAAAAGAGTATTTAGTGTCATTATCAATCATAGGTGAGTGTAATTAGAAGTGTTATCCACCTTTTACATGTTTAATTACTCATCTGCCCTCAAAGCAACATTGTGAAATGGGTGGTGAGGATATTTGCCTACGGCAGTTGAAGTAGTTTCAAAGAAGAACTGAGGGCTGATGTTTGACCTGATAAACTAAGTCAGCAGACAAGACTATAACATATTTTTTGCTGCTACATCACGATACACACTGTACAGCTATCACTTGGTGTCAGGCAGGTGTAATAGAAAGATGTTTTGTATTTCTGCTGGAAGTGTGTGTGTGCGATCTGATAACATAATCTTCTGTAGCTCTGTGAGATGAAGGAATAAAACAAAGCAAGTGTCTATAGTATTCAACAAAGCTTTTTTATGACGTTATATTTACTTTTAATTGATTTGTATTGCATTGATACTACACTATATATACCCTTTTGTGCACTGTTTACATATATGTATGTATTTGTTGTAAAAGAAGGTTGTTGAGGACAGACTAAGAAGAAATATTCTCTAAGACAGACCCTGACAGTGTGTTCTATAGATCATGCACTGATTTTTCAATGCTAAACTTCCAGATTGTGGTTAAGGTATATCTACAGAAGTTTTGAAGTTACCGGTACAGGACAAGGAAGTCAATGATTTAGTTTAAATTAATAAGTTGTGTTACATACGAACTCAAGTTACGTGACAAATAAATACATTTTTGTATCACATTGGGCACACAGAGTGGTATTCTGGGTTGAAGTTGATGTTTTTGGACCCATCTTCAACCTTACCTCTGCATAATTGTGATTCTTAATAATTCCTGGTTCACAATTATGTGGATTACCAACTAAACTGACCGTTCAGGGTCCCAAGCAAAAATACTTTCAACATCAGCTATTTTATGTCCTTGCTGCTACAAAGCCAATTGTCATAAAACACCATGAGCTTAGAACAAAAGGAAAACCCTATCTAAACCTTTTGATCTTCACGTCAAGCCAAGCAAAGAAAGTCAGATAACCACAAGGGATCTGTTAGAACAATCAAACACAATCATCTTCAACCTTCAAGTGTTTCATAACATTTTCTCCTTATGTTTCCCAGAGCAGTTCCAGTTCATCTCTCAGAGGCACAGAGGTTTCCCCTTCAGTGCTACGTTGTACGTTAATGGCATCATGGTGGCCAGAATCAGTTCCTGCTGCGAGTACCGCTACGCTCCCGGCTTCCAGCAGGGCAGGAAGAGCTGCTTCAGACTGGCCTGGCTGGCTGGTGGGCTGCCCTGCTACAGGTCAGATTTCAAACTCTGCCAGCATTTCATTGGCAGAATATTCGAAAATTAGCTCCAGTCAAAACCAATCGGGTAAACCCATTGCTCTGCAGATATGATGTATTGTTGGCCGCCAATGGAGGATGCATATTGCATGACATGAGGGGATAGTGTTGGTGTTGGTACATGGGAGGGAATGTGAGTCATAATGAAAGCATTTTTTCATCTTTTTCAGATGTACAAGTCTCCGAAACAAATACAGCTCCTGCCAGCAGTTGAACAACAGCACAAAGGAGAACTTGATTCTCCCTGTAGAGCAGAGCCCTGGCAATGGTACAAAGCCTGGAAATGATTGTCCCAATTTTCCATTACTTCCTAAAGCTTATTCATCAAAAAAATGTCAGGCCCATTCCTTGATTTCAATGGACTAGTTTAAAGACAAACCGTCGTACAAAGCATTTTTTTCTCTCTTTTATTTTGTGTCTCCAATGCAGGCTCTGCAGAGTCATGTCCATCAACCCCTCTGTTTATCCCAGCCAAACCAGAGAAGAGATCATCAAGGAGGACGAGAAAACACATCAAGGATGGAGGTGGTGGATCTACAGACAGCGAAGACCCCGCTGTAGCAGGCATTAAAGAGACCTCCAAGAAGAAACGACGAAAGGGTCAAACTAATCAGAAAGAGAGCAAAGGCAAGACAGCTAGAAAGAAAATGGAAGAGGAAAGAGACAGCAAGGGCTCGGAGGTCTCGCAGAGGTCAACGGCGACAGTAAAATGTGAAGAACAAGCATTGAATCCAAGACATGAACAGATACAGAAGAAAACAACCGGCGATGTAATGGCGCTGCAGACAGAGAAGCCGACATTAAACAAGACAAGCAAGGTTCTTTGTAAGCACAGTTTTTATTTTATTATTTATTTTTCAGCTGCTTTTATTCCATCTGCATGTGGTATTTCCATTTAATGTTTCTCGTCGGCTGAAAACATAAATAAGGAACAAGACTTTTTCTTTGCTCAGATTCATTGCAGGATGAGGAAACGCTGACTAAGCGGAATGGAGAGAAACAGAAGGAGCTGGGATCAAATGGGAAAAACAGAGACGGGGAAAGACTGAAGGACTTCTATAAAGAATGTGTGGAAATGAGCACCGCGCTGGAGAAGGGCCCGAACAAACACAACTGGTTCAAGGCAAACAGTGAGTAAAAAACTGCAGCATGGAAATCCCTCTGGAGTGCTGTTACTGATTTATGTAATACACTTAGAAATAAATTATTGAATTTGCTTAATAAGTGATGGATTGATCAATGTGTGCTTGAAGGAAGACAACATGTGGGACAGGTTAGATCTGGGCGATGTGAAAAAAATACTAATATCATAATATCTTTGATATTGATATCCTGTCAGTATTGCAATGTTGATCGTTGATGCTTTAACAAAATGTTATCATAATGTGAATTTTGATAAATAATCACAATTAAAATAGATATAACGTCTAAGATTGAAAAGAGTTAATTCTGGTAAATTCTGAAAATGACTTCACTTTACTGTAATGCAGCTTTAAAACCAGCCAAGCCAAACCTATGATAATATCCAAAATCTAACACAATATCTAGTCTCTTATCATGATATCAATATAATATTGATATCTTGCCCAGCCCTAAGAGAGGTTATTTATCTTTTTGTTTCACATGCACGTGCCTGCTGTTTAAATAGTCAGCAGATCTGTTTCCTCTATTGAACATGAATGCTCAAATTGAATATGAGATTTTATTATTACATTCTCACACCAACACTGGGTATTAATATTGCTGTGTGCACTTGGCAATAGGAGAGAAAGTTTGATTACGCCTGAGTTGTTTTTGTCCCTCTTTAATGCCAAGTCCTGGAGAGGTGCCGCCTTCAGAAGAGCCTGTCATCGTTCCCTGGAGCGCCAGGCTCAGATGTGGAGCGGAGTGCAGAAAGTGACACGGTCCTGCAGCCTGATGGAGAGCCAGAGGAAGAAGAGGACAAGGCCAGCCAGAGTGCTGGCAGAGAAGAGCCTGTTAGAGAACAAGACCTGCAGGCGCAGGTGTGTGTACGACACAAACTACTGTGGTGAATCTGTGTTCTTGCCAGAAAAAGTTATTGGCATTAAATCACCCGAATGGGGGCCAAATGACCCCATTCCTGCATTATGCAGCAGCGTGCACACATTTTTGTTAGAACTGGTGATCGAAGTGCCAAATAATAAAATAAAGTGTTAATATAAAATCATACATTTTCCGTTAGTGTGAAGTAGTTACAGGCAATATTTTTGTATGATGGTCATTGAGTAGTCACCCTTATGTGATAAAACTGAAAAAGCGGAAATTCAAGATGTTATTCGTTTATATATATATATATATATATATATATATATATATATATCAGTTTCAAATAGATAATCAAGTATATCAGTGTCAGTATTTTAGAAATGTTTTTTTATTAAAAAAATTCTAATCTATGACAATTACAGGAAGGGCCTTTACCTCATTAGCATGCATCATTTAACATTGTAACAAAATAACCATTATTTGGAGGTTAACACACATAGTGGTAACAAATGGTCACTGAGTTTTATCTGGGACAGGCAGGCGTTTTCGCATCATGATGAAAAACCTTCCAATAGCTGCTGAAAAATTCCTCAAGGTCTAGCAGAATAGCATGGTGGAGGTGGCCGACAGCCAGACATGTGTCTCTCTGTACTCTCGGCCCGTCTTTGTGTTTAGAAAACCTCCAGCACCTGCCCCGCTCACATCTCACTCTTGGCCACATGTTGGAGTTATGCTGCTCTCACACTCAAACTATGAACTACTTAAAGGGGCCCATTTTTCAATCACTTTTTTATTCCAAAGGCCTAAGACAGTCCAAAAATATAAATACACATGAGCAAGCTTCCCCATACACGATGAATTGTGAAAAGATTATATGAATAACACTAAGAGGACATAGGGGAATGTATGTAGAAATGTTCTGTTCCAGAGCTGATAACACAACAATAGGAAACTGCGCAATTGGTTATAACAAGGAAAAAAAACATTCTGTGGGTCTCCTGATGACATCACAGGTTTCAACTTCACTGGTTTCTGGCTTACTCTCACACACATTGATGCAACCTTCCCTGGCCATGAAATCAATGTAATGAAATTCTTATTTTTCATCATATTCTCCTTTTAAGTTTTCCAAATGATATTCTTGGGATCATGATGCAACATGGATGTATCCTACAAA
The DNA here is from genome assembly GCF_949606895.1 of Notothenia rossii. Lineage (NCBI taxonomy): Eukaryota > Metazoa > Chordata > Actinopteri > Perciformes > Nototheniidae > Notothenia > Notothenia rossii. The sequence goes on from NC_136909.1 coordinate 28,683,241, forward strand.
ACTTTCTGCCTGGCAAATTAGATAAACTAGAATCTCAATAATGTACTTATTGGTGATCCTTGCAACATCATGTGGTAGCCCATAGATCAGCAAGGTCATGCAATAGAAAATATATTTTTCACTCCTCCCTACCTTTCTCATGTTTTGCGCCCCTAGCTGGATGCCATGATGACGGTGCTGAGCACGTCCGATGAGGTGGAGCAGCTGGTACTGAGGAACACAGACCTTACAGACGAGCTTCTGCTGAGCCTGGCGGGCGCCCTGAAGAGCAGCCTGTCCGAGGTCACGCTGCTAAACCTCAATCTGAACCTTATCGGCCCATATGGGGCCCACATCCTGCTGGACGTTCTGAGAGTGAAGCCTCAGGTCAGAGGCTTACAGTAAGTCCCAGGCGCCACTGATCTGCACCAAAATCTGAGAAAGAGTGATAATCTGGTCAGTTTTTCTGTATTCAAAAAGTACGTTGAATAACAAGGATAGCCTCATCATTGCAGAATAAAATCTTAGTCTTTCACTGTTGAATTACAGAATCCATCTCTTTTATGTGAATTAGAAATGCCTCCGGTGACTTACCTTTTTGAATTAGTATAACAAAACTGTGAATGAACAGGCAAGAACTTGTTTTATGACATTGATTCTGACAGTAACTTCTATTGCATAATGAAATGTGTGAGAGATATGGCTCAAGTGCCACTGGACATCACATGCAGAAGTAGAGTAAATGCAGCGCAAAGGAATAGTTCATCAATTGGGAAAATACGCTTCTATGCTTTCTGGTAAAGAGTTAGATGGAAGATAACCTTTTGTTATCTGCCCATCAAATATAGAGCTGCAGCTAGTTAGCTTTGCTCGGCACAGCTCTGAGCAGTTGTCAGGCACGCAACGCACACTCCAGGAAGTTATAGTCTGAGCCAAATATTGTCTGGCAAATAACCTGGACTGTAGTTTATATATTTTTTGATTAAATAAACAAAAAATTTACAGCGGTTTAAACATTTTCATGAAAGAAATTAAATAATTTACCAAACCATGATCAAAATGCACATAATGTATACATCTCAACAGCCTAGAAGGATATTCTCAGAAGTGTGAGAATGTTCAATCTTTTAATTTAAAAAAAGCAAACCAAATAAACAAATTATCAATATAATTTCTGATGATCAGATATCATTTTCCAATTTGAACAACCTTTGTGGCAGCCCTAGAGGAACATGGTTTATTTTCTTTGTTTTCATGTGATCGGATTACATTTGTAAAGTAGTTTACGTCATTGGTTTAAAATAACAAATGTGGTTCAGATAACAAGATCACATGTTTCTCTAAATCTTAAGATAACTACATGTTCTCTAGATAAGAACAGTATACATTTGAGAGCACAAGAAAACTAAATTAAACGTAATAGCCTAGGTCTAGCTTTATATCCAGTTATTAAAAATGCTTGTTATTTCTAGAAAAATATATAAATAACTTGGTATTCAATCATGGGAATTCAGGGACAAAATGTTACTTTAAACCATGGCCGAGTAGCATTTCTGCAGTTCTTAAAGCTGTGAAACATACATAATAGTGATGTGACGTTCACGAACGATCCGATCATTTTGAACGGCTCTTTGGTACGAAAGAAGGGAACCGAGTCCTACATGGTGAGAGCCGTTCTTTTTATCGTTGGTTCACTGCCGGCCACAAATCCACTCGCCTTTAAAGGAACTTGCTTTCCTGAATGCAAATTTGCCATAGATGATGGCATAACGCATGCTGCTTGAGTAGTAGTTTGGCTGGCTGAGAGATGTAGCAAGTTATACATTTTCTCTGAGTAAAAGTCGATTTCTGGCAATACAGTCAATCATTATCCTGGTGATTATTTATCAGACACACCTATTAACCCTGCTCCCTTAAAAAAAAAAACCGGCTCTTTTGAACGGCTCTCGGAAAGGAACGGAGCCATAAGATCTGGCTCCCTTCAAAGAGCCATCACTAATACAAATTAAACTAATACATAAAAAAACTATGTGAAATTGTCATACAGGGGGAAAAATGATTTTGTATCAGGGTGCAAGGCCACACTGTTAAAAGAAATGGCTTCACGGAGGAATCCACATAAATCTCCATGGTGACCATTGTATTCTCTCTTTTGCAGCTTGTTTGGAAACAAACTGCGTGACCATGGAGTGCTGACCCTGTTGAATGGAATTGCTGAGCTGCAGGAGCAAACAGCAAGAGCTGCTGCTGCCATCCAGCAGGCCATGCTCTTCCCATCCGAGCAGAATATGCTTCTTCAGCTCCCCACTGGGTGGAGCTCTTTCAGGGTTTTTACGCTTTTAGAACTGGATATTGGGGGAAATGGCTTGAGCAGCGACGGTGTGAAGGTGTTAGCATCATATATGAAGCACCACTCATGCCTTCAGTACTTGGGGCTTGCTCGAACCAGCGGTGCTGATCTGGCGGCATGGAAGGAGCTTTTCGACAGCCTCAAAGGAAACAGCTCCCTGTCTCAAATCATCTTAGACGAGAACAACTTGGGAGACCCAGGGGTCAGGCTGCTGGCCGACATGCTGAAAGAGAACTTGAGTCTGCGACAGGTGGATCTGGACAGGAACGGCATCAGTGACGTGGGAGGAAACGACATCATAGGGGCGTTGCTTTGCAGGATACAGTTCCCACTGAGCCATCTGAGCCTTCATGAGAATGACATCAGTGCAGGACTAATGAGTAGGATACAGGAGGAGGTAAAATGGAAATGAATGGAGTGGAGGAATGCACTATAAAAACCTAATACCCCTTTTCCACCTTGGCAGTTCCACGGTGAGTTTAGAGCCAGAGCCCAATTGCGAAAAACATTTTCATGTTTCCACTGTGACGGCTCTTGGCTCCAAAGATTGGTTCAACTTCACCACCAACATTTTGCCTGGCACAAAGAGTCAAGTGCTTCATATGTAGGAAATTTACGTCAGAGCCAGGGACTGGATTTACGTGAGCAACAACAGTTCATGGCGAGTACAATGAGTAGAAAGGTGTTGCAAAAGTTGTGCTTGCTATTTAATGTGGCTTTGTAAGTAAAAGAGCAAAAATAATAAACAGCTCGAAAGTAGTTTGCAATGGCTGTTGGCTTTGCTGGGAGAGCAGCGACATAAGCGGAGACGTCAGGCTCTAAAGTCTAAAAACCATGGAAAAGCATAATGGCTCTTAAGGTGGATTGCAAGTTGCAACTACAAACGGAAAATTAGACTCATTGTGGAACTGGATAAACAGGGAATAAAGAACTCATAAGATCTTTTGTTTACATTTTGAGGTCAGAAAGAAAAAAATAACAGCCTGACTCACTCGACATGTTTGACCTTCAAACACACACACAAAGGTCTCGTCCTTCCTACAAGTGGGTGGCCCCGCCAACAATTTGCCGCATCTTAGTTTAGCCCAGGCAGGTAGTGTGGGAGGCGTGTTTGCTTTAGAGCTGCACCGTGGTCTGGATGCATTTTCAAAGACATGAACTGAACCTTTCTTCTTTGTGGTGAGGTTTCATCTTTACCTTGAGTTTTTTTTCCTTCTTCTTCCCACCAGCGTTATCACTCCTTACTTCACACCTCCTACTGATTCTAGCATAGGGCTGATCGCTGTGTCATTTTATTGAATAATTTACTGACAAAAAAGAAACCAGTGATTCATTCCACCCACAGTTTTTACAGGTCATGGATGACTTACCCACAACGTTTTTCTCCCCTAGAACATTTCAGTACTCCTTTCTCCACTTCTACAAATCAAAAGAGTGTTATGTACAGCTAAGCTAACGTCAACTATCCTCATTTTGTCCTTCCTGTGTCTTTGTATGCTATACAGAGCTTCAATTGAGAATCCAAGCATTGGGGTGGGGGTGGGGGGGGAGGACAAACTAGGGCAAATGTATCTGTATTTTCAAGGCTGTCGTCTCATTGTTCTATCAACACAGACATTCTGAAAATAACTGTACCTGTGATCAAAGCTTGTCAAAGGGGTAATTATCTCCTCTTCTCAAGGCTGCCAGTAGTGACTCTGCTGAAACCAATACCTCCGTGTTTCATCTGCAGTCTTTGCAAATTCCTTGCAGTAGAAGAACTCCGATAAAGACGAAGCCCCGGGAGGATGACAGATAAATGAGAATGGTGCACCTGAAGATTACATCTGCAGAACCTGTATCAGTCTGAAAAAGCTTTGTGGTGTTGTGGTGCCGTACATTCAAACTCTAAAGATATAGTCTAGGTCTGGGTGTGTTATTTTGTCAAATGGATTATTTGCAACTTTAGTGATGGACACAAGACAGGTAAGATGTTGATATCAGCACTAAAAGAGTCCAACTTTCTTTTCTGTTTGACTTCATCCTCTAAGATCTCAACAGCTACATTTGTAGTTGCAGTTGAACATAAACCTAAGTGGTACACCATCATGCCTGGCTGAGCACAAGCTGGCAAACAAGAGGCTCACTGTAATTCACAGACCTCTTTCGATAAGGCCTTGGTGCTTTCTCTGTTACAAGTAAAACTCGGATCAGTGACCCCTTTGTCTGTCTGCTCATGTTATCTGTGTTTGCCCTGAAACAAATCCTGCTGTGTTGCTAGCTTCTTTCAACTGCTCTTCCAAAACACAGCCTTCAATCACAGAAGCTCAATCTGTTAGGAATTTACAGGTTTGCTTGAGAAACAGTTTCCCCTTTCAGGCCCTTGTAGGTTACTGTATCGTATCTCCTGGAGCTTTAGCTTTACAGTGAGGCCTGGCTAGTGCTGCAGTATCCACTGACGTACAGGCCAGAAATAATCAGGTCCATTCATAGGTGTTTTAATGATAAGAACAATATGGCTTAAAGGTTAACTGTTACTTATCTTGACTTGTAAAACAAGAACTTTCTTCTTCTTACAGCTGCAAAGAAGCATAGATTCATCTGATCCACAGAGGAAGTCTCAGACAAATGATGCTGGGCAGTCGCGAAGACGGAGAGAGGAAAAACAGTTTCTTGGCTTTGACTTAGGAGCAAGAACAAAACAAATGAAGTGAGCAATTGTTACTTACCTTCATGGTTACTTCAGTGATTCAGACATTCTTTAAGTTTCCAGGGCAGGGCGATGCAATTTATTTCTACTTACAGTATACAAAGGGTCAGTATCTGTTTGCAGGGCCATTAGCTTTTGATGTCTTTGCAATAATGTTGCTTCAGAAACAAACAGGTAGGGCAACGCTTTTACACTTTACCAAAGTAAGTGAATTAATGTTGATATTGGTTGAGCAGAGCGGCTGTGGCTTGCTTCTAAATCTTATTGTGTCTGAACTAAATATAAATGAAATATAATAACATATTTTATTATCGATGGCCATTATGAAAGGCTGTCCTTAACACCAAACGGGTACGGGGTTCAGCAAGGGAGCCATCAGGTAAAAAAAGATATTAGCCAGCAATAAGTAATCGGTATTTATTTTTTTTAGTTCCAGGCTATATTGTTGTTGTCTGAGAAAAGGCCTACAGTATAGCCAATGGACAATGTTTGATTTTAAATCAGCAGCAGCATGCTATAATCAATTGCTATGATGATATTCAAGTCTAATAACGGCGCTTATTTTATTAAGAGTTATAATGTAAAAGCACAAGTAACCTACTTTGTAATAAAGAATACTATACTCCTTATAAACATGGCTTGAGGATGTCATGCCTATAAATAGTTTCTATAAATAAACACAGATGATATTTGACCAGTATAATGGCAGGATAATTGAAACAAACTCCAAACGCTATCTGGATCAAAGCAGCCTTAATTGAGGCAGTTTAGACAAGTAGTATTGAAACACATTTCAAAATAAACAACACAAGGACATTTATGCTTCTTTGCTTCTTCATTTCCACCACCAACAAAAAGAACATCAGTGTTCTGGGACTGACTGTATCGGATACTTTTGGAGGATAATCCTCTTTGAGGATCTGAGCCATGGAACAGTCTGAGTCAGCATACGACAAGAGGGAATAGAAGGGCAGGGGTGTGTATTTTGTGTATTTTCAGCCCACATTTAGAAAGCCAGGTGGTGTTTATATGTTTACGGAAGCTTGGGGGCGTTGGAGCTCTGTCGGAACAGCAATCTCTCTGTTTGGACCTTTAAAAACAGCTCTGTACGGACTGCAGGCAAACACTTACTTGTTTCTGTCAAAATCAGATGTCTTTTTAAAACGTTTTTTGTTAATCAAATACAGTTGTGTACATGTTGTATGCCCTGAAAAGAAATCTTGGCTTTGTGGCTTGCTAAATGGAATCATTGCCATGTTTAAGTCAATGCTCAGATAATCAGCTCTTGAGTAACAGCTCAGTAGATTTTCTAGTGTTTTTATCTTCTCAACTGTTACAGTAAACAGTGAGAAGGGAGCAGCAAGTTGATGTTGGCTCTTAGTGCATGCAGTGCAGCAGAGGATGAATGTGGAGAGGCCTGGCTGAGGATGAGAGTGAAGGTTTTTTGATTTATGAGATGTAGCACTGAAGCAGGATATCTTTGTGGGGTCTCTCCATACCAGATCCCCCATTGCTGTCTGGAATAGGATAGCAATTAATAGACTGCATTCTGCTGTGATGACGCATGCATAGCTAGTTTCATTATTAGTACAGTTAGGGTTGTATTTGATATGCCAACCGCATTTAAACCAATGTTTCCCAGCTACTTAATGAGTCAAAACACACATGTAATGGGATGATTAATGGGATAGAGAATAGAACACTTTTCATCTATATACATTGCAATGTTCAAGCTATATCCCTTCAGGTTTCTAAAAACAATTAGGGCAACTTAATTAACCTTATTTTTTGGATTATGCAGTGCCATAAAAGGACATACAAATCCACTTAAAATGCGGAATAATGACAGTGAAATTGTAATTAAAAACGTGTAGAGGGCAGACCCTTTACCAAGGCCATGAACTACCTTACAATGTTAACACAAATGTTTAATTATACATTTAGTTTCCCCTTAACCTTTTGACAAATAGACAAACCGAACTGATAACATGACCTCTTAAAGTTAAAGTAAAGTGAATAATAGATAGAATAAGAGAGAAAAAGGGATAAAGGGCATAGTCAGTCCATTATAATGGTAGTGGAATACATGAGAATATAAATCTAATGCCACAGTCTTTGAACTCTTCAGATGACAAACATCTGTGTGTTCAGTTCACCCTGCATTGCCCTATTCACTGCAGTATGTGACAGCATTGTGAGGATGATGAATGAAAAGTTGTAGGGTCTGCTTCTTGAACAATGGCTCCCGCTGCTGTTTGACATTTGGCAGAAAGAGAAGCTTTTCAATATGGATTATTCATCAGCGGTTTGATCCTCCACTCAAATGTCACCCCAACAATGCCTCTGGCTTGGCAATTGGGTATGTTTCTCTGCAGCTCCGCAGGGTAGGATCTTGGCAATAATTACCACTTATAATCTGGCCTTCAGAAGGATTCAGACTCTGCTGCTTCTTAAATTATGATTATTAACATTTTATTAAGAAGTAAGGAAATTAATTAGAATTTTGGTTAACCACATGAGTGCAGTGTTGTGCTCTGCTCTAAACTATGTGTTTTAAATAAGTTGTAAGCAACACAGATGCCTTATGGAAGAAATGTTTAACTAATGCAGCACGCCGGTGCCTCAGATGACTGACTGATGTAACAGAGCTGGCCAAAAAGGAAGTATAAAATGTGTTCACTTAACATGGAGCCTGACCACAAAGACATAAGCCAAAACACACATTTTTGCATGGACAATCTAATGAAACCTGATTTGAGCTGGAAAGCTTTTTCACATGCACTTAAAGGAGCAACCTTTTTCTGTTTTGTGCTAAGAAGCGATTTGTCTTTTTTCTGTAAAGGCAGCATTTGTCATTTAACCTGGATTCCTAAATTGTATGACAATTACTCAAACGTATGAAAACAAACACTTGATGTGAACTTATACATATTGAATTGTTATGGTGAATTCATTTTTGCGGAGGATGCAGATTGATACATTGGGAAAACACAAAGAAAATGTATTTTAGTCAAATATTCAGTGTTTATTTAAATCCAGTTCTCAAGGAAAATTTCGTTTTTTTCAAAAGATTAGCCCCCTGCTGAAGTGCCAGTCAAGGTGAGAGTAGCGAGATCGAACCAAGACTGTACATTTGTGAGTTGAGAACCAAAATAATGACCTTAAAGCTAAACCGCTCCATAGAGCTGAGGGGAAAATCTCTTTGCTTCACTATTCGCAACCACTGTCACATTATAGACAGTTGTCATATGATAATAACAAAGTATTTGTAAGAGATGCCTTAAAGAAAAACTCAATCGTTGCAAATGTCCTAGTTGTATTTTTAATGTCTAAGTCTTAAGTCTTAGTATATAAATAATTGAAAATAAAGAAAAGATGCATATTTAAATAACATAGAAGCATCACATTTATTTTGCATTTGTGTGAGAACAATTACTTTATCAATTCTCTGGCAAAATTCCTTATTTAGTGAATGTTTGTTTCAGCTCTTATTTATTTATGTTCATGGTTTGTCATTGGAGATCAGTAACAGTTATGTAAGCCTTAAACCTTATCAAAACAATCCCATTAGTAGAAGTTATGCAGTTCCATCCTGAGGCAGCAACATATTAAAAACAGGCAGATAGTGTTATATCACTCTTATTTGGACTTTCCTGAATAGAATGAATGGAACTGTTCTCTAAATGCCCTGTTGTAATGTATGGAATGGGTAAACACAGCACCGGGGCACGCTCTTATTGGATCCAGCTGTGGATGGACAGACGCTGCTGCATTCAGCTGGCCCCAATTCCCCACGACATGGGAGTAAACAAAAGACCCTGTGTCGATCAGATAAGAGATCCCATCACTAGAGCAGGAAAAGAAAAAGAACATTTGCTATTTTCAATGTTCATTATTTTGAGACTTGGTATAAGAAAAAAGAAGGAGGAACAACCTACAGTTATCCTAATCCCCTCTGTCTTTTGATGTTTTACCAAGGTTTGAAATGACAGTCACAGGCAAAGGAATAAATCATCGCAATACTTGGACTGCACACAACCAAATGTGGCTCATAAATGGTGTGACAGGTCTATTAACTAAAGATGATTCATTTTGTATTGGGTACCCATTTAGTTTGACAATGTCTGCAGAAAGATCCTCCAATTTCCTGCAGACACTGAACATCCAATATCCAGCGTAATGTCCGAGCATCAAGGCCAGCTGACTTCCATTACCCACCACCGCTCTGGAGTGAAAACAGTCACAGCGCCTATCCACACCTGTCAATGGTTATAGACTGGGTCCAGGATGGCACTCATATGTGATGAGTGGAAGACCATTACTTTATAAAACGCCAAAAGAGAAACGTGCCCCCAGATATCTTTAAACAAATACATCTTTCCTCAAGAGCTCTTTCAGGTTTTCCATGAAACAGGATTTTAGCCTCAATGAAACTTGGAGAATAGTATTTACTCTGATTAGAATGAGATTCTAATTCAACTGTTATCAAGTGGGAAATCGGTCGTAAAATCGCGTCAACATTGCCCTTGGCGCAGCGTCCTAAAGGCCAACATTGCTTTAAATCTTTTTCATGTCAAGGACCACTTGACCATTTGTATTTTAAATAATTATTTAGAGAAACTAATTGAGAAAGAAGAAAAAAGATTTCCCTAAAAAATCATTAGGAACATGTTTGGGGACAAAGTCATGACAATGTTTTGAAAAACAGGAATGATAGAATGAAGCATCTGTGAGATATATCTGCTGTTTTGGGCATTCTTGAAGAGAGTTAACTACAAAACGTAGATCGAAACTAACAACTTTCCTGTGAGGTTATATAAAGCTACCAGCTATCTAGTTAGCTTAGCTTAGGACAAAGAATGTAAACAGCTTGCAAGGCTCAGTTACAAAATCTGCATACCAGCACCAAGCAACTGGGTCAAAGCACCTAGTGGTGAATAACAAAGAGTTATATTCCATACTTAGCCGGGAGCAGTGTCTTCTTAATTCACATCAAGTTTTACCACTTTAGCTTTTGTAAGTATTCAACAAAAGTGTTCATTATTTTAGAGGCTCCGTTGGACAGAGCCAGGTTGTTACCAGTGTTTATGCTAAACTAATCTATGCATCTGCTGTTTTATCAGCAGAAGTTGTATCACCTTCAACAGAAAGTGATATAAATCCTTTTATTCAACCATTGAACCTTGAACAATTGAATTAAATGATTCTTTCTTCTAAACCATCAACGTGTATCTTAGACCCAATTCCAACTGCTGTTAAAGGAAGTGTTTCCATTAATTAGCACTTCTTTATTAAATATTATGAATATGTCTTTATTATCAGGCTATGTTCCACACTCATTTAAAGTAGCAGTGATAAAACCTCTTCGTAAAAAGAAGTTAATGTACTCGGCCCAAAGACTCTACGAAACAAAGGATCTAAAGATATGTTAACAATGGATGGCATTCATTTGGCCTCCAGTGAGACTGTAAGGAATCTTGATGTTATATTTGATCAGGATTTATCTTTTAACGCCCACATAAAATCAATCTCAAAGTCAGCCTTCTTTCATCTACGCAACATTGCAAAAATCAGGCATATCTTGCCTCAAATCGATGCAGAGAAACTAGTCCATGCATTTGTTACTTCTAGGCTAGATTAGTGTAACTCCTTATTATCAGGGTGTACCAAGAAGTCAGTTAAGTCGCTTCAGCTGATTCAAAATGCTGCAGCTCGTGTACTAACCAGAGGTAGGAGTTAGAGTCTGGCTTCCTATAGAACACAGGATATAATAAAACATTCTTCTTCTCGCCTACAAAGCCCTTAATGGGCAGGCGCCATCTTACCTTAAATAACTCATTATACCCTACTGTCCTACTAGGGCATTGCGTTCCAAGAATGCAGGGTTGTTGGTTGTTCCTAGAGTCTCTAAAAGTACAATGGGAGCCAGAACCTTTTCTTATCAAGCTCCACTTTTGTGGAATCAGCTTCCAGTTTGTGTTCGGGCGGCAGACAGCCTATCCGTTTTTAAGAGTACGCTTAAGACCTTCCTTTTTGATAAAGCTTATAGTTAGGGCTGATTAGATTCAGCCCCTAGTTTTGTTGCTATAGGCTTAGACTGTCGGGGGACACCTTACTTCTTCCTTCTCTCTGTCTGTACCTGTGTACTCTCATGTTCCGAATAACCCAGCTTCCCCCAAACTTCTTTTTGGTGTCTATCTACGCTGGGATCCTGAGTCGTGGCTGATCCTGAGTCCTGATCTGAGTCCTGGATTTCGAGTCGTGGCTGAACCTATCACTGTGGTCCTGCCTGACCTTCATCATACTACTTCTCTGACGACTCCCACAGGATTGTTGACATCCTTGTGGATTCATCTTCTTATTATAGACACATGCATTGCCAAACATTTGGTCTACCTATGTTGTACATTTATTATCTTTTCGATCTACAGACGGCATCTACTGCACGTCTGTCCGTCCTGGGAGAGGGATCCCTCCTCTGTTGCTCTCCCTGAGGTTTCTCCCATTTCCCCCTTTAAACGGTGGGGTTTTTCCTTTTTTGGAAGTTTTTCCTTGTACGATGCGAGGGTCTAAGGACAGAGGGTGTCGTATTGTCATACTGATATTCTGTACAAACTGTGAAGTCCACTGAGACAAATGTAACATTTGTGATATTGGGCTCTATAAATAAACATTGATTGATTGATTGCCAAGAAAAGAACATAAGCCTTTTTCCCAAAATATTTAACCATGCCTTTAAACTATCCCTCTCTTTACTCGCCCGCTCCTGGTGCCTTCCACGACAATTTGCAGTCCCTGGGCCACAGTCTGTAGACCACTTCCATAGGCTGCTGCAATAATCATTACAAACCCCATGAAACGTTACACCCCAGATTGGAGATCTTCCTCTGCGCTCTTCCACAGGCTGTGGGGACATTGCCCTCCTTGTCAGTGAACTAAAACTTGTGGTAACAAAAACTGACATCCGATGCAGCTCAGACAGGTACCTGGGAAGTTGCTCTTTCAAGGTGCTGAGCTGCCTTCCTTCCTGGCCCTGCAGGACGGGCTGAGAGGGGGCTCTGTGTGAGGAGGAGGGATCCAGTTGCAGGCAGCTGAATCGCTGCTCTGTTGGGTCTCCCCTGGACACTGTCATAGCGTGTTTGCTAAAGGCGGGTCAATGAGGACTTTCTTTGGCAGAAGAATTTCACAGCACACGACAGCACACACACTGGAACCAGTGAGCCCCCCTGTAACCCAGATCTCTGCTACTCGGGTGAGAACGGAAGTGGATGTTGGTTTAGCAGGAGGTGGATTAAAGCTGTCACAAAAAGCTAATCTATTAGCTTAGCTTTTAGGTTTATTAAAAGGAATAAGTAATTTGTTATAAGTCAAATATGTCCATCATATTTGAATGATGGTTTTACTGTAAACGCTATACCACCTCTCACACAGGAAATAAATACATTTCAAAAAGAGCCAGTGTAGTTGTTAGATGACGCAAAAGGTCTTCACATTTTTAGTTGGCTTTGGTTGTATGTTCTTTCCAAGGTCATGAATGAACTGTCATGCTCCTCTGACTAATTTCTGTATTAACTGTAAGTTTATATATGCTATTATCGGTCAAATTAACATGTTGTATAATTGTTTTAAATTATAATTGTATTGAGGCAAAGTAACCTAGACAACTATTAATGTGCAAATTATTAAAAATATCAGCCAAGAAACATCCTGTTTCAGTAGGAGCAGAAGTATTGTACAACAACAACAAAACAATAAGAATTTGAAAAATGTTCAAACTAGTAAGAAATTCTACATCTTATACCACATCCCCAGTTTGGTGGAGCTTCAGTTCAAGTGCATAACAATGAACAAGTTGCACAACCCTCTCTAGTTTTAGAGAATAAACCATGTTTTGGAAAGCTGTTCAATTTCAATCGGCTAAAACTATATTTATTGCTTTAAGGGCAAGTGTTATATTGCCATGTTTACATTATGAAGGCCAGGAAAATTCTACAGTAGACATTTTACACAGCTGACATTTTCAACTGCAGTATGGAAAGCACAGGTGTCACTAATAACATTACCAAAGGAGGCTTCGAGAGAGATTGGACTCATAGTCAAAATGATGTTTGCAGCTTGCACACACATTAATGTATTACCATACATGACGAGAACCTACTGCATGTTTGACCTACCAACAACTGCTTCCTAAGAGACCCCCCTTCAGCTGAAGAAGCTGAAGCTGAAGCTGCACCGTCTCTGCTTAAATCTGTTTCTCTCGATGTCAGCTGAGTGCGACAGAGGGAGGTGTTCCCCCTTTCCCGGTTCTCAAGATTTTCCTCAGTCCACAATAAACTTTCATTTTGGGAAGTCCACACATACACACAGTGACAACGGCGGTCGTCATCTTGTCCTGCAACAGTTCCCCGGGAAAGCCGGACTAGATTTGACTGGACATTCATTGTACTTTTAAAAACGCGCGAAAGGAAGAAGGAAAACACATTTGAAGCGCACAGGTGGAGTTCTCCGGAGCGTCTTTTTGTCAATCTGGTGTCATCTTCTGAGACTTCAGGGACATACAGAGACAAGACAATGACAGAAAGCAGCATTTCCACTGCAGGTTAATCCCGCTTTTGTTGGTTTGTTTGTTTCATTGGACGTTCAATCCTCGCGCGAGCCTTTTGAAACACCTGGAATGGAAAAACTTTTTCTGCTTCGTCTGGACTGTGGTAAAAAAACTCCCAAGAAAGAATGAAGTAACCGCAATGGAGCCGGACAATGCCCCGTACTCCAAACTCAAATGCACTGGAGTCGGGGGGTAAGTCTACACCTTTTATATTTCAAAATGAAGTATCTTTTTTCTGACCTTCTTTTATCGGGTTCAATATGGAGTCATTCATGTGCTCGTGAACATCACCTGCGACTTGATTAGTGTGCATTTGACAGTGCTAGTCCTGAAAGGTTGCTAGTACCATTTATATAAGTTACTTGTTGCAAACGATATTCTGAGACAAAACACACATTTAATGTTATTATTTATAGTCAGTTACAGACAGGTGGTTGCAGGATAGTTCATGGAAACATATTTGATCTGCGCTTTAGACAGTTCATTGGAAGCTAGTGCAGTCTGTTCTACTGTTCTTGAGCTTGCGTCTGTGCAGCTTGTACCAGAGTGAGCTGCCAAACGATCTGGGACTCATTTGAGGGAGATGTATGAGAGGAGGAGACAACCCTATCCTCCACCCTTTTCTCTCTCCTCCCAGCTGTGCATCTCACTCAGCTGGTTGGCCCACTGTCCCAATGGGAGGGGGAGTACAAGTTAACATGTTGCATCATATAACCACCCCTTGATATATGAGAAACTTCACAAACTGAACCCCCTCCCCCTTTCCTTAGTGTTTATGCTAATGTCAGAGTGAGGCAGTGAGTAGGATTATTTTTTTTAAAAGCTCCAACCAGCAGTCAGTGTGTCAGTGGTTGACCAGTGGCTTCCTGCGGCTCTCTGCGGAAAACCACTAGTGTGATTTCCCATAAGTTGGTTATTTTATGTCACTGACCCCGGTTCACTTTGAACATAACTTACCCCAGTCCAGTTTCACATACTAGACAACTAAATTATTAGCTCCTAGTGTCAAGACCGAACAGTAAGATGTGCTAATACATTCACACTTGTCAGCGCTTGTTCAACACATTGATTTGACATTTATTTTCCGTCAATTCAGTTTGGTGTGCCTGCACCTTTTGGTTCCAAAACATCTCTCTACGTGTCAGCAATCGACACTCCTGTTTCACCTTTCTTCTTATAAATAAATGTCACAGACAAATCAATGTTGCAAAAGAGCTGTTTATTGGCTGACAAGATGATAAATGTCACTGTTGTCATGTGAAAACAGTTGGATCTAATTCCTGTTGAAGGATACCATTTTATTTTTTTGGGTGCGCTGAGTGTCTCATGATAAGTTTTGCTTGGATTTTCAGTGCCCTTTCACTAGTCCTTCAATCAATGCAACATAAAGGCAATCAGTAATCAATACAGCAAGACATACAACATTTAATTCTGAAGTCTCCAAATTAAATACTAAACTTTCAGTTATCAATGATGACCAATTAAAATAAAATGGTGTTCAGTAGCATAGTTTATATCTAAGTGACTACACACTTGTATTTTGTACCTGTATTGTGGCCAAACAATTCACAATAACAATACTATTGCAATATAAATCAGTCATTTTCATTCTTTTCACCTAAACTTGGTTTATTGTCCGTTAAGTTTCCTCTTTTGGGACTCAAATGACAAGGTGTAGCAAGGTGGAGAGAGAGCTTGTTACCATTAAGTGTACAAAAGCATATTTATGTGGCGCTGGATTATTTGCATGATAAATTGTGGCATGGGTATATTACATATGTTACCTTGTCCCAATCTTTCACTTTGAATGGTATGTTTTAAGGTGATGCAGTGTATATATCCTTTTTTAGAGGTGCTCTCAGGCCGCCCTGCAGAGCAGTAGCTTATCTGGGTCAGGCAGACAGGAGATAAGACACAGCTTGTTGTCTGAAAACAGTTGTTAGGCTCTTTGAACACAGCAGAGACACTGCTGCTCCTCTGATACAGATCTGATCACTGTGGGAGTTGCAAGTACAGGAGTTAATGGCATCTGTGGGTTAAGTATTTTACTGTGCCAGTTTCGTATGTATTAACTTAGACTTGTTCTGCAATGAAGACTTCAATAAATGAATGAGCATAAACCATTGTTTGTAACGCCGGATAAAATAATGCGTACAGTTTTAGGAGCTGTGGTTACATTGGACGGAAGTGTATCATTGCTTTTGACATTTTACAGACCAAACAATCAAAGCATTATTGAAAGATTTATCCAAAAGCTCTCTGTACTACCTGTCATAACACCTTGTTTTGTTGTCTTTCTCTTTAGGAGATTTCTGATTCTTTGGACTATACTCTGTTGCACCTGCTCTCTAAAGCTAGCACACGCACAAGGTAAGCAACACGCAAGGCCAACGATGGGTTAATGTTTGGTTTCCTTTTCACACAAACACATTGTCGTGTAGGTAGTGTCACAAATGGGCCTTACAGACAGTGTTGGAAAGAGGAAATTAAAAGTGATGAATGGGAGGTATGTCCTGTGCACTAGGACTTTTCAGCTAAACTAGGTAATAAGATCATCATATTATATAAGTTCAATGGCTATAAAACACAAAATAGAAAAATAAAAGTGGAAATAAACACTGTAAGCAATTGCAATCCCCAAACACGGCCCCCATGTGAAACATACAAAAATAATCCTAAAGTAGGGCATTGTTTGTACTTACGAAACATTTAATTTAAATGGCCCAATGAAAACAAGTAAAGCCCCCAAAAGTCACATACCCATAAATATACAAAATGTCATAAAATATGTTTCCAAGGTGTCACATTACCCATCTTAGATGATTCCCAAAGTATTGTCTGCAAACAATGCCCTTTTTCTCACGTAGACACACTTGTAGCTGTGCCTTGATGCTTGATGCAGTCATCCTTCTGTTACACCATTTTAAGATCTGTGTGCATGTCTGATCTAACTGTCAATCAAACTCTGGCAGATTTATTTCAATATGCCTTTTGATAATGTGACCCACTTTGCTTTGTGACAGCTGTTTTTTGGCAACTTCTCTCTAATCCTGCCTTCATCAGGGTATGAACAATATCCAGAGAGACATGCTTTATATGTATGGAGGAGGGATGTGTTTATTTGCGAACTCAGATGAAGGTTGGCCCTCAATATATCAACATGATTTGTCAGATAAATAGTCTGTTTTCTACACGTTTCAGTAGAAGCAGTCAAAGTCATGCACATGGAAAGTGACTCCAATCACAGGCTATTGTATTCTAACTGTTTCAGTGCTGGTGACCGTACTCCAGTGTATTTAAGGCCTGACCTAGTATTGGCACACTGCACCCTTTACTCACTCATTTCTAACACAAGGGCCGCAACTCCTACATGTTGACCTCTAGAAAACAAAAGCAAACTTAACTTTAAATATGCACAGGCCGTTATAATTAAGGAAAATACATGCATAAACCGCATACACATTTTTATCAGAATGGTCATCAAGGTCAGCCACATTGCAGCATTACAGTAGAAAGATATGAGACCATTTGAATAACAATGATGATAGTAAATAATTAACTTGCATAAAGACAAATAGCCTGTTAATGTACTCACTGATGTAAGAAATGGCGGTGTCCCATTGCTCACTCTTTTTTCAAAACAAATATCATTCATTTGATTGTTAGTGAGACAGCTTTGGACTGGGTGTCAGCATTTTGTAATATCCGCTGGCTAGTAGATGCAACAATGTGCTGAGTCAGAGGCCAGACACTCACTCCCTGTTTCTTGAGAAAAAGAAGGAAGGATGCAGAGTTCTTGGAATACATTGTGTTGGGATGTATCTAGTTCTCTTGAATGTTCAGAATAGGGCCGCACGATTTTGGGAAAAAATCTAATTGCGATTTTTCTGATAAATATTGCGATTGCGATTTGATTTGCGAAATTTGTTTTTAAGCGACCCAACGGAAGTTTATTGTAAAATGCGGCCATATCTCCAGCTAGGAAGCTCGCATCACCATGCTCCCGTCTCTAGCACCCCCGCAGCCCGAGCTACGAGTGAAAGAACTAAACTTACATGAAACTTCCGTTGGGTTGCTTTAAAGTCAAGCTTCAGTTTAAGATTCACCCTGTAATAGAAACATGTGATGGAGCATTACTAACCTGACTCAGATGGTTTGTTTCACCAAACCATCTAGGAAAGCTCCATTGGAAGCCATTTGGAAAGGGCAGGCACTTTCAAAAATACTTTGCAGGTGATTGGATCCATCTGTCTATCACCTTCTATCATGGACCACTTCTGATTGGTCAACAATGGCTGGTACATGTGGAGCACAGCACTTCTGATTGATGTGGATGACTGACACAAGAGAAGAAAAACATTAAAAAAATAAAAAATGTTAAAGAAAAAGGCATACTCATATTGGAAATACATGAGCCTCTTCTTCCTTTCTGAGAACAGTTGTGTTTTCTGCTTCTTGTTCTCTGGCAGTGCTTTGTCTCTTATTCTCAGTTCTTAGATTTGTATCCCCAGCTCATTAGGAGGTCATAAAGCGCCTTAGGCAACCGGTCTACCCGCTAAGACTTAGATATGCTGCTAAGCCCTGAAAGTAGTTCAAAATCACACAATGAAAGAACAATTTAGCTTTCTTCATACCATATTAACAATTCAAATGAGTGCTATGAATTCAGCTGAAGAAAATCTCTTCTTTTTTTCAGTTTCTATTTGATGATTTTCTTCCATGTGTGGGTTTTTCAAATTGAGCGGACCTCCCACTGCCTGCACACACTGAGCAGGGTTTCCCTTCCTAACATGTCTACACTCTATACTTGTTACTGCTCTGCTGGGTTGTAATGAATCTTTTAGCAGTCTATTCCAGTCTTGCCCACATTTGTTTTGGATTAGCCTGCAAGAGGACGGATATTTGAGCTATGTAGGCTTTTAGTTTTGACATTGCACATACTGAGAGGATTAATGTACTGTATTCAGGACATACTGATTGACCAGGCTGATCAAATCTTCCTTTATTCCAACCTTAGTTAACTAAACAAAGCTTTTGTTTGACATTTCCCCATGACCTATACTGCTGCCTAACAAAAGACACCAGTATGATAATGGGATCACTCTATTTTGATGTTCAAACCAAAAGTGGAATTGACTTTCTAAGCATGCTTAATGTTTTGCTTGCAAAAGTAATACCCTGGCTTTTATTAGCATAACCTTGGTGGTGTTGTATCAGCGGTTCTGGATTTTGGGTTTAGGACCACCATACTTTGTTTAGAAGTTGCGAAAGACAATAACATGCCTTTTATCACTACTTTTAACTTCTATTGAAATACTAAATAGTGCAAATTCTGTATCAAAACCTATTCTTTCTCTACACATACTACACAAGTTTAATTAAGGCTGAAGAATACGACGTTTCTCCTAAAGAATAATCTTGAAATAAAGGATGGCTACAGTGAAATTTGGATTTGATTAAACCCTTCCACAAAACTGTGGATCCAATTAGAAGCAATATATATTTCACACAAGACTGTAATGTGTGAAAATAAGCCACATGTTCCTCCCATGAGATGCAAGTAGCAATTAAAAAGTGCAGAAAACACTGCAGTACATTGAATGAGCTCAGGCCCCTGTCAGAACCATCATCTATAATCAAAAGATATCACAGGATAAAGTCTGGATGGTTTTTCTGTCTGCACTAAACACCTCCTCAAACCCAGACTCTCCTCTCCAGGGACGCGTTCAGCCTGTGTTTCCTGACATCGCGCTAATGAAGACTGATGGAACGATTACATCATTTGTGGCAATATCCAAAACTGGATGTTGATGTGTGGCCCTATCGGAAATTCAATGCGGCAGTTTCTTAAATTGCTTTCACTGCAGGATTTCCATTAGTCTAACCTTAAACTTGTGAACTCACTCCCAGCTTGGCATCACATCATAATTATTACTTATAATACTGCACTGTTTGTGCTCTTTATGCAGATCAGTGCACTTAGATGGGAGGTTGTTAATTAGTGTGTGTCTTGAAGTGATGTGCTATCTCCTTAAAAATCTGCTTATTAATTGCACATAGAGTGTGATGCAATTAATTTAACATTTCTATGTTATGGTTTTCTTTTTATACCCTTGTGTAAAACCCTCTGGGGTTTGTAACATTACCAAAGAGTTAAAGTAGAAAGTTATTAAGGGGGAAAAAGCTTGGAAATGGTGCATGTAAACGACAATGACATGTTCTTCTTGTAGTATAGAAATCCTGATCTTGTGTAAAGTTGTTGTTCAGCATCGTTTGGTGTTTTAAGTCTTCAAAGAATCACTGACGTCTCTCTTGTTTCTTGAAGATGTGGATGTTCTGCAGCAGCTCGGTCTTTCTGGGCGGAGATCAGGTGTGTCGTCATCCTCAGACGCTCGATCCATTCCTAATGGCATCATCCCCTTCAAGTCTGGAGTTATCCTCACCCCGAGGGCACGTATCCAGGTGCCTCTGCGCACTGTTATCCCAGCTTCCTACAGCTCCACCAATCTCTCGCTGATTCTTAGCCTGTCTGTTCATCGCGTCAACAGTGCCTTCCTCTTCTCAGTTCTGTCGAAGAAAAGGAAAGTTCAGCTTGGACTGCAGTTCGTCCCGGGGAAGGTCCTGGTACACGTGGGGCCGAGGAGCTCTGTGAGCTTCGACTATGATGTCCACGATGGCCAGTGGCACAGCCTGGCTTTGGATATCCAAGGCCAGCAGGTGTTCTTATACACTTCTTGTGGAAAGAGAAGTGTACAGGCAGATTTGCGTTCGAAAAAAGAGGAGGCTCTAGACGCAGAGGGCTCTTTCCTGCTGGGCAAAATGAACCACAACTCTGTGCCGTTTGAAGGCGCCATCTGTCAGTTTGACATTTATCCCTCTGCTGAGGCAGCTCATAACTATTGTGATTACATTAAGAAACATTGCAGAGAAGCCGACACATATCGGCCCGTGTTTGAACCCCTCCTACCTCTCATTTCCTCGGATCCAAATATTACTGTCACTCGTATAACTCCTCTGTCAGTGATGGAGAACTCCAAAAAGGCTCCGAGTCCTACTTTGGCCTTGACCGAGGAAAGCACCAGGACTAAGATTTTTGGTCCAATAGACCGCTTTCTGATGCTGAACAAATCATCTGTGAATCAGACTGTAAACACACCTAACCCTGTCGCCGTGTCTGTATCTCTGCCGCCTCATCCAGGGTTGGAAAGTCCGTATCATTTTCCGACTCAAACCTCTTCTACACCTCTTAGGACCAGTTTGACACCACCAAACCCAAAACCAACCTCCCGTGGCAGTGCCGGAAATAAAACAAAGCAAGGAGATACTAATTCTCAGGAACCTCCTGGAGAAAGAATGGATTTACCTGCCTCCATCCGACCATCGGAGATGAGGCCAAACCTCCACACCACAGCTGCTGTCAGGCAGGATTCTCCGTCAAATGGCGACCGTCATCCAATAAAGCATAAGACAACCGTAGCTCCAGAGAAATCTGAGCCAAAAGTGCCCAGTCTGCATGATGTCAAACCCACCTCACTTATTCCAGTCACTCCAGCTGCAACAGATGGCTTCCAAACATTTGACCTGGACCCGACCCAATTCTCGCTGCTGGCTGGACCACCTGGACTGAAGGGGGAACCAGGACCACCGGTGAGTGTCCACCACAGCACACACCTGCCCCTGAAACACATGCATGGGTATATACTGTACATATCAAACCTTTAAGTAGGGCTGGGCGGTCAAATCTAGAAAACAATTACAATAAAATCTTCTACAGCAACAATGATACATGTATAAGATGTATTGAATAGCTCGTTTGGAATACGTTTTCTTCTTGTTCTACTTCATTTGGATGATAAACATTTTTGGCCATATCGTCCATCCATACTATTAAGCCACAATAAGTGCTTCTTTGTGCATGCATCGCAGAGATATTGGTTTACCTTATGACTGGTACACAAATAGTGTTCATTTTATACATTCATTACTCATGATATATGGCATGATATGAATCATAACTGCATCATTAAGCTCAGCTGCCATATGTCTCCGTTGGTTATATTTCCTAATACATAATTAAATCCTAATGATAAACCAGTTTGACAGCTTGTTATTTAAATGTCAGTTTGCCTTCTTTGACGTCCGGAACGGCTGCTGACGTGGAAGCTGAGATGCCTCTTACGTGTGGTTTTGTGAAATAACCATTCATCAAGCATTGCTTTTTTTTATAATGTTGACTTATTAATGTACATATATGGGTTCTCTTTCCTACATTTTTTTTTGGCTTGCATGTGATGTTAAAGACTTTTCACCGTTCAGTTGTTTCATACACTGTACATGTTTAATATACTTTTTAGCAGCAGTGATAGAAATAGTCAGGTTCAAAGCAGCGAGTCTGAGCAGAGGGGCTGGCGGTGAGGTGTTAGATTCCTCTGAGAGGGAGTGTGACAGCTCAGAGTAGGAATACTTTTTAAAGTAGGGTCAAAGATTTAGAGTAAGCATATAAAGGGCTATACAATATACATGCAGTGCTTTATCAGCACTTCTGAGAACTGTAGTATGTTACCCATTTTAAGCACTACAGACCTGTTAGCATGACTACAACCACTGTCTTTTTTCCCTTTTGAAATATTGATTTTTTAAAAGAAAGTTGAACCAAATGTATAATTCCGACATTGGGATATATTTTTTAAATCCTCTGGAGCAGAGAGAGAAGCTGTGGATTATTGTTATTGATTAATGCATCAGTGTTTGTTAGGGTCAAAAACACTAAACTCACAATTTAAAATGAAAGTGTTTAGTTTATTTAATAAAAGAGCACATGTTCAATGTGAAAAGTGACAGTAGATATAGATTAGTTGCAATTTGGTGCTATATATATATAAAAAAAAAATTATATATTTTTTTTTTTTAACACCTTGAATTTCAGGAGGGGCGTGGGGCTCCGTTGGCGGGGCGCAGCACCCCTCCAAGACAATGGTAGGGGAAACACTGCATTGAGTACTGTGGACAATCCCCACAGGAGCAATTTGGGGTGATGTGTCTTGCCCAGGGACACAACGTCATGCTGACAGCAGTGGGACTTGAACTCGGTGCCCCCTGATTTGAAGTCCATCACACTAACCACTGAGCCACAGCCTCCCCATATTGACCATGTTGTCTTTTCTGGCACTAATCCTTAGTTGAGCACAAAATGGTTAGCAATATTTTCCATTGTTAACAAGACCTCTCTGTCTTCGGTCATGTTTAACCGACAAGAATGTTTCAAGTAAAGCTCTGCTGCTTTGGCAACCAGAGAAACCACAGCATGCACCTCTGCATGCCCCTAAAAGTCGTTTTTTTTTACGAGAGAGAAGTACTGTAATCAATGCCCGTCAGTCCCTGGTGCGTGGTGAAGCTTACTTTTCATTGCTTGTTTAAGTTTTTAGTATAATGTCTAAACCGATTGCTGAGTCAGGTATGGATTCTGAATCATTTCAGGCCATTTTATAACATTGTCTTTAGGATCACTTTAGTGAGCTACAGGCCCATTGTTGAGGTTTGACCCCCTCCTTGGGATTGGAATTGATATTAGTGGGCGATGGTCTGTTAAAGACGCCATCACTTTCAGCTGCTTATACAAGCAGTTAAGCTGCACAAACACAACAGCATGCCAGTGCTGATAAAACAGGCCTTACTGCAGAAGAAGGGGAGGGTCATCATTGATGACCGGTAACTCAGCAGCATGATCTATTGTGAAGGGATGCAGAGGATATGATAGCTGGATCATAACTTCACCAACACTAATCTTAGTGACCCAATCTGTAAACCACGTGTCGCTGACCAATCTACGAGTAAATTCAGTTTCTGTGTCATTTTTACATTATTCAGTCATGGCCGGCTTCTTTTGAGTTCCACAGCAATCCAAGTCCTCATGTTACCCTACCTTAATGTGACACACAGCCTCAAGCAGTAAGGTATACACTATACAGGCTTTTAATACAGGCTTCAATGTGGCTAAAAGAGAGCAGGGTTGTATTGCTACAATAATGCTATTGGTTAAATACTTTATTTCTTCAAATAGCCTAATGTGAGGATGTGTTTTGTGAGTGGAAAAGTCAGTTTGCAGAAGAGTTATTCTGAAAGTTGTGGACCACTTGGACTTTACCTTTTTCCTGCATTCAAATAATTCGATCTTTAATCTCGTTTCTAGGTATTTGTGCCGAAAAAATCTCCAATTACAACTTCAACCTATAGTTATTGATTATAAAGTAGGTTCTTTAAAGACGTGACTTCCTGTCAACCCTCCCCTCCAGCAGGGACTGCAGCACAAACAGCTCATGATGTGTGGACAGCCTGATGGTTACAGTCTGAAAAATGTAAAGGTTGCTGAGAGCTTTTTGGCTTTTCAGAGTGCATGCTGTCGGAGGGAGCATATTTATAGCTGTAGGTCCTGCCCAAGTCAGACACAAGTGCTCTATATATTTGACATTATAACAGAAGCCCAGTTTCAGCTGGACTCCCTTGAGCTGTTATTTAAGACCATTTTCTTTTTCTCTTTCTCGAACCTTCTGGAACCATGGGAAAATAAGTAACAATCAAACATGTCAAACTATTCAGAATGACCCCTCATTAGATTTGACCTTTCAGAGCGTTGCCAATCCATGTATGAAATTGTTTTAAAGCTAGCTGATACCCATCATTACTGTTATTGGCTGGAACCAGTGCTGACCTCTCTGCCAGTGGAATGCGTCAGACTTAAAGTTTGTTTGCTGTCGCGGTTTGGGGCTCTAATAATTTGGCTGCAAAGGGACAAGGACTGCTGTAACAGGACATCCCCATGCCTGCCAGCATGTCCATCAGAAGGAGCTTAACATGTATTCACTTAAAGATTTCATTTTTATTTACCCTTAGAACTCTCTCTTTTACTTCCAAGGCTGTTCCAGGCTCAATTAGAAAAGGGCAGCAACTCTTATTTGCTCCTTTGTACTTTTGTCACTTTAGCCTTGACACATTTTCTTGTGCTTTTTAGGGCCTTCAAGGACTTCCAGGGATGCAAGGAAAGCCAGGGAAGAGAGGCCCAAGGGTGAGTTCATCCTGACATGTGACAAGTTTCCCATTTAAGTGACATTAGATTACCACCTTTCTCTGATCTATATTATTGTGAAATGACTCCTCAAGCAGTGATACGAAAGGCTTTTTCCTCAAGCACTCTGTGACATCTATGGATTACAGAGCATTGTTCAGCCAGCCGTTAGTTTGCTTTGGCTCTGGGTTTGATCGAGCCGTGCTTCTCTGCTGCCAAGCTCCATTTGTAAAGCTGGAGAGCAAACAATCATTCGCTACAAATCTGTGGGTTGCAAATGTAAGATTAATTGTATGCATATGGTAGGTATTATATTGACATAAAAAACAAGGACACTTTTGTTCGACTATACATATATATATATATTTGCAGAACAAGTACTTTCTATGCCATACATAAACAGTATAGGCACTTATATTAGGCATAGCTCCTATGTTAACATCAATGAATGATTCTAGTGTATTAGACTGAGTCCTCCTGAAATATCTCCTCCTCTTTTGGGCTCCATGTCGGTCTACAACTGTGAGCTGCTGATAGAACCGAACAAAGTGAAAGCAGATTTCAAGCTCATGTTTTCAGAAGAAATGTAAGAAGATAGAAAACGCCGGGGGATGATTTGTCTCAAGGGACGGTTTGTTGTTTCAATGTCTTTCTGAGACCTTTAACTGATGGATATGCAGTCGCTGCCCCTTCACCTCCCTCATATGAAAAGGAAGCAAGCAGAAGTTGAATTTGGCATCATGGCGAGTCCTAAGCTGAAATAAATATGCTAGACCTTAAGGCAGTGAAAACATGGGGAGATATGGTTCTTGGTTGCTCTTCTGCAGAGGCCCCTGCTGAAGTGCTCCTGCAGAGGACTTAATGCTACTGAGGAGTGCGCGTACCTGTCGCGGCCCATGAGACTGCCCTGCGGTCAGGCCTCAGAGGGGTGGGCTGTGGGAACCCAATCTCTTTAAACAAGGAAGAAAGAGGGCTTTGTCCCCATCTTATTAAAGGCATTAAAGACCCTGTCTGGGGCTCAGAAGCTCTGTGCAGTAGTACACTAAACTCTATAGAGTTCATTCATCATCAAGCTCTTGAGACCTAACTGCAGGTCACACTGACTCGGAGAAAGAAAAAAAGAACCTGAGGGTGCAGTTCAGGTTTTCACAGATTGTTTTCCTGGATAGTTCACGTGATCAGCAAGAAATACCTTGCAGCAACACACATGATCTTCAGAAAGCTCCAAAGTGCACTCTGATCTGGGTTTGCTTGGACAAACCGAAGGTATCAAAGTGACATTCACTATATTAATGGGTTTAATATATATTTTAAATATACTTTCATATGCAGAAAGCTGAT